>NW_017728964.1:8621338-8641755 GCF_001723915.1 Gavialis gangeticus
GGGGGGGGGGGGGGAGTGCGCTAGAGCACAGCTCTTTGGCACGTAGCCAGCATGGGCTGTGTGTTTGTTTCCTCTTCCTGCTGCCCCTGAGGTCTCTGGGACTTGTAGTCCAGAACTGTACCTGCAGGGTTGCTCATCACTTCCTCTTCCTGCTTCCAGGTGCCTCTGGGATTTGTAGCCCAGTCACAGCCAGCAGCAAGTTTAGCAACACAGGGCAGCTCTGTACTTGGGGGAAGGTGAGTTTAACCCCCTTCCCTGGCCCCATACCCCAGCCAGGGCTTGCTTGTGGGGGGCCAGTGCACCAGCCAGTGAGACAGCCCTCGCTACTCCAACTAGGGGGTAGAGACGTGGAGCCAGCCCTGCTCTCTGGAGCAGACAGCACAGCCCAGCAGAAGGCTGCAAAACATGCTGGGATGCTAGGAGACTGTGATTTAACTTGAACCGGGCAGGGGTCTAGGACAAAAGTTTCATAAACTGGTTTAACCTAAATCAGTTACATCTGATACTGCATTCAACCAGGTTTATATGAAACCAGTTTCAGCCATTTTGAAACTGGTTTATGAGTAACTTCTGTCCCTAGTGTAGAAGAATACCAAAAGTATAAAGGGAGTGGAATTAAAATGCACTTCTGCATAGACTGAATTACAGTGATGAAAGTCTGCTCTGAAATGACTTTGCCCTCAGTCTCACTCATCAAGGCTCAGTGGCGAGAGAGAGTCAAGGCAACTGGATATGAGGTTTCTGCAGTATATGGATGGCTTACAATATCTAATGCACCTGTAGTAATGATCTCAGCCAGAGGTAGGCAACGTTTTTGGCCAGTGTGCTGAAAAAACTGCAATGTCTTCCTCTGTAAGGTGCCAGAGTGCTGACATGCCAAAAAAAACGAGGCGGGGGGCAGGAAGGTACATGGCAGGATACACTGCATATTAATATAGTTAATCATCACAAACACTGCTTTTTTTCACAATAAATATCAAGTTTTCTAAAAACTGTAACCCTGGTGACAATAAATAATGCTACCTTTGTTCTTATGTATTCTTTTTTGTTAAGCATGTTGTGATAAGGGAGAGAAAAAAAAGGAAGACAGAAAGACAGACACAAAGAGGAGACAAAAAGGGGAGAGAGAGAAGGGAGAGAAAAGAGAGAAAGGAGAGACAAAAAAGAGAAAAAAGAAAAAGAGGAGAGAAAGAAAGAGAGAGAAAAAAAGGAAAAAGAAAGAGGGGGTGTCTCTCACTGCCCACATCTCCCACCACTACCAGCTGTAGCTGAGACCTGCTGGTCCAAGGCAGTATCCGAGGGAGGTGAGGAAGGCAACAACACCCCAGCAGCAGCTGCTAGGGCCAGGATGCTCAGGCCTCCCCAGCTGTCCTGAGGCAGGGGGAGCCCAAGCCCAGGGCTGGGACAGAGGGCCAAGCCGGGGCTGATACAGACAGATGCCCATCCCAGCTGGGCAGGGACAGTACTGGGGAGCCAAGCACCAGAGCCAGGTGCTCAGGGCAGGGTCTGGGCATCGCAGGGAGAAGCAGATGTGGGGGAAGGTGCTGGAGGCAGGCTGGCCCAGCTGGGCCCTTCGGAGGGCAGCAGCCACAGGAAAGTGGGGGCCAAGTGGGAAGTGGGAGCTATCCCGGGGCTTTCCAGACTCAAGCCATGGCAGGAGAGCCCAGTGGCACCCAAGGTGGGGCCCAGCCAGGCCCTCAGGGGAGCTGCCAGTGGGCAAGGCTGGAGCCCATGCAGGCCGGGGCAGCCACAGCAGCTGTACCTGGGAGCTCCTGTGGCCAGACCCTTGCACCAGGTGTGGCTCTATTCCATTCACGCTGTACTTGGTGTGCAGGGAGGCCGAGTCTGGAGCCAGAAGCCCTCCAGGACTCGTGTCCTGCCCCAGCCAGATGGCATCCCCTCACAGGCAGGGCAGCTGCACCCCATCCCCACAGAGCTGTGCGGGCCTGGCCCCATCTTGAGTGCTGCTGAGCACCCCCACCCACCATGGCCCAAGCCTACAGAACCCCAGGGCAGGCCCACTTCCTGCCCAGCCTCCTCCTGCACCTGCCTCCCCCCCAACACCTGCTTCTGCCCACGCTACCTAGACCCTGCTCCTGTACTCAGCACCCCAGTGCTGCCCCCACTGGGGTGGGACAGGGCACCCATCTGCCCATGCCCTGGGCTCACCCACTCCAGCATTGCAACCCTGCACAGCACCTGCTGGGCCTGGGCCCTGGCCCTGCCTCCCCACAGCTCCCCTCCAGGGGCCGGGCTGGGCTGAAAGGTGCAGCCCAGGGTCAGAAGAACATAAATTGCATCCCTGTGTTCTCCTGACTCAGCCCTAGTACCTGATGTGGCACTAGGATCTGTGCTGCTCCCAGAGCAGCAACTTAAAAAATATTTTTTTTTAAACAATCTCCCCTCACACCTCCTGATGTGCCGAGAAAAAAGTTTCTGTGTGCAACTAACTGGCACATGCCAGGGGCTACCAATCCCTGATCTAAGCTGTCCAAGAGCTCTACTGCAATGCCTTCCAGGTATGGAAACTGACATCTTATCAAGTTAAACTAAGTTCACTGGGATAGGAGATAAGTACTGAAGATATTCATTCGGACGTTACCTTGGACCTACTGTATGCTCTTGTATACAGCGTGCACCCTTTCCCCCACAACTAGACTCCCTTAAAATTGGGGTCCATGTATTAATCAGGAAAGGTGTTTTCTTCACTGGAAAAGAAGCTAGTCTGAAGACAACATGCATGTCAGGCTGCTGCCAAGGTGCTGCCACTTGTGTCTGGCTCAGAAAGCTGCATGGGTGGAGTTCCTGTGTTAACCCTCTCACAGCCATAACTGTTGGCTGAGCACAGTAGCTTGTATCTAAAGCAAAAATGAGCTGCTGGTAGTATTTTATGAGGCTTGTGATGTGAAAACAGTATTTACAGGAACCTATATAAAGAACTACTTATAGTAAAGAATAAACAGTCTTGTTACTGCCCTTGCAAGGTCTGGAGCCTAACCTTGTGCAACAGAATAAAAGTTATCTTGGAAACTGTCCAGGAAATGTGACATCCCAGGAAACAACCTGCCACACCAGGGAGTTCCTACTACCTCACCAGATTGTCTCATGGGACACCACGCTCCCTGGTCACTCTATGTTCCCAAGAGCGTTTTTCCACTCTTTTCCGCTCTGCATTTTTCCAGAAGTGTGGCCAACTGTGTGACACAGAGTAAGCTCTACTGTCTGGAAAAATTCCTGTATTCTGCCTTCCAAAAACAAGTTCTGTGTTTTTTTGGGGGACATGTATATGAGAAGATACAGTATTTTGGCCTTCAAACCAATACAGTTGCCCAGGATGTGGCCACCACTAAGGACAAGTGACTAGTTAGAGTCACATGTGAATGTTTAAGACCACTGAAAGGTGTTCAATTCAAAGGATGCTGCTGACTCCTATTGCTATCTCTTACATCCCAGATATACCCATACATGCTGTATATGGTACATATACCATACAAATAAATAAAAAAATAGAATCATGTTTGGAGATAGGGAATTTATTATATATAAAAAAGCAGGTATGTGATTACTTCCATTTATCTCTGCTTATAGATGCTAAGATATGTTTATTCATGTCTTCAATGATCTGTGGTACCCCAGCAATTTTTGGTAAGTTTAATTCCATAGTAAAAATCACAGTTCCAACTCTGTGATTTAAAATGTTCTTTTCAAGATCAATTTTTCATAGCATGCACCTATGCCTCATCACCTGTACACTGACAACTAGTCATGTCTAATAGCTTATATATAGGTCAGATTTCATTAAGTGTACTATTATGATACTCAAAGTTATATTTCCTGATAGAGACAACAGCATGGCCTCATCGAGCCAAATTAAGAACAAATTTAAATTAGCCAATGGCTAAATACACTACACCCAGTTACAAAAGGGACAATCATGGTATTTAAACAATGAGGTTATATAGGAGTGCAGGTTCTGGACATTATACAGTATCACTGGTTTATCTAGCTAGAGACATTGCAAAATAATATAAGAAGTATCCATTATGTCAAAACACACAAACATGTTTTTCCAGTATTTTCCATCCAGCTCTAGAACATGGTATCTTGCAGAACTGATGCAGTCAGAAATCAGAAAGTTAACACACAGCTGCCTACTGAATAAAACTATCACATTTCAGACAGAAAAATATGCGCTCTACCGCCTTCCTCCTCAGAGAAAGGAAGTCAGTTGCATCATACTGTCAGGGTGCATCATACATCATATAAGCAGAGTGATGTAAAAGGTGTACCCAATGATTAAGTAAGCATTTTCCTAGGCAGTGGGGAATAGGTCAGTATACCTCCCACAGGAAGAAGGTACATCACTTATTGTTCCTTTTGTCAGGTTGTGCACCATGTAAATTTAATGTTTCAATGTAGATCCCTCCTCAAAATGCAAAATCATACACAGTAATTGTGTGCATCTCTGGAGTAATTAAATTTTAGGTGAGATCAAATGTACATAACAGGGGTCCACATACCCCTAAGGAAACTTACCCCACTGTGGATTAATCTGAAACTGAACCCCTAATTGACCTAGAAAGACCCTTAGAAATGTTAAGGTGAATGAAGGAATCTGTGGCCAACTAAGTCATTCAATATGTCCATATTTTTATACCTGAAGTTGCCTGTTCCACTGTTTTACACGGGTGCTCAAATGTTCGTCGGTTCAGAAAAAATAAATAAGAAATGAATACTTGGGGTGAAAGTCAAAAAATGACTTAAACCCTAAAGTGCAATTTAGGGATGTTTTAAGAACCTAAGTCCAAGAGAGTGATCTATCAAACCCTGACTAACCACTTAGGCCATTCCAAACTATTCTATAGTCTGGAGGTAAGGACACTCCCTGGGAGGCTGCAGATAATCTCTCTTGCTTCATGGGCATGTGGACAAATAATCCAGCTACCAGGTTCCTACATAAAAAGTGAGCACTACTGCCAGCTGATTCATAAAAGAAACAACTGAGTTGGTTATCATACTTATTCTTATATGTATCCATATTCTTAGCTTCAGGTGTTTACACAGTTTGGTTAGAGCTGGTTCATGCAAAGTTGTCAAACTTACAGTATCATGAGCCCTACCCCACCTTGAATTAAGCGGAAATCACAGAAAGGTGTTTACCACTATTAATCCAGTAACACATGATATGGAGTCAATGTGAGCTGCTTTGGGATGACTAAACCTTGAGTGCTACACCTTTAGCTCCTAGGGCAATCAGGATTTTCTCCACTTTTATGACAGCCCTATCTGGATCATATTACAGAAGATACCTATCCCTAATTCCACCTCCTCTCCCCCTTGAAACTATTCCAACTAGAAAAATACATCACTTCTGAATGCATTCACTACTGCCCATGCTCACCACTGAGGTATCAAACACAAAGTTACCATGACAAAGAAACCTGAGGCACCAGGAAGGGAAAAAGTCTGATGTTAAATCCTGGAATATGGCAAAGATCCCTACTGTAGGAGTTACTGAGGGCCTTAGACTTGCTTTTGAACTGAATTACATAGACTTAGTCACAGCAGTTAATCAGCTGAATCCACTTTATCTCCCCTAAAGAGATTTTTTTTTAAGTTTGCACTCAGTTTTAACCGAATTATGATGAGAAACTAACAAACAGGCACATGTGTGCGTGCACACACACATACCCCCCAGTCTTCTTTCCCACTCAATTCTGTAAAATCACAAATTAAAGTCCTTCAGAAAAGACCGGTGTGCTGCTTTTGAACCCTAATTATGTAACCATCATTTTCACCTACATGTCATATAACAAATACTATCACCATGATCAGGAAAATGGCACTGTTTTATATAAGTAAATGAATGCACTCCTCACTGATATATTAGAGTGTCATAGAGAAGTAGGGCTGGAAGGGCCCTTTAGAGGTGACCTAGTCCCATGCCCTTCCTGAGGCAGGATCATCCTGATCCAAACCATCCCATACAAACCATAATCTAAACTCTACATAAGCCTATCATCAACCCTGACACAACCTGCCACAGGCAAAGCAGGTCAGGGGAATAGAGAGGTGGAAAGAACCAGGGCTGAAAAACCCAACATGCAGTGGCAGCTTCCTAGCTCCAATCCCCTCTATTTCTCCACTCCCCCTTTCCTCAGAGGGGAGGTGTAGAGAGGACCAGGGCCAAAGAACCTAGCACCAGCAATAGCAGTGGCAGCCCCCAAGTGCTAGAGCAGCTGGAACTGGGAAACGCAACTCCGTTTGTAGACTGATTAATTATGAGCATTAATTATTTCTCTACTGGCCAGGTTTTCACTATCTGCCTTGTTGATTATGGCCAGCATCCTGACAAAAACTCTTCAGGAAAACAGTGTAAGTGTAGAAAACAAAGAAAATGAGCCACATAATGCAAAGCTAAAGAAAATCAGATTTAACTAAAATTAATAATACAAACACATAACAGAGTTGAAGACCACATGAAATGCATGCCCCACAAACCATATTACTGTTAGCTTTCCCCTCCTCTTTAGGTAACATCCTGACTCCAAGCTTCTGATACAAGCGTACTTCTATGTCATCCACCTCCCTGCTCAGGCAGACTTGCAGAACTTGCAGTCAGAACAGTATGGTGCCCCTATGCAGTTTAGGTACAAGTAAGCTTTAAAAAAGCAAAAGCAAACAAACAAAAAAAACCCCTCTGGTATAAGTCCTGGAAGACAGGTCTCCAGGAAAGAGACAAACACATACTGAGCCTTCAAATCACTGAGATGTCTGACTATCCAGAAACAGGAGAACAGCTTTTTTTTTTTTTTACTCCACAGTAAAACTCAGACTCCTACACAACTAATAGATCTCTTGTGAAAATTCAGATGCTGGTTTAGGAAAGACAGCATGATTTAACAGACAAAAGCAGAGAATTGGAAATCAGGAGTCTTGAGTTTCAGTCATAGCTATTCCACCAAACCGCTCTGAAGATGCATGTAAGTTACTTAGCCATTCACACTTTCTACAAAAATCAATGATGAGGAAAATGCAAAAAAAATGCCTTACTTCCATCTTTACTTTAATATGATGATGATTTATAAGCTATATTGTGTTTCTTTAAGCCAAGGTTGTGCTTTTTAGAAGGAATTTCAACTAGTCATAAAACTCACTTTTCCAGAACCAAGTGTCAAAAATTCACAAGCAAGTTTAGGGAATAAAACACAGAAGAATCTCCATTTAGACTATGAAAATGCATAATGAGTGTTTTAAGTGTTATCCAAATTTAGACGTTCTTTTACTTAATTCTACTGAAGATGGACTATTTAATTTTAATATTCTGAGTTGCGCATTACAATATCTCTTCAAGAAGTTTCATGAATGAAGATTCAGAAAAGTTACCATACCTGTCTTCCAACATTCTCCTGGAAGGCTGCCTAAGGAACAAAGAGAACAAACACACCAAATGAGTCAGGTTTGGTTTTTGATAAATACCAGATGAATTCAAAACATGCAGAAATATAAATGAACCATGGCTTTAATCTTTTATATAAAAGTAAGCAGAGTTAGAGGAATAGGCCTCTGGAATAGTGGTTTGTTGAGTTTTTGGTCCCGCTTTATGTTCTAATGCTTTTAAAGCTCTACGCTGAATGGCAACAGCTTAAAAATACAAGTTTATTAAAAAAGTCACAACCATAAAAGTTGTCTTTGGACATGTCTACACATGACCGTACAGCACCTTTGTTACTGCGCCATCTGTATTTCCTTTTGGAAGTACTACAACATGGCACAGTAACAGCCCATACTGCACCATGCCAATCGCATACAGTTATTTTTGGCTGCTACATCACCTTAAATGGGCTATAATGAGGAGCACGTTGCTACGGCGCCATAGTGGTGGCATCACAGTTTTGGCAATGGACACTACAGCACCGTAGCATTTCGTGTAGATGCGTCCTTTGATTGCTAACACAGACCTCCATCATAGTAGAATCAAAAGGAAATTTGACCACAAATATGGTAATCAAAATAAAGATGGTTTGTTATTGTTTAATTGCTTCATCAAAGTATCCATCCTATGGTATCTAAAGTGTTTTGAGTTTCTTCAAAAAGAAGAATCAGACAAATAAAATAGTTATCTCCTCTGTTTTGTCCTTTTTACTTAGAAAATGGTAACAGTAATATGTTTGGGATGCTACTGGTTTAACAGCATATTCTTCAGTAGAAAACATGGTTATTAGAAAGACAGGTATGAAAGGATATTAAAATACTAGTCTCTTAACTAGTAAAACTTGAGAACAAAATTTTTGTTCACTTCTTATTCCTGGCATTAAACAGACCCTCAGTAAGACAGAACTGACCTAATTAGTGCGCTACATCCTTATCTGTATCAAGGCAATTTACTATCCTGGGCTAAAAACCATGTTTATCCTTGGACTGAATGTGCTCAGCTTTGAGTAGCATCAATACAGAAGGGAATAATAATTTACACATATATCTAGAATGGCAATTAACTCAAATTAGCCCCAAACGTTGGGGGGAGGGGGACAGAAGGCAGTAGTTCACAGGTACTTAAGTGAGACAGCCAGCTTGTATGGCTGTAGAATCCCAAAATAAAAGGCATTGTTCCGGCATTGTATAGAACCAAAAAGAATATACTATTCTTTCAATAGTGGATCCCCAGATCCCTGCCACCTAGGCTTGATGCAGAACTTGCACTGTTGCACTGCTGCATGCAATTTTTTTAATATTTCTCTTTACAAAATAAACTATTTTGTCTAAAAATATAAACATAAGTGCAAACAACAATAAAAAAGGTTCAAATAGAAGTATCATAATAATCTGAATGATAAAAACCACTTTTCTGTAATGTCATTGTACTTATAAAGAAAGTTTGCTGGGAGCATACAGCACTTCTCATCTGACAATGTGTGCAAAACAAACTGAGAAACTTAAGCTAAGAATACTGCAAGAAGAACCAAAAGATCATAAGAGCCACACAGATAAATTAAACTCATGTTCAGTTCAATCGCAAAGGAACAGTAAATTCATAGCACTTTAATCCTACCACTGCCGGTTGTCTCCCCAGCAGTGCAGAAAGCACCCACATAAGGGACCTCCCACCTCTGAATGCTGCCAAAGCCCCACATCTGTGGGTTAGATACAAAGTTTTTGCAGGCTGAATCCAGCCCACAGGCTATAGGTTGCCAACCCCTACACAAAACGGATTCAACACTTCAACTAGTGACAGAAATTACACAAATTGGTCCAGGTGATTGGAAACTGGTTTAAGATAAACCTGGATGGGTGTAGTATCAGGCTGAACTAATTTACGTTAAATCGGTTTATTGAACTTCTGTCCTAGATCCCCTCCAGATTCAGGCCATCTGCTCCAGCAGAGCAGTGAGGTGTGTTCTAGCCCCCCCTGGCTTCTGGCTACTGCAGACATGGCTGCATTTCTGGAATCAAAAAGTGTTCACTTGCTTATTATTTCAATCAGCACAGCTTAAACTAACCTGTGAAAACTGAATCTATTCAGCCATGGGCTTTTTGACAGGCTATACTTAGCCTTGGCCAGCTGCACTATGGTTATCACATTGTTTTTAATGTTTTTGTTTGTTTGTTTGGGGGGGGGGGGTTGAGTAAAAAGCATTCAGCTGATTCATCAGTATACCTGGCCAAATGTTATAACAGCAGGAATTGGGGATACCTGGGTTTTCAAAGTATACACAAAGTACACAGCACTTGTTTCAAACTGCTAAGAAGTTTCATTTTACGTTTTTATTATATTTACCTGTGTACATAAGCACTGGTTTCAGACTACTGAAGTTTCATTTTATCATATTTAAGTAAGAGCCAACTGGCCAGCTGACTATGGATGAGTTTCCATTCAGTTCCATTCAGTCTGTATACTATAATGTAACTGTAAACTGATGAATAGTGGAAAGGAGGAGTTGTTGTAAAACATTTAAAACTGAGTGTGAACATTTAGTCAAGCCAGAATAAGTTTCCTTAACATGCAATGATTTTACATTTTGCTACTGTTTTACCACTGCATTATCTCAGTTACTTCTTAATAAAAAAGTCATACAAATGAAAGATCTAATCAGTAACTAAGTAAATTAGATGTGGTAGAAATATCCTTCCATCAAAGTAAAAGATTCCTTCTCTGATGAATAAACTGTTTTTACTAAATGGATTAATTTGGTAAACTGCAAAGAGATACCACATAATAAGGTAAAAACTTAGTAAGAGACTAGTAAACTTCCTGGCTTACTTATTGACTAGTTCTGTCTTCAGATAAGCATACAAAACTTCATCTTAATTCAGAACAAAACTGTTCATGTGTCTAAGGCAGTAATTCTCAAGCTTTCTAAACTCAAAGCACCCTTGGAAAAAATGCCAGTTCTTAGCTTTCATTTGTTTTTTGACTACAGAAGAATATTATAGCGTTTTTTCCTGTTGCAAAGAACTCAGGAAGATCGCAAGTTAGAATGTTTTTAGTACTAAGTACTCCTATTTGAAATCTCTGGGTTTATCTTGTGAATCGTGATGGCACAACTAACATGCTAACATAGCAAATGTAGACGAAACAGGGGCCCTAAATTGGAGTGATGGGCTTTTAAAAACACTGTTTCAATATAGGGCAAGGTAAACCCCCATGCCGTGTACACCCGTGTCTTACCTGCCTCTCCAGCAGCAGAGAGAGGGGAGGGCAAGCTGCTGGCAGGTGGAGCGGTCCCTGGGCTGCAGGGAGCGGGGCTGGTGCTTCCCTCCACAGTACTGGCAGCCCTTCCCCCAGGCGGCATCCATGCACAGGCACCCAGCTCGGGCAGTCCCAGGAGCCACCGCAGCCACAGAGGGAAGGACTGGGTCCCCGGCGCAACTCATGCAGGCAGGCAAGCTCCAGTGGGGGTGAGGAGAGATCAGGCTCAACATTTTTTTTTTTCCTTCAGTGGAGCCTGCCTTCCCAGACTGCTGCCAGGCTGCCTGCACAGGCTGCCTGCAGAGTCCCTGAGCTGCACGGAGTCTGGTGCTTCGCTCCGCAGCTGTAGAGCAGCAAACTAAAACTCCTCTGAAGTGTTTTAGTTTGCTGCACCCCAAAGTAATTTACGGCTCATTACACTGCCAAATGTGCTACAGTGGCTGGAATTGATGTGCAATATGCCGCCAATGTGTGCAAACGCCAACACCATTAAAGCAGTGCAAAACCATTTGACCCACTTTAAAGTGTCATGCACACATGCCCCTCATATCGTCTACACATGCTCGTAGTGTGGCACCTTACAGCACCCATGAAAGGATCTTGTGGCAGTGAGAATCACTGGTCTAAGGCTAATGGCATGGTTGGATAACAAAGCTAGTCTAACGTGCCTATGAAAACCTGTTCTGCATATTACAGCACAAGGAATTAGAAATTATAAAACCAATTACAATTTGTAAAATATGTGAGAAACAAAAATTTCTTAGGGTGATATCTTTTATTGGATCAACTACATAGTTGGGATAGACAAGCTTTTGAAAGCAACACAACCTTTGTTAGGTCTCCTGACTTACACTACTAAAATGTCTTTAAAAATCATCCTTAGTTCTCCAGCTTTCAGCAAACCACTGAGCAGCTATGAAATGTTCTTAGCTTACAGATTACATTTGATTAAAATGACAATAGTCAGTTCACTAGATGGGAATGGCTACCAGATCCAGGGGGGGAGTTAAATTGGTGTCATATTGAACCTACTCTCATTTGAACATACTCTCATTTGAACACTTGTGGGTGGGTATCCAAAAAAAGCTAATGGATACTTCTTTGCATGAACTTGCTCTTGTTAAGTCATGGGGAAATATTATTAAAGTAAAAGTAAAGAAAAAATGTTCAAAAAATTTCAAACAAAAGCCATAAAAATAGAAGTAAAGCCATATGTTATAGGAGAACGTTTTCTGGAAATGTATACTGGAGGGAAAAAATGGCATTCATTCCAATGGAATGCATTTTTTGAAATCTTATTTCAACTTCATATTTGGAATCCACCTGGCCACTGTCCATATTATTACATGTTCATTATACAATAAGTTTTATTTTTCACTTCTTTTTAATAAAAGTTATATTGGCACTTAACTCTATTTCTAGATTTCTATAAAATTTAGGTTTAAGTATTATAACATGGTATAAGCCATCTGTGCCATGGCACTGTCAGTCCCTGCCACTTTAAGGGCCGAGCCAAGCAGCCACCTGGTGCTTAACTGCAGCAGCCATTTTTAGATGCGTGGCTGCCTATATAAACAGGGCAGTTCGCTGCTGGCAGAGCAGGCAATAACATTGCCTGGCTGCTAGGCTAAATACAACATCCTGGAGGTAAGGGCAGGAGCTGTAGGGGATGGTTTGGAGGCTCCTGGTCCTGGGCATGACCTAAAACTGCACCCTGCCAGGAGTGGGTGCCCTGGTGGGGCTCCCAGTGGTGCAGGAGCCCCTAGGAAATGCCAGGCCAGTCATCACCCCAGTGAAAGGCAAGTAGGGGCGCCTTAACCCCAGCCCTCACCTTTGGGTGGGCCATATTCCACTGCAGCAGAGTAGGCCAGGTAAGCTTCTGGAGCTGTCTGAGCATGCTGGGGGAGTGACCCCGCAGCGCCAGGCATGCTTCCAGAAGCACCTGAGCCAGGAATGGGGGACCCCAATCCCTAAATGCAGGCAGGAGGCATAAACCTAACTGAGGGACTCGACTAGTCAATGCTGGGGCCAGGACCAAAAGGGTCAAAAGGGCCAGGGGCCCACCGCGAGGGACACCCACGATAAACAAAGAAGCTCAGGGTCCTGACTGGCCTGAGATGGGGCCAGGGCTTACGGAAGCCGAAGATCCCATGATTGGGGGCCGCAGCTAATGAGCGAAGGGGACGGTTGAGCCAACTGCCTGAGATGTCATCTGCGAGGCTTGTGCCACAGTATAGGGGTGGAACGGAGCCACAGATAGCGCCCCCCCCCATATCGGGATGAAAAATGAGCAGCCTCCTGCCTTAATTAACAACCTAATTAGTTATAACAAGACGTGGCAGGTGAGACAGGTGGGTGGCATGCCCAGAGGCAGGTGGGAAACTAGCTCTGTGTCTAGTGAGGGACCCCCACTTCGCCATACCATCTCCCTGCTAAATTATTTCTCATTTTTATTTAACAATTTTGAAATAATGAGCTGCAAAAACAGACATTCTCCCTTAAGATGCTTTTTTTTCCTTCACTTCTTCTAAAGTTTTCTAATGCAGTCACAGTTTTGTTCACTCATATCTGACATCAAGCCGACCTGGGGCTTAAAAAGACAAAAACAGACAGACATACATGTACAAATAAAGTAACCAGACTGATGAGCACTCATTGGATAACTCTTTTTTTTGAGAGAGCGCATAGTTCCTAATGGTCTGTTAGGAACTGGTAGGACTGTTGTTTGACACAGTCATTTTAAACACATACTCTCCATTGTCTGCTGTTCCACCTACCTTTCAATTCCCATCTGACCCATTTCCAACAACATGGGTTTCTTTATTATCTTCTCTTCCTGCCTTCTTACTTCCCAAATGTCCCAATCCTCTGCTAAGGGCTTGGGGGGGAAATAAGTTGCCAAGTTGACATCAGGAGCTTTAAAATTCCAAATGTCTAATATCAGTGGGGGAGAATTTCCAGGCTAATGCAGGAAACATCTCTGCCTCCCAAAGTTCAAAACAACTCTGGATGCATCCACCTCCGCAGTGGTGGGGACGAATAAAAATATAAAAAACAGCATTCTAAGCAAGAGAGATCTGTAACATCCCACAGAAAGTTCCATGTAACTTCTCTTCAACTCACCAAGATAGGGACTGACCAAAGACTACCAACATGCTTCTTACTGAATGTCTGAATGACCTTAACATGACTTCAAATAATTTCACTAAAGCACAAGAATATGAAAAGCAGTTGGCCAGCCATTCTAGACAATTCCTTAGCCTGACCTAATGTGCTGATGTTAAAACAAAATGACATAGGGTTGAGCTTTTGTCCTCATCAAAACACATATTTATAAAGATATCTTTGTGACAGGTAACTTACCACCCTGTGCCCAGCTCTCAAAAGATTAACCCTTTACTACCTAATACACCCTCTCCCCTTATGACTGTACTCATCATCTGCCTTTTACAGCAAATTTGTGGGTAAAAACAGATACTGCCAAATGAAGTGGAGCAGCCGATCTGCTTTATTGGGCAATGTGTTCCCTTTACCCAGGGATTTCCCCACATCCCTCGCTGCTCTGTTCCTCCTTGCTGGGACCTAAATCAACCCATGGCACATGAAGAAGCACAGGGTACTGTGTCCCAGTACAGAGGTGCATGACAGCATGGGACCCAGGGAATCCCCATCACCCTGTACCTCCATGCTAGAACCTACACCAGATCCTTCAGCAACCCATGCTTCATGCAGATGTACAAGTCAGCACATGACCCAGCACAGAAGCACGGGGTGCTGGGAATTCCCTAGGTCCCACACTGCACTGTACCTCCACACTAAGATCCGCATCAAGCCATACCTCCATATGAAGCAAAGCCCAGCAGAGGCACCAGCATGGAGGCACAGGGCCACACAGGTCCCGACATGGAGGCACTCAGGATTCCCTGATTCCTGTGCCTCCATGCTGTGACATGCAGAGGCTTTCCCTGCTTGCTGAGACATATCCCTGGAGATCCTAGGGCAGGTCTCTGAAAGTGGGGGCCCCTAACTTTTCCTGCTTACAGAGAGGTGCCCTGAAATTCCCTGGGGTGCATCTCTGTAAGTGGGGAAACTTGAACAGGTGGCTCCTGGAGCTTGAGGGGCCCAATCCTGTCCATGAATTCACAGGGTATGCAGGATCAGGTTTCTCAAGACACCAAAGCATCTGTCCTGGGCAGCTGGAGGATGTGGGCAGCTCTGGGCTGCCTGCACTCTCCCACCATAGAGACAGAGAAAATGAGATAGAGAGGTTAACTGATTGACTCAGCAGATGTCAGAGTAAAAGACATGGCACTGAGCCTCAGTATCATATTCTAACTTACAGATCATGCCACTCCCATGATTCAGTGCTACGTTAATCTGTCAGAATACCATACAGCCCAAAGGAATATTACAAGGAATATTCGTGTGAATAAGCAATGGCTATTCATGTCATGGCTGCAAAATAAGGCATAGAATTATCTTTTAAAGCTTATTTCGCTTCTCCCTACCCTCAAGGTTCAGAATAGTTCTATTTGCATTTTTGTTTTATTGGTGATCAAAATTATAATATGCTGTACACTGTAATAAATGGAAAAGCAAATAAAACATGTTGGCTATTACAGCATATATTTTAACTGTAATAAAGATTAGGCATAATTAGGACTTCAAGGGTTTTTTTCTGCATTACATATATAAAAGTTTTCTAACAAGAAATTGTTTCTCAGCTTTCTAATTCCAAAGCTGGATGCCAGCAAAAACATCTCATTACAGATGATGCTACTCTTATAACTTTCCTTTTCCATTTCCATTTATGCTATGCAACAGGAGTCAGCAAGCTTTTAATGGGGAGGGGTGGGAGCCTGACAAGGAGACCAGTGCTACTGGGATGTAACCCCATGAACTGCCAACTGGCACACCAGCAGCATGGGACTCTGCCTCACGCTGGATCATACTTTTGCAACCTCGATCCAACCTCTCTGTGAGGCAGCTCCAGCTAGTGAGCTGTAGGTTACCAACCCCTGCTCCGAGCATTCCAAACAGTGAAATCTGGTGGTACAAATCCACTTTCAAACTTGCACAATGACACAAGAAAAGTAAAAAGTGTAAATTAAAAAAAGGAATATGTTAAACGGTAGTGTGGAAAAAATGGCTCTCCTTCTGTCAAGTTAGGGACTGGGCCGGAGGGATCAGAGGGGTCAGAGCTGGAGGAACAGGAAGCATAAAGTAAGGAGAGAGGGGGAAGGGGAATCTGGGGGGTCTGGTTTCTCCTGTGCTCTCTCCTAAGCCGCACATGCATTCCTCCACACGCCCCACTCCCCCCAATCTTCCCCTCACTCCTCTGGCTGCAAGCCCCCTCCCAAAACAAGCCATTCCAGCCCAAGGCAAGGGTGGCTCAGTTCTGACTTCAGCCCTGAGCCCAGGGCCAAAGCCAGAGCTAAAGTGACACCTGCCCTGGGGCTGGTACTCAAATCCAAGAGGGTGGGGGGTCTTCTGCATGCTGACTAGGTGGAAAACTTTGTCTTGGATTCAAGTAAACACAGTAATCTAAATTAATTTTTTTTAACCCTTTAATTAACTCTGAAATTAGCTTCAACTGGCCTGGATTTTCATGTTTTATCTGTAAATCATTCGTCACCTTACACACCGCTTCTGTATTTCCTGGAATTAAAAAAAATAGTGAGCCCCCCATCTTGGATTCAAGTACAAGGCAGGGAAGGGGGGCAGGCAGTTGCTGTGGGTCCAAAGCTGACTGGCCCCAACCCAGTCTGGGGACTGGAGTTGCAGCTACAGCAGCTGCCTTTCCCCCTGTCACCTCTGCCCCTCTGCAGCCTCTGTCCCTACTCACCACTTGCTGTCCAACACATGTCAAGCCCCATTCCATCCAGGGGCACGGAAAACAGAATAGCTCCAGGCCCAGCCCAGCCGTAGAGAGGGGTTGCAGCAGCCAGTGTTTCCACTGCCATCACTGCAATCCTTGCAACATGGCCAGGCCAGGACCACAGCTACATGCCCTGAGCTAAAATGGGCTAAAACTGAACAATAAATGGCTGAGGAGGGTGGAGCAGAGGCTGCAGGAAAGGGCAGAGGCTGCAGCAGGAGCAGGTGGGAAGCAGAGGTAGCAGGACACAGGCACCATGGCAGGGGGGAGGGGGCAGATGCTGGGAGAGGGGACCCACATAGCAGACGGGACAAGTGGTGGGAGGGACAAAGGGCAGGGGCAAGGCTGCTTGCCCCCACTTCCCACTGCTGCTCCTTTACCAATTGTAGCAGTGGACAGGATGAATTTAAGATGACCCTCCAACAGTTAGATTCCATACATGGAAAATTATAACAAATTTATACATTTTCCATGTATAAAATCTAATTATCAGAGGGTTACATTAAATCCAAAATCATCTTAGATTTGGTAAATAAAGTACTTTCTTCAGACTTGCTCCTCGAGTAGTTGCAGTCATTTTATGAAAATCAGTTCTGAGGAGTACACTTAGCGCTAAGAGATACTCAAAGTTATGTTAATTTGTAATTATGATTACAAAGCACAAGCTACATTTTGAAGCATCCATACAATTCAAAACACCAAAGACTTGGACTCCATCAAATAATATACTCTCCCTACAACCTATCCCTACAAACAGGGATTATTGACTGTATGCATTTCTCAGGTTGAAAAATGAAAAGAAACTAATTTGTTTCTGTGTAGTTTTGATTTCCAATTTTTTATCTGTGCTTTGCATAAAGAGGTTGTCTACTGCACACAACTGCAATACCACTGGATTGAGCTTGCCACGCTGCCCCCAGCTCCATGTGTGCCAGCTGGATTCACATACCAGACCATGTCATCTGCCACACAGGGCTTTGGAAATGTGGCAGTGTTAACTGCTCCACTCCCCCAACAAAAAATTTCCAGACTTTTGGGAAGCCCCATGGACTGGGTCACATGGCTCCACAGGCCAGATCTGGCCCAAGGGTCAGAGATTCAGCACCCACCCCTGGTCTAATATATTGCACTCTATGTAGGAATACATGCTCTGACTGCAGAAGATTAAACTAGGGCAGCTAATATAGCTTCCATTCACATGTTCCAAGATGAGTTAGGCAGAGAGCCTATTATAATAGCATTTTATTTTCCATGTTCACTGCTTTTTAGCTTTCAATTAAAGGTTACAATTTGATTGTAACCTATAACACCATAACTGGTTCAGGAGGCAGTTGTACAAACAATTGATTAAATGGTTCAGGATCCAGTTGTACAAGCAACTGATTCTCTTCCCTAGTGAAAATAATGCAACTTAAACCAGTGGCTTAAGCATTTACACACAGGGGAGCCAAAAGAGAGAAGAACGCTGTCGAGGCTTCTTCTGTGAGAAGTTCTGCTTGGCTGTGAAATTCATTTACCCACATTATTAAGCTCCTGGTTAAACTGCAAAGTACACCTTTGTTTTTTGTGCATTTGGACAGAAGATTATTCACATATTGGAGACAACTGGATTCACTGATGAGCACTGTTGTATCTTTTGTGTTATATATACAGACAGCCAGTTAAGTATGCCATTTTTTTAAAACTTCTATCTAAGCTACTTTTTCTTTCTTTGTTTGCTTGGTTGAGGGTTTAAAAAAAAATGAGACTTCTTTCTTAGAGCAAAACTTTAAGGAAACATGAACAACCAAACTGAATTCCACACACTACTACATACTAAATTACATTCCTAACAAGTTCCTCCTCTCAAATATTACAACTTCCCCTTTACACGATTCCTTCCCCTTACATTAACTATGCTTCCTACCCATCTTCTTGCCAACATTATAGTGTCCAGACACTTTTTATAAAATGAATTTTTGTATTGATGGCTCTGCTTTCTAATCCCATCTCGATGTGTGTATGGACAACATTCCCTGCCCTCTTATAACATTTTCAATTTCCGTGAACACATCTGAAGATTTTTATTTTTGTATTAATTTACTGCAGTTAGAACTTGACAGTTGACACGCAGGGGGAAAAAAAGCATTGTGGCATTATCAAGATTCAGTAGCATGTTTTATAGAGCCTTCCATGTATTACAGAGTCACAGAATAAAATGGGTCCGAGAAACATAGAAGGTAAGGCACATTTGCATCTTACAGACTAACTAAATCAGAAACATATACAATAAGCTCTCATAACCAGCAGCTTACTTCATCAGATACTGTGAAGGGACACCTAGGACATATTACATTGTAAAGTGGAAGAGTGATAACAATAAGACAAATTTTAACTATAGATTCATAATATAGTCTACAAGTGTGTGTCTGTATTATTTTTAATATGTACTCAAGCCACATTATAATGATATTAAAATAAAATACTTTTTTGCTCAAAACATATACTTTTTGTTTAAATAATCCATCCCTATCCAATTAACTTGCATTGCAAGTAAACTGTAATTTTAATAAAGGAATAAATGAGACACTGTCAACTTACTGAGGCAGCTCTTCTGCAGTTAACATCACGATCAAACACTGCAGCTATTACCAAAGCACTGAGAAAGGAAAACACAGTGTATAAGTAATGAATGCATAAAGATTAATAATGTACAAGCAAAGCATCACAGTATTAAGCTTATAGTAAATATTCAAGATTCCCTGGAAAAGGATGCTTAAATTATCTTAATGAAAATCAGAGCTGTAACTTGATATTTCCTTGTATTCAATTAGGTATTTCCTTGGGCTGAAAACAGTTTTCCCTCAATTGTCTGTGGAAATGCAAGAGCTGTGACTGAGTACACCTTATGTCATTTTATATTGATCTGGGAAGACATACTACACTGTGACTACCCACCAGTACTGATACATTATTAAACATTTGAAAAATGTTTTAAGTTTTTTGTAACATAAAATCATCCATACAGAATAAACAGCATGCTATTGCCTTTCCAGATTTTCTCTGTATATCTGGTCGATTCACAGTATAAAATCATCTCAATTTACATACTGACAGTAAGACAACTTGAGTATTAAAAGATGTATACTAGGCCAACTAGCAATTTTAGGGGATGCACTTTCTACAGTATCATGAGGTTTCATATGCACATGCCTGAAGTGTCTTATAATCCTCAGATGAAATGGAGTTATACACAGCTATATTTTAATGAGCTCTTTGGGGAGTGGCAATATGGAACAATCCAAAGACCTTTACTGCTGCATCTCTAGTAAGAGTGCAAAAACTAATTTACCACAGCTAAAATTATGCTAGGGATGGCCAACCTGTGACACCTACCACAAATGGCAGATATGGCCACTTTGTTGGCACATGGTAGATCCGGCAGGGAGCAGGAACAACAGCACAGATAAGGCGAGGAAGAGAATAGAGCAGACAGGGAGGAAACAGCAGAGTAACACATCAGGAAGGAAAGAGCAGAACAAGGGATCAGGCAGAAGTGGGTCAGAGTGGATCTTGGGAAGGAGCTTTCCTTTGTGGCACTCCAACCAAAAAGATTGGTCCCACCTTATGCAGAGGTAGATATAATATTTCACAGTTCAAAAGATAATCAAGTCTCCTCTCACACTGGCTAACCAATAGTAGGATAAACATTTACTACTGCAAAATGAAAACTCAGAAGCTGGTACACCCTGGCCGTTCTGATTAATGACCATTAGGCACCAGTCAGTCTGTCTATCTGAATCCATGGGGTGCTTAATTATGTTGCAACAAGAGTTATAACACCCTTAACACTGTGTCATTGTTTGCCGA
>NW_017728964.1:8646755-8664036 GCF_001723915.1 Gavialis gangeticus
ATGCATATGAAAACTCAGAAGCTGGTACACCCTGGCCGTTCTGATTAATGACCATTAGGCACCAGTCAGTCTGTCTATCTGAATCCATGGGGTGCTTAATTATGTTGCAACAAGAGTTATAACACCCTTAACACTGTGTCATTGTTTGCCGATTTCCAAACTTTTCAGTATTTTAACGTACAGCCATCAATTACAGCAATGTTTTTATTTTAAATGTGCTTTATACTACAGATGTTTTAGACATGTTAAAATAAAACAAACTTAGGATTTCCTGATATTTTAAGAAAATAAAAGTTTTAAACAAATAAAAACAAAATTTCGTTTTTCAATAATGTCTCCAGTTCAAATATCAAACAACAAGTCAGATATTCTCAGAAGACATCTCTACTGAGAGACTGTGAAGGACAAGACTGCACCCTAAAACAAAATATCTGATTGGCTCCAATGCCTTAGGTTATAGTCCTGAGCAACTGATGACTCCTCTACATTTTTTCAGTAAAGTTTTGACATAGGGCTATGCAGGAAGGTTTTGAGTCAGTGAGATTATAACCATATCCATATTTTATAAAATACACTTATTAAAATACTGTTTAGTAGTACCACAAATATTCTAATATAATAAAGTGATTGGTCTGTCTGTCTGTATGTCCATAACATTTTTGGGCAACTGTGCATGTGCCGCCCAGAGGGCTGGCGGCAATTGCCTGTGGGGGCTCCACCTCCTCGGGCAGGGAGGGAGGTGCCACCACCTCAGGCAGGGAGGCGGGAGCCACTGCTCCACAGGAGGAGGCAAAGGCAGGGACAGGGCGGCAGGCGGGGGGGAGGGAGGAGCCGCTGCAGCCACCTCCTCAGGGAAAGGGAAGCTCTGTTGCTCTGCAGGAGGAGGCGGAGGTGGAGGCAGGTGGGAAGGAGGGAGGAGTCGCTGCCACCACTGCTGCCACCGCCACTTCCTCAGGCGAAGGGAAGCTCCACTGCTCCACAAAAGGAGGCAGAGGTGGGTGGGCCAGGGGAGGAAACTGCCACCACCTCCTCAGGCAGAGAGAAGCCCCCCTGCTCTGCAGACGGAGGTAGAGGTGGGCAGGTGGGGGGAAGGGACCCACTGCCATTGCTGTCACCTCAGGTGGAGGGAAGCCCCGGTGCTCCATGGGAGAAGGCAGAGGCGGCTGGGGGGGAGGGAGCCACCACAGCATCAGGCAGAGAGAAACCCCACTGCTCCGCGGGAGGAGGCAAGGGCAGGTGGGTAGAGGAGAGGGAGCTGCCACCACTGCCGCCTCAGGCAGAGGGAAGACCCACTGCTCTGTAGGAGGTGAAAATGGAGGCGGAAGGGAGGGAGCAGCTGCCGATGCGGCTTCCTCAGGCGGAGGGAAGCCCTGCTGCTCCATGGGAGGAGGTGGAAGCAGGAGGCAGGGAGGGACCCCCTGCTACTTCCTCAGCCTGAGGGAAGCCCCACTGCTCTGTAGGAGGTGAAAATGGAGGCGGGAGGGAGGGAGCAGCTGCCGATGCGGCTTCCTCAGGCGGAGGGAAGCCCTGCTGCTCCATGGGAGGAGGTGGAAGCAGGAGGCAGGGAGGGACCCCCTGCTGCTTCCTCAGTCTGAGGGAAGCCCCACTGCTCTGCGGGAGGAAGTAGAGGCGGACAGGCAGGCAGGGGGGAAGAAGCCACTGTGTTGTAGGCTAGAGGAGGACATGGCAGTGGTGGACGGACTGTTTACATAGCTGGCCCCAAAGGGGGGTGGGGCATTTAAACACTCCCTTAAACTCTCCATCATTCATGATGGGCAATTGGCTAGTTTAAAATAAAACTACAAACTAATGCAAAAATATGCTTCTTACAAAGCCCATGATTAAGAATTAACTCCAAAGCAATCTGCCAAAAAGGGAGGAGTATTTACTATGAAACTAGCCTATTTATGCGCGTGCGTGCATGCGTGCGTGCGTGTGTGTGGGGGGGGGAGGTTATGATTTTGCACCATTCAATGCCCTTTACCAGTAATAGAGACTGTTGTTTAAATCTGCCATATAACAAGAGAAGTGTAGAATATATCCTAGATCTAGTCCACAGCTATGGTAACCTCCAGTATTCAATTAACTCATTTGACAAATAATAACCTTTTTCCAGAAAATTATTCAAGCAAAAAATTCTTCCTTTCAAACTCAGAAACTCATCTTTACATTATTTATTGCCTCTAGGCAAAACAGGAAATATATACTGGCTGAAAAGTAAATCCAAAATAGCTATTGTTCCAGCAGAAGGATACTAATTTCACTAATAATGGGATAACTATATGGGACCCTGGGAAATCCGAGACACTGCCTCCCCGCCACCCCCAGATCAGGGGCACTGCTGCAAGCAGAGCAGCATGGTGCGTCACACAGGCAGGCAGCAGCAGTGCCTGCCCACTCTCCTGCCTGGTGCACCATGTCACTCCTCTTGCTCACGAGACTGCCCTGCACCCCTGCAATTCTGGAACTCTTGTTTTAAATTTTCACCACCTGGCCAGGACCAGCCTTCAAAATCAAAAAAGCAAAAGACACAAAATTAAGGGCAAAAATATATAGCATGGTCAATATTTTTTCAAAATGGATATAAAATGTGTTGCACAAAGATAACTAAGAATATGTATTAAATATTTTCATAATATCATTTTTTCATGTAAGTTCAGTAGATGCCACAGGGATACTGTGTGGGCCTAAAACAGAATGAACTGATGTGCACAATAATGAGAGCAAAATTAAATGATTATATGATACTCTCTAGTAAGAGTCTGAAATATAAAAACTTTGGAATCCCCCTGACACAAAGGCCTCTGATTTTTCATCAATGTATTTTGGATTCTCTCACACACACAACTTTTTTCTTTTTTTTAAAGAGCCAATGACCAGTGAAAACCCTTCTAGACAAGAACTGCATCTACACAAAAGTAAAGAAAATATAAAGAAAAATGTGCTGAGAAGTAAGAGAAGCATATTTCTGCTTCAGGTTTCCAGAAGTTTAATATGAACAAGGGCAAGTTCAAAGCCTTATTCAAAATCATGAAATATTTTGACAAACAAAACTCAGAAATTAATCTACTGACTTTACAGTAGCACAGTTCTGTTGAGTGTCTAGCTTCTCAGCAAGTAAAAATATATGGAATTCATGATCACTTTTAACTGTCGTGCTCACAGTTTCAGCTTTTTCCATATGATAACAGTTGTATGCTACTCCTTCAACGCCCAAACTGGGTTACTAAATTGTGCAAATAGAATTCATTTTAAATGAGTGCGCACACAGTGTACCACTACTATAAACGTGCAGATTAGCAAGGAGAGCAATGTGTCTAAGATGAAACATGTTTAAGGCGTCTACACCCATCTGCTTTCATTGTGGGAGTTTATGTGATACTCCACCAGGATTTCCTAACATAAAGCAATCCTTCGTGTCAAACAAAGTGGGATTTTTTTTTTTTGTAAGCCAGGTAACGAAACATGTCTCGACTTGTTTGAAACTTTCCACACTTGACTTCTAATAGGTACAGCAAAGAATGACTTGCACCTTTGAGTCTCCAAGACACTGTTGTAGTTCCTTGAAGTATATTTAGCCTTTTGAGCAGGCCAGGCAGGAAAACAAACGACAGAAAAGTTATTTTAAGCATAGGCTGCTCCCTCATATCATAAGTTTAATTGCTTCCAGTGCAGTTTAGAAGGGGGCACATTCCATACCATCACACTACTTGGGGTAGACCCTCCTCAGCCTATTCTGATCTCATTTCCCTTTCCTCCTGACCAGGTTAAAAAGGGTGAGGTTATACAGCCCATCAAAGCAGAGATTTCAGGTCTCCCCCTTCTTATACACACATAACCCACCAGCAAAATCCCAATCTCATTTGCCTCTGGGACCACTCCTTATAGCTTTTACCTGCACAAGACACTATTAATCCTATTTCAAGGAATCCAACTTTTCTTTCTGAAGCTGTGACGAGGAGGTGTGGGGGGGAAATCACTTAAACCTCTCGTCAATCTGTCCCAACAAGAAAAAATTGGTTTTGATTTTAAGAAGGGAATTGGCCAGACTAACAGCATCACAGAAGATACGATTCTCTTGCTACAACTAAGGGGAGGGAAGGTATTACAGCTAACAGAAGCAGAAGGGCTTTTGAAAAGCCTCAGTAAGATTAAATACAAAGGGTAGAGGGGAGCACCCTCAGGTGTGTCAATGAGCAAGCCCACTCCCCTCTGCTCCAGCCAATAAGCAGTGCCTGAAAAAGGGACAACTCCAATTCTTTAACACATCCTTTCACAATCCCTCAATCTGTTCCCCAGATCAACCATGTTATTAAAACTTACTAATTCCATTCAAAGTCTTCTATCATTCAAAAAATATTGTGACACTACTATTTTAGCTTAACTTCGTGTACTATTAGGGAGAAATAAGTGTCTTAGAATCTACAACATTATTTCAATTCCAAGCAGACGGGGCATCAAGCTGGAATTTGATTCAATTGAATTTAGGCAGTATCTTTAAAAGACATTTTTCAATATTAGAGATTTGTAACAATTCTTCAGTGAAAAATTCTAAATTTAAATCAATATCAGCTACATTACATGAAAGCTACATAGATTTTAGTAAATAAATCTCTTGGTAAGAAAACTAGTAGGAATGCAAATAAAAAGACTGAATACATTGTCAGTAATTTTAAAAGGAAAATAGGGCACACCCTTTAAACTCATGAATCACATATAGCACACAGCTTTACACTAGAGAAAAGCAAGACAAGCACTTGTGTACAACTCCCTTCTTAAGAAAGCATACAACAAATAGATTTTTTTGTACACAGAAGTTATTCTCAATGTTTCATCATGGCACAAGATGTAGCTCAGAGCAATACTTCAAATTTCCTTATTCTGCAGGACAATCTTGCCCTGGGGGAAGCTACATCAGTTTATCCAACAGCCACACCTTCCTTTTTTTCTCTCACCACAAACAACGCACCACCGCAGGGAAGGCAGAGTTGCCTGCACTCCCACACTGTGTGCACTACTTGTGTCATATAGCACAATGCTAAAGTGAGTGAAAATAGCTTGCA
This sequence comes from Gavialis gangeticus, assembly GCF_001723915.1. Classification (NCBI taxonomy): domain Eukaryota; kingdom Metazoa; phylum Chordata; order Crocodylia; family Gavialidae; genus Gavialis; species Gavialis gangeticus. The sequence goes on from NW_017728964.1 coordinate 8,651,819, forward strand.
CTTAGATCTTAGCAGAACGAAAACAAATGCCAAGAAAGATTAATTTACTGACAGGTTGTGTCATTTCCTTCAAGAAAATTAAAATTTATAACTAAGTAATAGTTTCACATAGTTAAATATGTGCAGTGGGCAAGAACTGAAGAATTAAAATTACACAGTTTATACAAATAGAAGTACTTTTTTTGCACTGCAGTTTTAAACAAACTGGCAAAACAACTCTACTTCTGAGTGCATTCATTCTTAGCAGAAAATGCATTTACTTGATTTATTTTCCTAGGGAAACAAGAAAAGAATTATCCTTACAAAATTCATAGTTCTTAAACTATATATAATTTCTACTTTCTAATCCACAAGACATATTCAGTAGTTTTATTGATTTTTTAATCAAGCATTATAAACAAAGGGAAACACCCTTTTAGACAGTCTTACTTAGCACAATATTTTTGATGCATAAAAATATTTTAGAAGGTAGACAATCCTAAAAATCCAGGGGTTTACTTAATTTTTAATGATCATTTTACCAAGCATTTACTTTTTGTACTTCATGTGGGCTTGTAATTTGGACAGGAGAGGGAAGGCTTTTGAAACTAGTTAAACTGGACTTAAAAAAAACACACAACTACAATGACACCTGTGTTGGTTCAGATCCCATATTAAGGGCAGAAAAGAAAATATAGCCAAGATAAATATTCAGGAAAGTGCGTTAGAATTCTGAGGCAAAGATTTTTTAACAGAGCTTTCCATTTGCCTGAAACTTCTGTTTGTCAAGAAGAATAGTATTGAGTTGGAATTCCAGATCTACCGATGCTTTCACACAGTTGCCATATCAATATTCTCTACAACTACCCATCTTAGTAGCAACGCACGATGAACAAGAAGTCATAAATCAAAGAAGATTTCTTTAAAGTAAAACAACACAATAAAATTAATATATTTTTGTCTTTAAAAAGTCTTGACACTGGTAAAAAAAAATGGCATATTTACTCCTCTGTTCCTCCAAAAAATAGATTCAGGATGGGAATAACAAAGTATGTTTGCCCTCCAAAGTCTAACTAATAAAGAGTACGTTTTGTAAAAAGTTCTCTCATCAGCAGGTAAGATTTTTATCAGTTCTATCAACGTTCTCTAATGGAAATGCTTGTTAAAAAAAACTGGTAATATTTTCCCAACCAGCAAAAGAATTTCCCTTTATAACCACTGTATCACAACCTGAACTGGAAGTAGGGCAAGAATGAGGTTCAGTTACCATGCTGCTTCACTCTGCTGAAACTCCAGACAAGAACAGTAATTTGTGCCAAAAGTGATTCAGAGATGAAAAGGATCATCACTTAATTACATACCTGCTCAACAGCTTGTAGTTACTACCATACTTGCACTGAACTTGCTCTGCAACCACCACCACCTTGTCTTTCAAGTCTGATTCATATTATTCAGTAACTTCTTACATGTCATAATACTGCTCTCAACTATAACAGCATCTGAGCACCTCCAGCCAGCCAAAAAGACAGCGTTAAGAATGACAAAGGATGATGCTTCCCAATTTTATCAACACGGAAGGCGGTTTCAGCAGCATATAATTGCATGCATTTGTAAAGATTCAACATTTTTAAGTTATACAATATATTATTTTCCTGTAACAATTGTATTAGTCTTTTTCTCTATAAGAAAACAAGCTGTTTCCCCACTGTAATCAAATTAGAATGAATATCAAGTGCTTTGTTCTAAGATGTTGAGTTTTGCACCTTCAACACAGCAATAATTTGCATGTGGCTAAAAGTATGATACTCTTCTTTAAATAAAAGAGTGACACACCTTGGGCTAGATTAAAAAATAAGTGTGTAGTCATTGGCTTGCTGACACACTCAGTGAAACCATGTGTCATAATGTATTTGAATACGTTCTGCTACCTAATGCCCTCAGAGGGAACTTCACTGCGAAGTGCTCAAACTATCTATACTCAGAAAAATGAAGCGGCCAATGTAACTATAAGAAACTTTTAATATAAATTTATTACAGGACAAATACCACCTGAAGTATCATTCAGCTATGCTAGTATATTCTGCTTACATGCAAATAGATATAGCCTATCACTGATCAAACCACACCAGACCTAAGGAATTTCTACAGCATCTCCCTATTCAGCTGAGAATGTAGCAATACTGTGATTCGATGTTAACACTAGAGGACTGAAAGCCAAAAGGCTGGGCAAATAGCATTTGCTTGGCCTCAGGTCAATGAATAACACACGCAGCATCTTTCAAACAGCTTTGTGATATCAAAGGAAAAGCATAAACAGATGATCCCTGAATGGAGAGTCTGCATCCTACATATAGAGCCAGATTACCATGGTAAAGTAAAGGAGAGAATGAGCAAATTGTGTGTCACATGAAGCATTACAGACAAGAGAATGGTATAAGAAAGGAGAACTGACAGCTCAGAAGTTATGGCATTAGAGTTTTTGGCACTGGTAAGGCCTCACCTGGTATAGCATGTCCAGTTTTGGGTGACACATTTAAAGAAGAACATGGGCATTTTGGAAAGACCACAGCACAGAGCAACAAAAATGCTTAGGGGACTGGAAGGCAAGACTTGAGGAAAGTATGAAACACCTATGATTATTTAGCCAGGAAAAAGATGACTGACAGGGAATTTGCTAAAAGTCTTCAAATACATGAAGGGTGATAACAGAGAGAATGGAGATGGGCTTTTCTCCATGATCAGAGCCAACAGAACTAAGAGCAATGGCCTCAAGCTGCAGCAGAGGAAATTTAGGTTGGAAGTTAGGAGGGACTTTCTGACTATGAAAGGGGTCAAGCTTTGGAACAAGCTACCTAGAAAGAGTGTGGAATCTCCATCCTTGGAAGTTTTCAAGAGCAGGTAGGAGACACTGGCTGGGATGGTTTAGTCAGGGATGATCCTGCCTTGAGCAGGGGGCTGGACTAAATGACCTTGTGAGGTCCTTTCCAGCCCTATTTTCCTATGATCCTACTATTATTATTCCTCCAGTTTCATTAAAGCAAGAGCAAAACAGTTTTAGATAGAAGTATAACTTCAGACATTTCATCAATTTTTGTCAAAATAAACCAGGATGAATCTCATAACCAAAGAGTCAGTACCATAAAGATACTGATGAAGTTTGTAATAGGTTTAATTATAAAGGATGGAAAATAGGAATTTTTTACCTAGATCACGCTAAGAAAATAATCCTGGTTGTTAGGCAGTGCTTAGTGACATGCCCCCAATATCAGTAAAAGCAGAACCCCCCTGCTGGGTCGCTACAACCAAGCATGCATCTGGAAAGTGAAAGAGAAGCAGCAGCTTCTTCCTTAGACCCTCCTCCTGCTGCTTCCTCCATAAGTGCACCACTCCATGAATCTATTTCCCAAATCTAGAACAGCTTATCAGTTCCACTTTTCTTGCACTGAACTCCAAAAGACTTCATAGCTCCTTGGAGTCATGTTTTTCCAGAACGGAGAACAGAACAGGTGGGGAAAGAGAGCGCAGAAGGCTCCTAATCAAGCAGTACTAGGAACCAATTCCTCCACAGTGTTTGCTTATGGATTTCTTTGAATTTATTCTTTATTTTTAAAGTGAGAGGTAAACAAATGAAAATGAAAGTATTACACATAATAAGTAATTATTTGGTCCCTGTTTTGAAACGGCATTAACTGTACCCTTTGAAAAAACCTGTAAGGAAATATATATTTTAATGATGATCATAAACCTAGGAGATCTTGTTTAAAAGGTTTTCTTTTTCCAGGGCTAAAGTTATATTACACTATTTTTATACCTCAATTGAGACTCTCGGTACAATTTCTAGTACCATAAAAACTTCACTATAGAATCTTATTTCAAAAATTTTAATTTTAATTAAAAACCCCCTAAAAATCTGTTCTTCCCAGTGTAGAGATAAGAATAGTTAAACTTTTCACAACTTGGGTAACTTCATTCATATCACCCAAGTTAAATGAGCATTTTTAAGGGAGATTATATAGTCCCTTGTGAGAGGGGAGGTAAACCCCACCCCCCACCCCCAACGTGGCCACAGACCCCTCCCAACAAGCACTGATACTTACCACAGGGAAAGAGACAAGCGGCAGCTGCGGGGAAATGCCCATGCAGGCTCGGCAGTTCGGAGCTGCCTGAGCCTGCAAATCAGCGCGCTCTGGGGGCGGGGCCATGGAGCAGCGCAGGCTACTCAAAGAGCAGCAGGAAGAGAAATCAGCGGGAGAGAGCGAGAGGCACAGCATGACGGCTGGGAGACACAGGTGGCAGAGCCAGGTGGCCCCAAGCACAGGGAAGGAAGCCCGGCTGACAGAGCAAGGGATCCGGGCTCTGGGAGCCAAGGATCGCTGGAGAGCTGCAGCGGGGAGAAGTGGTTCTCCATTACCAGCCCGAGCTGAGCCACAACCACAGCAGGAAACTCAGGTACTGCAGCAGGGAGGGACAACAAGCTATGGCTTAGCCCCGTGGACAACCTGGTGAAGAGGGAGGAACAGGCGGCAGCCGCATCAGAGCCCTACAGAGAAGTGGCAAGTACCACCAGATGGTGGGACCAGGAGTGATTAGCTCCTAGTCAGAGGGATCCTGGGAGTCAGAATCCTGGGTGCCTGTTGGCAGACATCGAACACCTTTTTCAGTTAAGAATTAGCCTAAGTTTCTGTTATCCCAGGCCGGGGCAGGTTTAGTTTACCCAAAAGTTGATCCAGAGACCAGGGATCAACTTGAGAAAAACTGACAGTTGGAAAGGCCTGACCCAGGTCAAGGCAAGTAATGTGAATGAGAACAGATCAGTCCAAGGATGACCGCAGGAAGCAGTGTCTTCCCAGGCTGTGGATGTGGTAAGGGTGGGGTAAAGGGGAGGTTTGGATCCCCATGAAGAAATACCAGGGTCAAGTCCCCTTTTGGGACCACCGACAGTGAACTGCCTCCCCATCAATCAACATAAAAGGCATGGCAGGCAAATAGGGGCAGTGCCCAAAACCATCTAGGTGGCCCCAGGGTGCCGCCTCACCCTGACGTTGGTAGGGAACAAGGTGCCGACCAGAAAAGGACCGAAGCCTTACAACACCTACCAGCAACATCCCTTTACAGGATATCTTATTCTCGAGCAAAATGATTCAGAAAATATTTCTGAAAAGGTTGCCTAAAAGGTTTTGGATACGTAGTATCAAAACATTACAATATTAGACTCTCTCTAATAGCACTTTTCTATTTACTACATTACCCAAAGAAAAAATTCACTGCAAATTTACTGTGCCAGGCAGCAGTATACCCAGATATTCTGCAGCTCCTGAACCAAAACGTTCACATGATGCTATGGGCAGGCTAATTAGCCCAAATGCATTGCTGTACAATCATAACTACACTGCTTCTTGTAGCCCACATGAAGCAGTGTCATGTATTTGAGAGCACTGCTACCTGGCACGGTAAGTAAAGTATTTTCCCCATAGAAACTTACCTTGAGATTTGATTAATAAATGGTTTCAGTTCTAAGGGATCATAGGCACGAGCAAAGGCCCAGGAAACATAGCATGCTGCATCTCTCACGTTGGAACCCACACTGCAGGCTCCCCTCTTCTCATCATATGTCAATGCCTTTAAAATCACAGGAACAACTGTGAAATAAGAAATACACAAAAGAATTAGGACTATTATAGCTAAGGAAAATACAAAGCTACTCAATGTTAAGTTTTAAATGAAAATCTATATGAAAAGGTGCATATTTGCTTATGTTTAGTAAAAATTAACAAAATGCTGCTCTCAGTAGATATGAGCTATTATTTTAAAGCTAATTTAACAAACAGGGATTTGATTTAACACAACATTTGCTTCTTGCCTCATAGCCTATGTTTCTTTTCTTACCCCTCTATATCTGTACTTCAGTGATCTCACACCCAAAGAAAAGTACATAGAAGGCAACACCCCAGATTAGCAAAGATTTAAAAAGAATGTACATATATACTAATGTGTCCTCATAAGGAATATCTTGCACTGTCCCAACCGTCCTCCTAGAAAGAGCCTATTGAAAAAATGAAAAAAATACAGCAGGAAGCTGTTACAAGAATAAAAGTACTTGAAATTTTTTTCATCTTCTTACATTGCTGACAGACAAACATTTGATAAAAAATATTTATACATTTGGGAGTCTTACCCTCTTTCCAAAAGAAAAGGGCACAAAAATTGCTAGTCTTAAAAAGTAAAATGCTCCTATAACGGCAACAGCTTTCAAAATATAGTTCCTTTTGAAATTTCAAAAAACAATGTGCATATTTTTAACAGTTCATGCAAACTATAATTCAAAAATAGGTGCTACAACAGGTAACACGGATTTTTAGTTGAGGCATATAAAACAGGAGGCATTCTCCATTTTGAGCTATGCTGTCAGTCTTACCTGAAACCATCCATCACCACCCACGCACTGTAGTAAAAGTCACCTGAGGTTAAAATAGTACATGCCTGAAAATTTTGCCTTGGGACACCTTACATGGGACAATCCTCATACTACTGAGGTTACATTTTTTGATCGGCTGGTTTTGAGGTATGTCACAAATCAAAGACATTTCAGCTTGATATTACCAATGCTTCAGTGACATAACTGACTTCTTGTAGCATTTCAGCACTGGATAGGATACTCAATCAAGCTATCCAACCCTTAAGAGTAAACACAAGAAACAATGGAAAACTTTATCCACTTTTAGGAAGCATCATTTGTGCTAGGAGCAGAGGGGCTGGGCAGAATCAGTGGTGCATGTGGTAACCAAAAGCAGCTACAGGACAACCAGGGGTATATCTGGCAAAGCCCTTACATACCTTCTGACACTGATGGCCACGTCAACTGGGCCCAACTTCAGCGGTAGGCCAGACCCTCATATTCACCCCCGCAACTTCCAGTAGGCTACCAGGATAGAGCTGCTCTGCAGGTCAGATCTGGCCCAGAGACTGTACATTTGACATCCATGCTCTAAAGCTACAGAATTACTAAAACTGATGGCAGGCAGCCTTACAAGGAGGACATGATACAGATAAATTCTACATTGTACTTTTCTCTTCCTACCACTAGACTTGCTTAGGTTCAGATTTAATTATCTGTTTTCCATCAAAATACTGATTCAGCTAGATTCTAAAGGCGCTATTTACTTTTACTATAAAAATGTGGAACTAGGGGCAGTTGTCTCTTGCTGGCATTTCAGTTCAAGTCGCCCCCGTTCTTAAAATTGCTTCGAAGAAATATCGACCGTGAAGCAATCAATTAAGTCTTGTGGGAACCACTCATGAGGATTCTGACGATCAAATAAGTTACCAATGCCAACTTGTAAAGTGATCCATGATTCTTTAGCTCTAATAGCATAGTATCTTTTCACTCAAGCAGCATATAAGGAGGACACAGAAGTATCTGGTGATTAAATGGCAGAGGGATCTAGCAGCATGTATTTTACCCTTTATTTTTACATTTATAGAAGCTATCCATATATATATGGATGTACTTATATTGTTTACAGAATGGGGTGGTCATTCACAAGGCTAACAAGTTTTGTCTTGCTATCACATTCTGGCAGAGATATTCAGGACACTGGCAGCTAACAATTAGGAAGCTGTCTATTGCTAGCTTCTAAATTAGCTTCACTAGAAAAAAAAGAGGTCGACACAACACAGTATTTAATGAACTCTCTGAACTTCAGTGATGGGAATTTTGGTTTTCTGGTTGTTGTTGATTAACAGACAAATGACTACAAGCTTTAAGTCATGGAGTGGCAGATTCCCTTAAGATCCTTTTCCCTCCACTGTTTAGGAAGGGCAGGGAACAGTTACAAGTAGCAGCTCAGGAGCTCAGTGCTTCTGTTACAGACTGTGGGAATGAGTAAAATTCTTGGAAATTTGATCCAAAATAGCCTGATTTTGGTTACTCTGAAGATAACTTTTACAGGGGTTTTAGGACAAGAAATTGCTTAAGAACAATTCTGAGGAAAGTATAGATTATAGGGATGCTGAATCAATTATTCTTGTAAGCAGTACAAAACTACTGGTGATTTCTTCATATTTATGTGTGGCTCTAAATAATTATAAAAGGCACTCACAGATAAGTAAGTGCCCGTTTGATCCGTTTTTATATATCTAAGGGCCCCTCTACATGTGCAGAGAAAGGCACAATGAGATCTAATTCACGATTCATACAATCACATCTCCTGTCATGCCACATATGCATGGCAGGAAGTGTGATTGTGGGATTACATATTAGCTCCCGTCGCACCTTATCGCTGGTGCAGGGGGAGCCTGGGATCACCAGCTCCCACAGCTGCAGGCCCCATAGCTGACAGGGCTCAGTGGGCTTGCTTGGGGGGCAGAATTCCTTTCATTCACCCTGCTGCAAGCCCCATAGACAATGCGGGCTGTGGGGCCCACAGAGGGGCCAGCACCAGGAAAACTGCCCCCACTGAGAGCATTATCAGCTGACAGGCTCGCAGTGGGGCTTGTAGCGGAGAGAATTCTGCCCCTGCTGTGAGCCTCCTGAGATGTGGGGCTTGCAGTGGCAGCAGCGGGGAGAAAGTGGCCCCTGCTGTGAGCCTCAGGAGGTGCAGAGTTGTAAGCAGGAGCAGCAGTGAGAATGCTGCCACCACTGCAAGCCTTGTGAGATGCAGGGCTTGCAGTAGTAGTGGAGTTCCCCCATGCTGGCCCCGCTGCAAGGCTCAGAGAGGGGGTGGCAGGGAGAACACTGCCCCCACTGGGAATCTCATCAGGTGTGGGGCTTGCAGCAGCAGCAGCATTCCCCAGACAGGACAGCCTTTAAGTAAAAATCTAAGTTTCAGGGCTTGAGATCCCCACCACAAGGAAATCTGGAAACGATTATGCAACTTTTCTAAAATGTACTGCTTCTGCATTATGTATAGGAGACAAATCACAACGCTTGGACAGTTCACAGGCCCTAACTCCCCCATTCTCCAGGACAAGGGAAGCTTCTGAGTTCCTCTGAATGAAACCTTTCACACAGTTCCAGTAACACACTGACAAACGCTGTCAAATATATAATTTTCCCTGGCGGGCTTCCTTTTGGCAACTGCAGTAGTATATTTTAAATGCACGCTTCCCTAGATGGCATGTAGCTTAATAAACTAATATTGCCTGAAGAAAAAACAGCCTCCAGGGGAAACAGAACTAAATCTAATTCTCAAACCTCTCTGTCACATTAGATTTACAGATAGCCCTTTTTCTGAAATAAAAACATGGGTCTGGAGATCTTTACATGGATCAAGCAAAGTATTTGGTTGTTTAATTATCTTTGCATTTACTTGGATAACATGAGGAAAACTAAATAGTAAATAAATATCAATTAATAGCTAATTATTTTAAGATTTAACTTAAATCACCACTGCAGAAAAGCCACAATATTGGGAAAGGAATATGTTACATTTTAAAATAAAACTGATTTTCATCTGCTAAACAGAACAAATATAGTCAGAATATTTATGGTGTACCCATTATGCCCACAAACATTATATAAAACCATTATACTATTTCTATTCAGGGGAAAATGGTACAGCAAAGATGATATTTTGGCATTTTCTTTACCATTTCTGAAAAAAATGCAGTAAAAGCTTTAAAAAAATGCAGCCAAACTTGTTTTGAAAAATGCTGCATTAACTGGTGAAAAAATAGAATTAGCTGGTTCTACAGGAATACTGAAACAACTCCCAGAGGCAGTTTTACAAACCTGCTGCAAATTTCCTTCAAAATAGATTGATTACCCTAACTAATTCAGCCACTTGTGGTAATATGTCCTCTCCTTCCATCTCAAGGAGAGTCTTAACATGGTTCTTCAATACCTATAATATATAGAGAGAAAAACTCAGAGATTTTAATCTGGAAAAATATGCAAATAGTTTCAACATTGGGCAAGGTGCGTGGGGCACCAAGCCTGGCCACCAGCTATGAGGGGATGCCAGAATCTCTGGCCCCCTTGGGAGTCTTTGCCGCACAGGAGCAGCCTGCACTGCCCTGCCTGGCCACAGGAGCCGGGCAGGCCAGCACTGCACTAAGCAGCGGATCTGGGGGGGATGTGGCAAGTGCTCTCCCTGCCCCCTGAGCAGCCTCTGCCAGAGCCAGTGCCCTATACCCGATACATATGTAATTCAGGGGCAGGGGAAAAGAGGGAAGAAACAAGGTGCTGGGGTCAGTTCTCAGAGAGCCTGGCTATGGTGCTGCTGCTCTAAGCAAAGCCGATGCGCTGCTACAGCAATGGCAGCAGCAGCAGCCCACAAAGGTAAGCCTTCCCTTCCCCTCACCCTTGTCCCCACTTCCCCTGCTTCAGCAATGGTCAGCACACCTCATGCCCCAACCTCCAGCACTCAATGAGCTGACTATGCATCTGAGTCTCAGTGCTGTCACTGGAATGCTGAGAGTGAAAATAGTAAAATAACCTGCTTATGGTCAAATAAAAAGTATGTATTAGTTTATAGCAATACAGTGTAATCAGAGCTAAGTGTTTTATACTCCAATTCCATAAATCTTTCCACTTTTTGGTGTAAAGTAACATGCAATCCCACTCCAGTTCAACAGGATTATCCCTGTGCTTCATTATTAAAAGTCAAACACAATTAGATTAAGCTGCATAACAAATTTTAGGGGTGGCACTAGGGATATGCCTACACCGAAAGGACTGTTCTGGGGTTCAACAGTAAAGTATGACACACCCACTTTACACATGCTAAAGTTTTAAACAGTGGTCATGTAACCACCTTTAGGCAGTGCTGGGCACTGGATACTACCTAAGGATCATGAACACTAAGGCAAAATAGAATTAAAAAAAACACACACATGCAAAGGAACAACATATTGTACCTACAGCATTCAGGTAGGTAGCAACCAAATTGTAACATCAAGGATTTGGGATAGGTAGGTGGAAACTGCTCTCACATTTCCTAAATATCATAAAAATTATTTATTTCAAACCTACTGCGTAATCTTTTTCTCAGATGTAAATAGATAAGGTTTATGCTCTCACTGCTTTTTGGCACACGGAGCAATAAAATGCAATCTACAGCTTCACAATCAGCTACTGTACTTGCTCTATGACATCATTTCAATTCATTATGATATTTAACTGTCAAAAAATTACTATCATCACACTGCTGTGTATATGGTTACCTTACTTCCATTTTTTATACATACCAAAAAATTATATTAACCTAAAACTGACTGTTCCTGAAAAAATTAACAGCTCCTGAAAGACATTTTAAAGGAAAAAATTAAATGAAAAACGAAGATCGATTAGAAATGCAGAAGTCAGTTAGCCAAATCCTGTTTTGGAAAACTAGTAATATGTTAATTTATTTTGAGCAGCTGAACAAATATTTTGGACATAATTTCTTCTAAATTTAAAAAAGGTTATTTGTTATTAAAACACATGTTATCCAAACAAGATGATAAACAGCATCCACTCGCAATTTAATTATTAAGACAATATCCACCTGCTGAGTTCAGAGAACATTCAAGAAAATACAGTCACCTCTGCCTGTAGCCTAGAGGTATTAATAAGCACCTGTTACACTCCACCCTACCTTACCTAACAACATAACTGCAGGTTGCAACAGATGACTTTGCTCAAGTCCTGTAAAAATAGAGAAACAACTTCTGACTTCCGTGTTGACAAACTTCAGACACTTCTCTCTCATATACTGGATATGAAAACAAATACCCAGAGGATATTTAGCTTTCTAAATACAGGCAATTAGAATACTATTTAGAACAATTTTTAACTGATGATTTTAAAACACTTGAAAATATATTAATTAAACACACACTTTTTAGGGAAATTAAACATTTCACTCTAATCAGAAGGACTCTGGTGCTGGTATTCATAAGAAACACACTGGTTTAAAAGTGATCTGTACATACATCAAACACAGTAAGTGGCATCAAGATATACAAGTGCCTCTTTACCATGACTGTCACATATAGAGAAGTTACTAGGACACTGAGCTTTCTGTTTAAAGTAAAAGTAAAATCAGTTCAAAATGGCTGCTCAATATCAGGTAAGTCAGGATGGTGGGTGGCCTAGCAGGTGGTTGGGGGTCCAGCAGGCTGAAGGGGATTGGGGGTCTGCCAGGGGATAAGGGGCCAGACACAACCCATGTGTGGGGTGGGGGGCAGGCATGACCTGCAGGGAGGGTGGGGTACAGGGGGCAAAAACAAATGTGGGTGATTTGGACAGTGTGTTCCTC
>NW_017728964.1:8664085-8672301 GCF_001723915.1 Gavialis gangeticus
TGAAGGGGATTGGGGGTCTGCCAGGGGATAAGGGGCCAGACACAACCCATGTGTGGGGTGGGGGGCAGGCATGACCTGCAGGGAGGGTGGGGTACAGGGGGCAAAAACAAATGTGGGTGAGGTGGGGGGGGGCAGGAATGACCCACAGGTGGGGTAGAGAGGCAGGCACAACCAAGTGCAACCCACAGGGTTTTGCTGGTACCCAGGAGTGTCTGGCAGGGTCCATGGGCAGCCTGGGGGGATCAAGGACTACTTTTAGCACCTCAACACCCCCTCAACAAACCTACACCCTAACCCACTCTACCCTCCCTGTACCTGACCCGTTCTACCCCTCCCTGTACTGGAACGTACTTGCTCAACTCCGGCAGTGGCAAACGCTGATGAAAGTGGCTGCACCTGGAGCGGCTTGTGGCATGGGGATTAAGAGGGTTAGCAGGGCTGGGAGAAGGCAAAAAATAGCCCAGTGCGGGGGGCAGGGGAAGGAGAGGGGATGAAAAGAGCAGCCTCAAGGCTGGGGCCCGCTGGAAAACCAACTGGGTTTTCCCAGCCCCAGGGCTGTGCAAGGAAAGTATACAGAAATTTCATGCACTAATTTAACCTAGATCAAATACATTTTATACTATATAGATCCAGGTTCATCTTAAACCGGGTTCTGCACTTTTTAGACCAGTTTGTGTGCATGAAGCTTCTGTACAGTTACAGGTTTAGACTGACTGTTGATCACTGAGACTGGGTCTATAAGTGTAAGGTCAGCACTGGGACGAGCTAAGTTTAAATTGGGTGGCCATTATGAACCCAATTTAACCTCCCAAATGTTTGTACTTAGCCTCTGAGATAGCTAAAATGTATACTGCACATCTGCCTCACGTATTCAATCCAAGACTTGTTGCCCTGGCAGTACCTGTGATACCCTTTCCTCCCCTATGCCCTGCACCAAAGGAATAAGGAATAGTACAGACCTCCTACTCTTCAGTTTCCTCTCAACCCCAGAGTCCTGCAAGGCATGCAACTCCAAAGTAAAGGGAAAAGAGGGAGGGATGACAATGAGATTATGGACGACACATCTTGAAGAAATCCAACTACAGGTAAATAACTTCACTTTCTTTTTTGAGTCCTTTTACCAGAGTGTTGGGACATCTCAGCCCTAGAAGAATGAGGTCAAGGAAAGAACACTGACATTTAATTTATAGACTGAACTGGAATTCCATAACTAAATTAGGTAGAAAAAGGTAGATCCTTGATGACAATTTGCCAAAGCGAAGACAATATAGAGAAGACCCACCAGGAGGGCTTGGCCCTTTCTTCCCTATTTTTGCCAAAGTGATTCACAGATTCATAGATATTAGGGTCAGAAGGGACCTCAACAAATTGAGTCCAACCCCCTGCCCTGAGAAGAAAAGAGCACTGGGGTCAGATGACCCCAGCCAGGTGCTTGTCCAGTCTCCTCTTAAAGACCCCTAAAGGTAGGGGAGAGCACTACCTGCCTTGGAAGCCCATTCCAGATTCTGGCAACTCTTACCATAAAGAAGTTTTTCCTGTTGTCTAACCTGAATTTGCTCTCTGTCAGTTTGTAGCTATTATTTCTAGTTACTCCAAGGGGTGCCCTGGTAAACAGAGCATCTCCTATCCCTTGCTGTCCCCCATGATGAGTTTGTAGATGGCCACAAGACCCCCTCTCAGCCCTCTCTTGTGGAGGCTGAAGAGATTCAGGTCTCTCAATCTCTCCTTGTAGGGCCTTACCTGCAGGCCCCTAACCATATGAGTGGCCTTCCTCTAGACCCTCTCAAGATTATCCACATCCCTCTTGAAGTACAGCGCCCAAAACTGGATGCAGTACTCCAGCTGCAGCCTCACCAACGCCACAGAGGGGAAGTATCACCTCCCTGGACATGTCTGTGATGCACCTGTTAATTCATGATAAAATGTGGTTAGCTTTACTATCTCCGAGGGGATTATTTTTAAGGAAAAGCGGAGCAGAGGGTGCCTTAAAGAAGTGAGAACAAAATTTAGGTCCCACTGCAAAACAAGTTCTTCTCTTATGAGCTGGTGAATAAATTTCAAAGGAATGTAAGCTCAGTGGCCTTGACTAATTTAAGCATATGCAGAATTTTATTAGTTCTCTCACAAAACAGCTCTTAGTCCTCAAATGGAACATTCTTACCATATTTTGGACCTCCTTGGAAAACCCAGTCTCTATAATCAGGAGAATATTCTCTTAACTGATCTACCCATGAATTAAGGTAGTACTGACAGCATCTATGGTAACTTAAAGGAAGGAAAGTCTTCACTTGCCCCTCTGTGATCAGAGCTAACAAAGCTTCCTTCTGTTTCAACAGTAGGGAATCAGCAATGTGAGAAATATATCCATATACATAAATATCATACCTATATGAAGATTATGATTTTTCCCCAAAATGTCCAGATGTGTCAGCTCTCTCCTTTTGGGTCCATCTCAGCTGCTCAACAATAGCAACAATGAGGAAGAAGGGGCAAGGGTAGGTGCAAAAATATGCTACCCTCTTGAGAGGATCTAGATACTTCTTGCTCACTGTTCTTAATGGCTGGGGGACAAGTGGACAGCAGTCCCAGACTGTTTCAGCAGGGTCTATGATGACCTCATCAATGGACACAGTCACCTCTGTCAGGCTACAGTGCTGTACATCAGGGGTCAGCAACTTTCTGCAGTGGGAGGATGCATTAATGGAGGTTAGCTCTGAGCACAGGCCACTTCCAACCCAACCCATGCCACCAGGGCCAGTCATAGCTCCCCCTTGCTGCCCAGGCAAAGCCCTGCACTGCTGAAATGCACCTGGGTTTGTGGGCTGCATAAAATGGCTCCACAAGCTAGATCCAGCCTGCAGGCCATAGGTCCCTGCTATAGATTGCCAGGTAGCTCTTACAAGGTGCATCTACATGTGCGTTTTACTGCAGAGTAGACTAATTAGCTCCTCAGTAAAGTGTCACCATCTACACTTGTGCCAATATTAAAGGCACAGTAAACTAATTACCTCCACTGTAAGATAGTACTGTCAGGGGCACTACTATCTTATAGTAGAGTAATTCACTGCACTGAAATGCATACATAGCTGCTGACCGTGGGCATAAATTGTATCCGGTCAGGCCAGCCAACCAGGGGCCTTCCACTGCAGCTCAAATTGCTGCTGTCCCAGGCACATGTGTAGACACTGCACCCAGGAGCAGTTTACTCCAGTTTGAACTGCTCCAGAGTTTATTGCTTTGCATTAACTGCACGTACAGATACACCCACAGAGGTTCAATAAATTCCTCAAAGGAAATAAGGACGTGAGCCAACCACACGAAAGCATCAGGTCACGAAAGCCCCCAAAATCATCCATTTGACAGGACAAAAGCAGGAGAACAGATTCATCCAAGGAAGATAAGGACTGATTAGTCTCCTCTGGAATAGAGAGTCATAGAAAAAATAGGGCTGGAAGGAATCTCAAGAGATCATCTAGTTCAGGAGTGTCAAACTCAACTGGCCCTGCAACCTAGATGAGTGGTGGTCCACAGTCAGATGACACCCACACCCCAACCCTGCCCCCCACATGCCAAATCCAGTGCCCACTCTGGCCAAGTCTGGGAGTCCGTCATACACGGTGGCCCAAAAAGGACAGTATGGGACCAGTGCTGCATGCAGCCTGTCCTGAACTGACCAGGGAAAGTATTACATGCAGCACAGGTCACAGACCAGCCTGAATAGGTGCTGCGTGCAGCAGAGTTCAAACTGGTTTCACGTAGAGGCTATCTGCAGCACAATCCAAAACCAGCCAGAGTAGGTACCACATACAGCATGGGTCCTGCGCAGGTCATTGTCACCCCATATCTAATCCAATCCCCTACTCCAGGTATTTCTATCTAGACAGGTGGCTCTCAACCTTTTTAGAATCAAGGAACTCCTGGATAGACTCAAGGCACCCCTTGGAAAGTTTTAGCACAGGTACTCCATAAACACACTTTTAAACAGCACTTTAGTACCTACTTAGAGAGAGTACAAACTATGCATTAATCCAAAGCCAGAAGGCTCATGATTTCCCATACAGTTCATTGGGCTGGGCCCCAGCAGAGACAACAGTGTTTCAAGCCATGATGACCCCACAGCTCACCATGGCTCAGTATGCATCTGTAACTCCAGATACCGCCCCCAAAGGATCCATGTGTTAATTAGCACCCCGCTCATGACTGGAACTGGGTGTTCTTGTCATGAGTCCTGGGATCTTCCAAAAATGTATATGCAGATGAGGCATAGAACAACCTGGACCAGCTTCACCTCATGGAGGGTGGGGCCACACTAATCACGTGACAGGCTGAGAGAAGGGCTGACAGCGGGATTCTGGGTAAACTGTTTGGGGTCCCATTTGGTGATGTTTACCAGATATTTAAGGCTAGTAAAAAAACAAACAAACAAACAAAAAAAAAAACAGGAGTCACTGCAAATGGAAAAGAACGGCACATCTTAGCTGTGGGAGTGAAGAGGAAGTCTAATGTATGCAATGTAGTGGCTCACCGCGACTTTTGAGCACTAAGGAGGACTGCACTTAATGGGCTTATTTCAGCCTTATTCAGATGCCTGCACTAACCTATCCTTGTGGTATTTGCCCTGGCCTTGAACAACTTGGTGTAGTTGAAGGTGGAGACCCGTCTACTGCACTGCTGGCAGGCACCCCTACAAGAGTCTACTACAGGCTTCCAATGGGAGGACCTCCACTACACAATTTATGGTGATGGTGGATTGCTCTCAGACTCTCCCTCTAGCTTGCTCCTATGGCCTTTTAGACAGGGGCAAGCAAGACTAGGAGGCATCTGTACCTCAAGGCCTCTGGGCTTACATGTAGGATGCCTGCCATGGATTTGGAAGTATTGAAGCCCCAGACTCAAGAGTCTGAGAGGTAGGATGCTTGCAGGTGGTAGCATCACACAGACTTGAATGATTGAGCTCTGATCAATCGACAGAATTTAGATCTGATTTGGTTAATTTGGCCTGAGACAATTGAAAAAAAAAGTTTTCCCTCTATAATACTTTGCAGGGCACCTGCTGTGATACTAGTGGGTTTACACACTTCCCAACTTAAGACTGTGGACCATGGAGACACCCTGGTTCTATGAGGTCCTGAAATGCTTCTGGATTAAATACAATCTTCACAATGAGACCCCAGAGACCCTGATGAACCACTGTAAGATGCACAAGGTGGTAAGGGCAAGAGAGAGTCTGTCAGTCATGGACTTACTACCAGGTAGTAGCTGCCAGGCCATGTGGAAGTGAGTCTTCCACAAGGACCTGCAGAAGGAACACCAAGACCTGAACTGGCAGGTAACCCACCAGGCATTTCCTGTGTGGGCACCGAGAGACAGAGGAGCAGAAAGGCCTACCAAACTGCCCCAGACAAACCTGCCCGTGGAAAGCAAAAGCAATCAACCGTCTCCTCTGGTACTGCCCATATGCCAGGGAGGTCTGGAGGACAGCAATCTTACTCCTCATGATAGTGACAGAGGTCAAGACCCTGACCAGAGAGGTGACACTGTTTGGACACCTAACCAAACAGTAAGGGACCCCAGCAGTCCGTTTTGACCAGTTCATCTCCTGCTTCAGGAATGCCCTGTGGAAAACCAGGAACTGGCTCATGTACAGGCACACAAACCTCTCAGTCAAGGACTGTGTCAGGTTGGGACCGAATGAAATGCAGCTGTACTATAAAAAGTCAGTAAAACATGACAGGGAGGAGGTAGCGCAATTCATATGGAAAAGAGAAAACTGGCACAGACTGTTAAGAACAAGATGGTAATAGTGGCAACGATGATAACGACAAATAGGACAGTGTCAACAGGACAGATAAAGACAGTGCCAACGAGGGGATGAGCAATGAGGATGGCAGGAAAGAAGAGGATAAAGTTGAAGCAGACTAAAGGCTGGGGAATGGGGGATGGAAGGGGGAGGGGAAGGTAGTAGGGCTGGGCAAAACAGCACCATTCCGCTTCGACTTCTGTTTTGATGTTTTGACAGAACAGTGTTTTGTTTTGTTTCATTTAGTTTCCAAAGCACTGTTCCATTTCATTTTGTCAAAACTGTTTCGAAGCTGTTTCGTTTCGTCCATAGGCTATAATGGGAAAACATTGTTATTTCTTGCCTGACTCAGATAAAACTTGCAGGGATGGTAGCCCCTTCTAGGAGCATGATGCCTGCCAAGTTTCAAAGAGATGGGTGCAGAGGTTTCTGGGAAACTGAACCTCAAGGTGTTGACAAGCAAAATTCCTGTCACTTGCCGACAGCGGCAGCCTCCTGTCATCCAGCCCACAGATCTGGGGGCCCGCAGCCCCAAGAGGGCTGCAGGGCTGTGCCAGACTCCTCCCAGGGGTGCAGGCTCCCAGATCTGTGCGCCAGATGACAGCATGCTGTCACTGCTGGCTGGGGCCAGCAGCAGCACCAATCTTCCCAGCGCTGGGTGTGAAGTGCAGCGGAGGCCGGGGCCAGCATGAGACACTTACCGAAGTGAAGCTCCTCACTCCTCATGAAGGGCAGGGAGCGGCTCCTCCCCAAGACGAGGTGAGGCAGGGTCAGAAACGGGGACAGGGACAGAGAAGGGGACAAGGACTAGGGCTGGGGGCTGACGCGGGTTCTGCCAGCTCAGGGGAACTGCTCCGCTCTCCCGCATAGCCTTGGGGAGCAAGGAGGCACATGGCATCAGGGCTGAGGAATGGAACAGTTCCCCAGAGCCCACAGACCTGTTCCCTGAAGCTGGCAGAGCCCACGCCAGCCCCCAGCCCTGCCTTGCTTCACCTCGGGGAGGAGACGCTGCCAGCAGTGAGGCTCTGCTGGCTCCAGGGAACTGCTCCACAGCCCTGATGCCATGTGCCTCCTCGCTCCCCGAGGTGATGCAGGGGTACAGAGCAGGTCCCAGGAGGTGGTGGAG
The DNA here is from genome assembly GCF_001723915.1 of Gavialis gangeticus. Classification (NCBI taxonomy): domain Eukaryota; kingdom Metazoa; phylum Chordata; order Crocodylia; family Gavialidae; genus Gavialis; species Gavialis gangeticus. Next base: position 8,671,012 of record NW_017728964.1, read on the forward strand.
CCTGCGCCAGCCCCCATCCCTGTCCCCGTCCCCATCACTGCCTCGCCTCAGAGAGGAGCTGCTGCCTGCCCTGCATGAGAAGTGAGGAGCTTACCTTAGGTAAGTGTCCCACACCGGCCCTCATGACTCCCTTTAAGTTCTATCAATTGACTGTGTCCAGCCCATCACTGGGCCACGTCCATGGCAGGGCCACAGAATCATTTCTATCAATTGATTGTGTCCAGCCCATCACTGGGCCACAGCACTCCAATACGCTGCTCTGGGCAGCAGTTAGCATGGAGAAGAGTGGCAGCCAAACCCTGCCTGCTCCCACCTGGATATTTACTTTGGGACATTTACCAACAGACCGCACCACACCAAAAGGGGGAGGCAGGAACCAAGCAGCATGCTCACAGACTGAAGCAGAGTGCTCACAGACCACTACTACTTAAGAGGGAACACTGGCTGGGACCAGTACTGAAGCCAAGTAAGCTTGGCTTTGAAACTCATTTTGAAATGTTTCGAGTGCCCTTATTTCATTTCAAAACTGTTTCAAAGGCTTTTGTTTTGTTTCAGTTTCACTGTTTCAAGCTCAAAATGCATCGAGAAACAGCTTCAAAATAAAACACCCAGTGAAATTTCGCACAGCCCTAGAAGGTAGAAGGATCAGAGGCAGTTTAGTGTGATTGTAACAGGTAAAGAGATGGCAACAGGCACATGGGTGAAGTTATTGTACTGGGAAATGGATGGTGTAACTATAAATATGGGGTAGGGACCATCATCAAATTAAATGGACCGGTCATGATAGATATCCATGCCCCCCCACACCAAAAAAGAAAAAAGTCTGCCCCCTATGGGTGCATCCACACATGCAAGCACATGAGCTTGCAGCAGCTCAAATAGAAGTGGTGCAAATTTGAGCCAGGGCTTTTTGCCTCAGCGCACGTGCTCGAACATGCACTTTCTTGTGGAGCAAATTGTGCCGCTTGGGGCAAAATAACCCTGCGTGGCTCCTCCCGGATCTGCAGCCAGGGGGAGCTAGATCCTGGGGTCAGCACCTGTGCTGTCCCCAGCAGTATAAAAAGCCACCCTGGCAAGTAGCTCAGGGATACTAGATCTCAGGAGCTGCTGGGGCCCAGGCAATTGGTACCTGGGGACACTACCACTTGTGCCAGCTGAACTGCTGAAGCAACCCTGAAAATTCCCTGCACCCTCTACCCACTGCAGCAGTATGGCAGTAGGGGCTGCTGTCTGGCTGCGACCTGCTGCACACCTGCCAGACCCAGATAGGGACTGCACAGCCAGTAGAGG
>NW_017728964.1:8677301-8677820 GCF_001723915.1 Gavialis gangeticus
ACCATCACTTTAAAGAAGAAAAAAAAAAAGAAAAAAGAAAAAACAGAAAAAAGCGCCTCTACTTACCCTAGAACAGGGTGGGCAAAATGCGGCCCAGGGGCCAGATGCAGCCCACCAGACCATTCTATCTGGCCCATGGGGCCCCTAAAAAATTTAGAAAATATTAATTTGCCCTGGGCTGCCTGTCACGTGGCCCTCAATGGCTTGCGGAAACTCAGTAAGTGGTCCTCTGCCCAAAACAATTGCCTGCCCCTGCCCTAGAAGCAGGGGTGTGGGGACTCCAAGGCCTCCTGACAAAGCCCCCCCAGACAGCATAGGGCACCGGGGAGCAGGAAGGACGGCCCGGGCTGCAGTTGTCTCTCTGCCCCGCACTGTGTGGGCAGGGCCCCAATGAGCTAGACGGCAGCCAGACTGCTGGTAAGTCCTGGGTGGGGGTTGTTTTTTTAAAAACTATGAGGATTTTGGAGTGGGAAGACAGGGATCGGGGGGAGCTTGCAAGGCTGGGGGCATGGGGCTGGG
>NW_017728964.1:8677831-8680880 GCF_001723915.1 Gavialis gangeticus
GAATGCTCCATCCCTTAACAGTATTGGAAGCTGCTCCTGCAGCCCCCCCACCCCCTTACTTACAGGCAAGGAGCCCTGGTACTGAACACACAGCCTGCCCAGCCGCACATTTCAGCACCAGGGTGAGGTGCCAACCACAGAGATGCTCTGGCAGCCACAGCGTCTCCATGGAGGACCCAGTCCGGGACCGTGCCCTTCCCCGCTTTTTTAAACTTCGGGGTTTTTAGACCCCTGGATATCCAGGGGTCTAATTTTCTCCTTTCGTTCCCACATGTGCCTCTTGCCCCATCTCAAAGGGGTTTGAGATGGGGCAAGAGGCATGTGCGCGCTCGTCTGGATGCACCCTATGTGTTTTATAGTCATGCTCAGTGTTGGTTGCATTTAATCAGCTTCACAGTTCCTGAGTTCATGCTGCTTTTAGCAGTGGTTCAAAGATGAGCAATGTATCTAATGCAGTTTTTTCTTTTTGCAAATATAAGATATGGGGCTTTTTACCCCATGTTGATTGCGGGGGAAAAATCATCTTTTCTTCATGCAAATAGAGTACTTTAAATAAGCTCAGAGAATTTAATACAAATATGGAAACCATGCCATAAGTAAATATGAAATGATTATTTTTTTTATTTCAGAAGAAAGATGGCTGGCCCAAATATTAATTAAACTATATTATCAGATGTGGCCAGTGTACCACAGTATGTCAACAAACATTAAAATTTTCTTAAAATATGTCACTCTTGGCCCCTGCTTTCCTTTGCTTCATTTATACAGTCTTATATAAAAGGATAGACACCCTGACACCAGCTGCTGAATCAAACCTGTTACCAATATCAACAGTCACTAGGCTGCACTCTTCAAGTAAGACATAGGAGGCTACCACCTCATCAACAAGTATCCTAGTACCACCTCCCCCAAATAACAATGCTAAACAATAGCAAAAAAGATCCTGTTTTTATTTTCAAAAGCACCCAAAAGACTTTCATTAAGAGCCAGGTTTCTAATGCTTGTTGGTTTTCAAAACTGGAACTTAGGGTAAGTCACTTTGATACTATTGAAAATTTTATAATAAAATTTCAAGTGATGTAAATCATCTTTAAAACCACACTTTTCAATAACTTAGAGAAACATTTGAGTACTTTCGTATGTGGCATCTCTATACTTCGTAAGAGAAGCAATATTCCATGACTATCATTCAGGTGAACAAAGCATAGAATATTCCATCAAATCACCACACTGGTCTTTTCAGCACTCGAGCAGTATGCCCCAAGTTCTTGTCTGGAACAGGCTAAAAGCACGTAGTCCCATAGGCACAGCAAGTTACCAGAGCAGCAACAGATGACCCTCAAAAGTAACACAAGTCAAAAGGCCAGATGGGAGAGTCCCTTCTATGAGGGAGCCTGCAGGACTCATAGAACCTTCTATCTTTGCAAGACAAAATCAAGAGTTCAAAGCTGCAGACAAAATCTTTCGGTAGATCTTTTATCAGACCAACTAAATAGTTGCAAAGTTGTTATTTTTGCAACTTTTTTGCAACTATTTAGTTGGCCTAATAAAAGATATCGCCTTTACCCAAAGATTTTGTCTGCCTCTGTGCTTAGACCAACACAGCTACAGCCTACGTTCCAGAAATAAAAGCTAACACTTCCATTTTTAAAGCAAGGCATGGGGACTAAAGTAACAGCAGCATTCTTCCAACCCTTATACAGACTCTAGATGTTATTTTATGTGTGTTGATCATCTGTGTGTATACCAGTCATTTCCTGGACCTCCTGTTATCCAAGTCTACCATGTTCCATACCCTGATGTTTCTTTGCACATCCTCTTTTTCTCCCACTCTCTCTCTCAGGTAACTTGCAAACTGAAGCATTTATTTAATTTATTTATTATCTTCCAACTTCTCTATCAGAAGCTAATTCCACTGCTTCCGCTATCATTCCTCATGACTTAGGACTAAGAAACTAAATTCAAGTAGGCAAGTGACCTCGAACTAGCTACACATTAAATTACTTGTGTACCAAATCAAAATGGCTGCTTTCCATATGAAAAGAAGTCCAAACATTTTTACTATTAGGAACAGTGAAGAAAGGGAGAAATGCAATTCACCCTATGCAACTAGGTAAGAGTACAAGGCTATAAGGCCACTTGACAACATACTGTTTTTCTTACTGGACTTCTGCTGAAGAAGCCAACAATCCAGTTGCATGTTTAAACCATTGAGCTGTTCTTTTCTTCTTCCCTTTTCCCTCAGCTTCATTCTCTCTGCTCCCAACAAAGCAGCAACTGCTTTTACCCCTATTCTATTAATTCATATACTTTTAAAATAAATGCATGCTTGATCACCAAAATGCTTAAGATACCTGTAAATCTAAAATAACTAGAAGCAAATAATGCTCTCAAGGTAATTTTAAACTAACTTGCCTGTAAAACCAGTCCCTAACTTAAAGCTACTCAGCAGATACAGCTGTGATGACTATGAGTATGAGTACATGTTTAATCTTACAACTGGCATGCTAAGAAAGGTTAGGCAGTTTCACTCTTTTATGTATGACACACCTTATTAACAAAAGGTTTTATACTCTGGTGTCATCAAGAGAAATTTTAATAATATCCTTTCACAAACAAACCAGAAATTCAAGTAAATTAGGATTCTCTTGTTGCTTTAGCATTTATCACTACCCATGTTAAAACAAATAAAAACAAACAAACAAATGCACTGAAGCCTGAAAAAAAATCCCAAAACCAACAGCAAGACTAAATATAAAAGTATAAAGCAACTGTGTTTTCTTATTAAGTTTTATCACTTAAGCATTCTGTAAAGTAAAAAAATATTTTCATTTAAAAATGCAACAATTCCAAATGTCAACTGAAAGTCTTCAACAAAGATTCATGGTATCAACAAATACTTAGTGATTTCTAGTTGTTTTGCTTGAAGGAGGAGTTAAAGTAAATGGAAAGTGCACTGGTGACTGCTAAATTCATAGACATAGATTTCATAGACATAGACATTAGGGCTGGAAGGGACCTCGGAAGATCAGAGTCCAGCCCCCCGCCC
>NW_017728964.1:8681168-8681539 GCF_001723915.1 Gavialis gangeticus
AGCCTGCACTTTTCCAGGCTAAAGAGCCCCATGGCTCTCAGCCTGTCATCATAAGGTCTGTTTTCCTGACCTCTAATCATGCACGTGGCTCTTCTCTGGACTCTCTCAAGCTTCTCCATGTCCTTTCTGAATTGTGCAGCCCAAATCTGGACGCAGTACTCCAGCTGCAGCCTCACTGGGGCCGAGTACAAGGGGAGAATGACGTCCCGGGATATGCTTGAAAGGCATCTATGGATGCAAGCCAGGGTTTTGGTCACTTTACTAGCTGCAGCATCACACTGAAGTCTCATGTTCATCTTCTGGTCAATGATGACCCCCAAGTCTCTTTCTTCCATAGTGCTAGCCAGTGTAGCACTGCCAAGCCTATAAGG
>NW_017728964.1:8686539-8688200 GCF_001723915.1 Gavialis gangeticus
CTCACTGGGGCCGAGTACAAGGGGAGAATGACGTCCCGGGATATGCTTGAAAGGCATCTATGGATGCAAGCCAGGGTTTTGGTCACTTTACTAGCTGCAGCATCACACTGAAGTCTCATGTTCATCTTCTGGTCAATGATGACCCCCAAGTCTCTTTCTTCCATAGTGCTAGCCAGTGTAGCACTGCCGAGCCTATAAGGGTGCTGCAGGTTTTGCCTTCCAAGGTGGAGAACCTTGCATTTTTCAGTCTTAAACACCATCAGGTTCTCGTCCACCCATTTGCTGAGCCTGTCCAGGCCAGCCTGGATCACCCGCCTTTCTTCAGGTGTGGATGCTTTGCCCCAGAGTTTGGTGTCATCGGCAAACTTGGCCAGTCCGCTTCTGACTCCAATGTCCACATCATGGGGGACCCCACTGGTCAGAGGGCACCATGACGATTGACATCCGTTAATTACCACCCTCTGGGTCCAACCACGGAGCCAATTTCCCAACCAGCGGATCATGGTGGACCCAAGGCCACAATTGGCCAGTTTTGCCAACAGGTGATCATGGGATACCAGATCAAAGGCTTTTTTGAAGTCAAGATATATGACATCAATCTCTTCTCCCTTGTCCAGGTGATACGTTACCTGGTCGTAGAAGGAAATGAGATTGGTCAAGCAAGACCTACCTGCAACAAACCCATGCTGGCTATCCCTTAGGATGCTGGCATCAGCCAGTCCATTAAGGATGGCCTCTTTAATAAACTTTTCTGAGACCTTCCCTGGTCAATTTTTAATTCTTAACAACTCAAAGCAGATTATATTATATTTAATAAGAGCAATGCAGGTATTTCAGTACTTCAAAAAACATTTAGAGACAGATTAAAGACTTTCTTCAACTAAATACACATTAACAGCTTATTTATAGTACCCAAAATTTCATTAAAAAGCAGTTGACATATAAGTAAATAATAAGACTAGTTCCCTAAAGACTGATACTCCAGTAATGTTTAAAGCCTCCTGTTATAGAGAAATACAAAAATGATAAACTACTATTAGGCATAGTAGCACCTAATATGAAACAATTCTTGTACGTACACCTCAAGTGTAATGATAAGCTTGACAGCATACAAGTGACAGGATATGTGCCAGAAGTGTAAAAAAAATGGAAACCAAAGCAAAGGGAAATAGATACGTAACATGAAAATATTTTTAAATAACATACACTGAAATTTTTAAAAAGTAGAATTAAAATCCAAGTGCCAAACACAAATGCAAGCAGGGAATATTTTCTCTCTCTATTATGCAGTGAAGCAATGGAAATTATTATTATAATATCAGTCACAAACAGTCTCCAGTTCTGTTGTAACCTGCTTCTAAAGGTATTTTATTTCTCAAGTGAAAGGTTGGGAACCAGAATACGGATCATCATCTTCATTTCCAAGGCCAAAAGAATGGTATGAGTATAGTCATAATAGATAACTGAAAACATTACTTGCATTTTGATATTAAACTTGTGAATTTTTATGCATGTTCTCCATAACTAGGGGTCTACCCCCAACTCAAGTAGGCAGCCGGCCAATTTTGGGGGCAGACTGCAGTGTTGACTGCTATTTTCAAGGGCTTATAGTGGCCAGCCCCCACATGCCTCTGACTGGCTGAGTGCCCCCCCCCCCCCCC
>NW_017728964.1:8688343-8703594 GCF_001723915.1 Gavialis gangeticus
CCCCCCCCCCCGACTGGTAGAGACAGCTGTCCATCATACAGCCCTGCCCCCTCACTGTCAATTGGCTGAAAGGGCTTTCCATCTTGTGGTCCCATCACTCGCCACTGATTGAAGAGGGGCAGTGCCACACAATAGGCAGCCCTCTCAGCCAATCAGCGGCGAGAGGTGGGAACAGCAGCCATTTTGCCACAAAATCTGCACAAGTGCAATTTGGAAAGGTCCCTATCAATAGCCTGCCCTGTGAATATGAACAAACAGCTCACAAAGACTGTACAGATAATCTACCCAGATGTCTCTTCCAAAAACCAGGAATTAGAAATTGTGAGGTTCAACGTTTTGGGGCACAATAAGATTGGATTCCAATAAAATTCCACTATTCTGGGTTTGGTCTTAGGTAACGTAATTCAACCATGCTGATATGGACACTGAACCAGTGAATACTATTCTGCATCTCAAGAGTCTGCAGATACAAAAAACAGAGTCCTAGACATGAAGCTTTGAGCTAATAGGGTAAGATATTGAACTAAAACAGAGATTGATCCAATATTAAAATATAGCCAGTTTGATTGATTTTTTTTTTAAAGTTGACAACCCTTAGCAGAGACAGAACCAAAAATTATTTAGAGTAGATTTGTTAGGTCCAGAACAAACTGAGTTGTGAAACTCCTCCTTAAATAGTGCTATAAGGAAACTGGCAAAGCCAGCAATGACCATAGGGAGAGAACTGACCAAAGAGATGCAAGACATTGTTACCAAAATCTTGGGATAGGGTTATAAAATGGAAGCAATCCAGAAAGGTGAAAAACATAATGTTCACCTCTTTGCTGTGTCAACTTCCTTAGATTTTCTTAATGAAGACAGCCCACATTTTTTTCACATAAAAACATAGGAAGGGAAAGTGATGTTTCTCAAACTAGCTACAAAGGGCTAAATTAAAAAACATAATCATTAGCTACCTAATCTTATGCACAGAGAAAACACCAGATATTGATTACTAGCTTCTACTAGGTCTTAGTATACAGGAGCTATCCTATGCCATCAGTTCTACTAGGGAATCTATCCCATGAGTTAGTATTTCAGGTTTTTATATCATTCAACCAAACCCAAAATGCCTCCATAGTTTGCTGAGCTGTTCTCTTCTGCAGCTCTATTTCAGCCATAGCTGAACTGGCAAATCTGCTTAATAAGAGACACTTCCAGGGCATGGCTACCATTTAATAAGCACCATATTATACCTAGACCCAGGCAGTAAGAGGAACTACTTTACTGCCTGTCTTAAACTCAGAGTCAAGAGACGAAAGTAAAATAAATCAACAGATCTTAAAATGAATTGCCCTTCTGTCTCAACTCAGTAAATGCCCCCTGTATTAACAACGCTTTCAAGAACTTCTGAAATATCCCAAGGACAATTTTATCTGATCCTAAACAAGGAAATCTACGACAGTTTCTTAAGAACCAAACAGGCACCTTTCAGTTAATAGAATGGGGGGGGGGGGGGGGGGGGGGGGGGGGGGGGGGGGGGGGGGGGGGGGGGGGGGACATAAAATGGTGTCCTCCATAACCTGGAGAAGGGATAGAAGCAACAAACTAGAACACACATTTTCAAGAAGCAAAGTTAGGTACATTAGTCATGTCTGATTTCACTGTAACTATCTTAAAAGAATGGATTAGGAATATTACACAGTTGGTAACCCAAAAGATTATCTTCCAAAACTACACAACCGAGGAGGAAGCTGGAAGAGTATACATACCCTCTATGACCTTAAGAGAAAGGATAAGGAATATTGCATAGTTGGTAAACCAAAAGATTATCTTACAAAATTTTACACAACTGAGGAGGAAACTGGAGGAGTATAAATACCCTCTATGACCTTTAGACTCAAGGAAGATCTCAACAGTAACAAGGCACTGGTTCTCTTTTATCAACTGACAAACTGCAATCAGGAAAACTTTGAAAACAAACACAAGCACACACTTTTCCTGACATAAGCTCTCCAAATAAGAAATCACTCTAATCGTCTCAGAGATATCATACAACTGCAAAAGGAAAAGGAGGTGGTGCATGCAAATGTGAATAGAAAAAGGAGACATCTACACATAAATACATCTATTAAGCTGCATATGCAGCCCTAAAAAATGGTGAAATTCCCGACTTTAGAGACCGAACTTTTAAATAACCTTTTCTTGGGTCCTAATGTTTCACATCACATTGCTACCTCAAATAGGCTGGACTCTGTCCCTTTTCTAAGCAAAATAATCACACAAGGAATCATACCTTTATATACAGTATTAAATCATATTTTTGTGCTGTTTTATATTACATACAAAATACTGTTAGTTGTTGTTCCTTAAATTATTTGCTTATGTTGCAGTAGCACCCAAGGACTAAGTAAGAGTCAGCAACTGATTGTGTCAGATGTAGCAGCAAAAAGGAAGTCCATTCCTCAACAAAAGACATGACAGCCTAAAGTAAAATTAAATTCTCCCCTTTGTTTTTCATGTTGTTGCCTTTACTATTTTGAAACATAAGGAGCATATCCCCTACAGTCATAAGGCATCTGAATGCATTCTCTGTTATTCAGTAGCAAGAAAGAGAAGTCTACCTACGCAGAAGAGTATAGAAAAACACTTAAACTTCTTTTAGATCAATACACTCAATATATTTTCTGCAAATATACATCATTTGATTCTGGCAAAAGATTACTTACTAACAGTATCAGAAATTGAACCCCTGTATTTATTCCCATTTAGAACAACAAATTCAGGTTTACTGCATGGATAACCCAAAATGACGGACTGAGAAGTTTCAAATTTGCTTTGTGAAGGACTACTTGTAGGAATAAGAGTAGTCTGAAGTCTACTATCATCCAGTCTTGTGCCTCTACTCAGAATTCATGCACAGAGAAGCTTCTACCACATCCTCCCTATACCCTGCCTGCTATAACTTTTTCCCTTACTTAAAGACTATGTGTACCTTTATTCCATATGGATCATTTCCAATTTTATCCATAGGAGATTTCAATTCAGATTGCTAGCTCACCCGGACTCAGAATTTAGACAACAAATGAAGGACCAACATTGTTGCTGCTGTAGAGGCACATTCCCAGAGTCCAGCCTGCGTATGCTAGTGTTTAATATGGACTACAGACTAAGAAATAGCACATACAAAACTAATTTGTCTCCATATTCCTATTGTAGAGATCTGAAATAATATTCCTCTGTCAAGAGGTGCTATCTGGACAACAGATCACAATACTCAAATTCATTCAGAAACCTACACTGTGGCTTTTGACACAACACATCCACTATTCTCACCCCAAAATAACTCTCAAAAATCAACAACCATGATTCTAGGGTGGGAGGAAAGACTGACACAAAATATTAGTATCCAGTCTGAAACTAAGTGGTTAAAATCAACATTTTTTAACATAACTCACATATGAAACCAAAATGCATAGAGAAAGCTCCTTCACTTTTCTTTTTACAAATAGATTCCACCCATGTCCAGCTCTTATTCTCCTAAACTTCAGTTCTGACTGAAAAACTTGTGTTTAATTGAGGAACTTATTTCAGAGAAAATAAGAAGTATAATAACATGTTTAAAAGGGGATAAAAGTCATACAAGAATTTGATTTCCTTATTTAATACTGCTGCAAAGAAAACTTTTAGATGTCTAGTTTAAATCTGGTGAATGCAGTAATAAATTTGTCATATTTATAAAATCTAACTAAAAGGAGATAACAAAGAGGAAGCAATCTGTTTGCTCAACAATTGTCAGGCTGAACTGCAGAGGACAGAAAGTGTGAATGCAATAATCAATTTCCTGCTGAGGTGACTCTTTTCCATTTACAGTATCCGTGCATTTGGCTGTTGATTATAGGCAAGCTTTGGCAGGTTCCTGTAGCAAGCAGGCTTGAAGTTAGTTCTGTCCCGCCTCAGCCAGAGTGGAGACTCATGAAGGACAAAAAAAGATCTCAGTAAAAGTGAAGACAGAAAAAATAAGCAAGCGTGTTAAATAGCAAAGGCATTCAGGCAAGATTATGGATTTTATAAAATTAAACCCAAGTAAAATATTGTTGGATTTGTTGTAGTTTGCTCCACTTCACATGTAATTTCTCCTACTGTTTACAACCCACTTAAGTCATTAGGATGCGTCCCACTTAAAACTGATTTAAAACATCTTCAGCAAAACACATCTGTCACAATGTTCTACCCAGCTTAAACAGAAGACTACTACTACTCAGTAGCACAAACATGACAGTGCGGGAACAGAGAAACTTGCTTGTTGGAGGGCATAAAAGTGACAAGAGTTTTGTCTGATAGCTCAGATGCTGCTGAATCAAAGCGGTGGATGCAAACAAATGAATCGTAGCTTCAGGCTGGAGTAATATCAGGTGCATCTCTACACCCTGAGGGCTCAACTCCTACACTTTTTTAAATCCCTCCCACTGAAAGAGCCTCCTTCAGTTTCACTTAGAAATCAAGCAGAGAACAGGTACTTCTCTCTCAGCACTGACAGCTACAGCTTAGCCACAGGGATCACCTTCAACATTTCATCCATCTATTTAACTGGTAAGTACTTTTTTTTAAATAAAAGTAATTCTAAGAATTATAGTAATGAAACTGACATCTAAAAAGTAATCAAATATATTTCCTCATCAGTAGCACTTTTTTTTTTTTTTTTTTTTACTAGCTCCAATGTGTAGGTAGGGTAACTTCTTCTAGCAGGTGAACTTATCGTAGAGTTAAGGCTTCTGTCAGAAAGCTCCAACAAGACAAACTGATACTTTATGAGAAAGAGAATAAATATCTATCTTTCTCCCTCTTTCACCTGCCATCCCCACCCAGCTTCCCTCCTGAGACTAACTTTTCACATTATGTGTTAACTTTTCTGATAAAAATATGTTAAGCAGCTGTTCAAACCAGTTGTTAACATCTTACCTACATTATAATGTAAAACAGCACAAAAAATCATGAGCATTAGATACATTGCGCAAGTTATAGTTACTAAATAATACCCTGCTGACTTTCTCTCAAAATGTAATACTTGATTAATCTAAAAATGTATACAAAACAATAAATTAGGCAACTGTTGTATATTTTCTCCCTTTCAGCAGGTAAGCTCAGTAAGGTAATAGAAATCGCAACTGTTTGTAATCAGTCACTGATATAACTTAAAATGCATTGACTTTACATACAAAATGGAATAATCTTTATTTTAAATGTGCATCTCTGACTTATAGAAAGGTTAATGATATAAGATTGGCTTGTCTTTGATCCATTACCTTTTTAAAGTTGTTAGAAATGTCAATTAAATTTGTTTTCTATAAAGTTTGGTTACTAACTTGTACTACTAAGCTGAGTTATTTGTGCAACTGTGATTCTTTTTTCTCCACCCTCCACCCAATATCTCTTATCTCATTCTAACTCTCATCCTACCCTCTTGCCCATGTTTTCTACCAGTCTTTGAATAGTTTTGCTAAAAATTATTTTTAAGTTTAAAAGAGCTGAAAGTTTAAGAGGGAGTGGTAGTTAATCACTGGAAAATCTTAACTGGAATAAAACTCACAAATCTTGTTCTTGCAACACACCTGTTAGGTGACAATGGCATGTCCTTGAGTTATGCAATAATGCCACATCACAATATTTTAATTATAGTGTGCCCTTCAAAATGTTCCACCCCAATAAGTACTCCTGCTCAGAGAAATCAACATCACCATAAGGAATACTGCAACAATAACAAAGCCTGCACAACACTAGCACAGTCTGTCATACCAATGTCCTATAAAGAGAGATTATAATTATCACCCATGTTTGTAATAAAAGAAATTCTGAAACTGCCGCTTTAGTAGATGAGACTTAAAAAAAAAAATCTAGATTGCTCTGAACCTTAACTAACACATGCAAATTTACAGTATTCTTAATTTAAGGACTGGCTAACATACTACAAAAAGAAAGGGCTGGCAACAGTTTTGCATGTTGATAAATGAGACGAAGAAAACCTGTAGCCAACCGAAACTATGCACATTGAGGCTAAAGCGGGGGAGGGCAGTTATGCAAAAAAGACACAGCCTAATACAATACAGCGAGACAAAGGTAGACAAGCAGTACACAAACAGCTAAGAACGCTTCTGTTCTATTTAACCAACAGTAACTGAATATCCTATTTTCAATTAAAACATTAGTACAGTTGGAAGCCAGGAAAGGGCATTTAGGATATTTATAAATTAGTATAATTATGTGAATATTTAAAATCAAACAGTCAAAGTACAAATGAAATGAAGTGTAAAATACTTAAGTATTTAACATTATAACATTGTTATGGAAGATTATAATGATTTTCAGATAATATACCATCATATTATTCAGGATTTTAAAAGGAAGACTATTTTTTTCACTCATTAAAACATCAGAACGATTAGTGTTAACAGTTTAACTTTTACTTTCTCAGCAACAGTCATATATAGTCCAACCATAAAGAAATTAATGCTTCCTATATATGTTTTTTTTATTTTATTTTTTTAAAGAGTTTGCAACTATTTTTTTAAACTATCTGTTATTCCTAGTGGTATTTGTGTGATCAAATAATTAAATTTTTATGTAAATACGTATCTGTAGATACTGCTATGTTTTTCTTGGAGACTGGAACTGAAATTTGGTCTTCCTGGACTAGAAGCATGTTATTACTAGTATTTTCAACCAATGAGATGAAGGTCAGTTAGAACAACTTAGGGGCACACAACCAACAAAGAAGAGGGGATAGGATAATTGAGCTGGTAGATACTAGGTCAAAATTAAGAGAGGTAAACAGCTCAGGTAATGATCTGCTTATTCTTTGCCTATGACATAAAGACAGCTGCTTCAGTCTGCACTGTTGCATGTAGTTTTGATGAGTAAGGATAGCATTTAGGTAAAATAAAAACTTTAAAAAAATCTTGTAAAACTTTTTTAGCTGTCTTTCCTTAATAAACACAAAGCAAAGAAATTAATTGGCCACTCCTATTACACAAGTGCTTAGCTTTAAAAGTGCAAAAATCCATTTGTATGTTTAAAACATCGTAGTTCAAAATATGACTTCAATTATTTCTTTTTAACAGCATGGAATACCATAAACAAGAGGAAAATGCACACAGGATCTTATACTATTAAGCAAAGAGACTCTCTAAAAAAAAATAAAAAAAATTAACACTATTTAATATTCAATAACAATTGAACACACTGAATAGCTTATTTTGACAACAGTCTCTCTTCCAACATAATTAGTGCCTGTACTTCCAAGAAAGCTCAAAGAAGAACAAGTACAAACTGACTTAACCAAGTCTATTACAAGCCCCCAACTTTAGTTATACATCATTAGTCAAAAATCAAATACAGTAAACTTATTACAGACAAAACAAGGGCAGGTCACACACCAGGATTATTAATATTTCCATTTTTATCTGATCAAGAGCAATCCTTGTGCATTTCATCATAATTCTAATGAAACCCGGTTTGTCTCGAAGTGTATTTTTTGCTCAATGAATCATACTTCTAAGAGACTGATACTGACCAAATTTTAACATGCTACTGTGTACTTTAAAAGTTATCAGATTTACTTTGTTGTCAAGTTAAGTTATGGCAGTATGCAGGTCTGAAGCATCAAAAAGAGCTTTGATTTTTTTTTTTAGTAGAAAAACAAATAAACCATGCACCAGCAGCAATATTTTTCCAGTTATTTAAATTGTTACAACTTTATTTCATAATGGATTACAACAAAATCAAACATTTTCATAGGCAAATCTACATGCAATTTTGTCAGTCTATTTTTGCATTCACGCAAGGTGCCTTTAAAATGACAATTCTGTTAAATTAGTAAATATTTAAGTCACTATGATGTCATGAGCAAGCTTTACGTAATACAGCATTTTGCTAAAACTACTATACCTGTTCAAATAAGCAGCATTTTTCTAGCTTTGCCTTCAGTTTTCAATAAAATGTCTTGCATATAATTTTCTATTAAATAAAACATCTGATTTAAAAAATGCAAAATATCTTTATACTTTGAATAAAATTTCACAAACACATAATTAACAGTAATTCTTTACCTAAACCTACTAATTTTAATATTTCTAATTTAACTCTTGGTGTAAAAACTTTTAAAAAATATCAACCTGCACTAGTGACTCTTACAATTAATATTGCTGTAGTTTCAGGTAAGACAATAGTTACAGTACATGGTTTTGCAACAGTCATCATGTTGATAATGATGCTTAGTTTGTGATGAAATCATCAGTTTTTAGATCTCTGCCATAACACATCCTATAAAATCATGAGAACTTGACTCTGAGAGTTTCTCACGCCTTCAGAATAAGTGAACATAAAGGAACAAGCTGATACAAGCCCTCCTGACTTATCTGCTGTGCAAATCATCAGGCTGTATAAAGTATCCACTTTAGTTTTCAGAATGCAAGTGGATCATGGTTATCTGACACGTTTCTACCTGAATATAAGTGTGTGTGTTAACAGTGCGCACACAGCACATAAGGTCAGCTATGCTGCTGAAGAACGTTAAACCCATTAATGATGCAAAGCATGCCATTGGCTACATATTTTAATATCCACTACTGTCAATTTAATAAGGAAGAAGAAAAAAAAAGTGGGTGGTTTATCCCTTGAGATATTGGCAGTTCTGACACTTCTATTCTGACTGGCCAGCTTTCAGACATTTGCTTAAACTGCTAGGAGACACTGTGCCAGGCAGGAGGGAGGGCAGGCAAGTTTCTGGAAGAGCTAGGTCAGCTATCCAAGGTGCAACCAATCTCACTCCACCCTAATTATACTAAGCAGGAAATTCCCTGCTTTCTTTCTCCAACAGGCTTGACAAGCTTGTCTCTTCTCCAACTGCCAGGACCTGCCACCTCACCTCTTCCCTATCCCCTCTCCGAGCAGTTCCACCCTATTTCTATACTCTTTTGTTGTCCCCATTTGCCTTCTGAATAAATGCATCCTCAGATTTCTTTAGTTCCTTTGAAGTTACCAAGAACTGCAGAACTCAGCAATTCTGATTTTCTCTAGAAGCACCTAAACATGAATATGGGTATCTAAAATTTGGCACCTAGTTTTAAGAACTTTGGCCTACAGATCCTAATTGATATATGAAATACACTATACAAATGTCTAGGGAAGAAAAACCTCAGAGATGCATCTGAAGGAACATTTTGCTTTTGGAGGAGGGCTTTTTAATTTAATTCCTATGTGCCAGCATAGCTAACATCATTTTTTTTGTTACAGTTCCTGTACAACCAGTTGTGGGATTGGTTCTTTCCTCCCAGCCCTGACACCTGCTAGTAAAAGAGCTGGCTTCAAATCAAATATCCCCTTCTATCCTGGGGAAGTGATTCTTAGAACCTGAAAAACTGGAAGTTGAGGAAATAAACTGCAAGAAAATTATTTTATAAAGAAGCATTAAGTATCACTAAAGCAGAAAAATGAGTCTCCTCAAAGAGCGTAAACCAAAGAAGCCCCATTATATCCCAAGACCTCCAGGAAAGCCATTTAAATATAAGTGTTTTCAATGCCCCTTTACTTGCAATGAGAAATCGCACCTTTTCAACCATATGAAGTATGGTCTTTGCAAAAACTCAATTACTTTAGTGTCAGAGCAGGACCGAGTTATCAAGTGTCCAAAGTCCAGTTCCTTAGAGCCAAAGCAGATTAATCACTTAGAACTTTCAGCTAAACCGACTTCTTCTAAATCTATAACAAATGGACTGACAAATCTTGATACTAAGCCTCAATATGCTTTGGCAAAAGATGATGCAAAGGAAAATGTTGAACTACAAAACCAGGCAATAAGCAAGTTGGCTCAAGGACAAAAACCTGTCATTCAAAAGGAATTGACTCCTTCTAACACAACCACAGAAAGTGCAATCAACATTCAGCCTGTTTTGGACACCACTATAAGGCCCTCAGCATTTGTTCCTGTAGGAGAGCACAGAGAAAGCAAGGGCCCAGAAACTAATGATCTTTCGGAAATTATATCCCTGTCTAATGCAAACAAAAGTTCACCGTTTCATGCAAAGTCTGCATTTCATGCTCCAAACCACCCATGGAAAACAGGTTCCACTTTTATCTCACCAGAGTTTCCACATAAAGTTCCTCCCACAAAAGGTTTTGGTTCAATTCCACCTTATATGCAACCACTGATTCCAGAATATCCATCTCATTTTTATGACCACAGACTGGCTATCTATGCACCTTACTTGCTCCCAGGTAATTCAGAGTGCGAAAACTCTGCTCTGTCTGTCTATGGCTCACAAGATCAAAGACATTTCCTCCCCCATCCTGGGCCACTCCCAAAACCAACGTATGAGCACTACAGATTACTCCAGTATCATTCCAGTCCTCCAATACCATATGGATTTTGTCGACCAACAGATCCTCCCATTTACAGATTTCCACCTGTCGCTGGTATTAGCAGAGATCAAAGTTCTCACCTGATGGACGAAACGGCCTTGCTCTGCCCAGGTACTTTAAGTCCATCTCAACAATACCCATTAAGTTCACATAAAAAGCAAACTGATTATGACAAAGAAATTCCATTGCTGCTTGCCAAAAATCATTCCAAAGATGATCAAAATGAAAGGGACAATGCTAAAATGAGCCCCCTCGCTGGAAGTGCAGCAACAGGCTCACCAGGTAGACCCAGCCCTACTAACTTCACTCAGACAGGCCTTTTTGACCTTTCTAACAAATCTTCCACAACAATTGGCAAATATGACCAACATGAAGAAAGTTTCACAGCCTTCAGACCTGTGAGGAAAAGCACAGATCACTCAACTCTCCTTCAAAATGTGCAGACCCAGCAAGACAGGGAAGATTCACCTACCAGGTAAAAAAAAATGCACACCTATCCAGAATTTTTTTTTCATGTTCACTAGGGGAAAGCAAAGACAAATTCCTTGATGTTTTACCTATTGATAAAGCGTTATATCAGTACTTTATGTTTAAGGAAATTATTATTCTGTACTACACATCTATGTAAGCCTAGTACAAACTAGAACATTTCTATGGTGGTAATTGATGCAAGACTTGCCCATACTACTTAAAAACATAATTTTTTTCCAATCCCTTTTTGTATTTCCCTATATTCAAGAGAACTATGCAGAGCAATACGAACTCTAATATTAATTACACTGAATTACCAAGTTAAGGTGGGACCAAAAAGTTATCAAACTTCTAGTCAAACTTTCTTTTCCTAGCTATCAATGCTATCAGAAAATAAAAACTAATCAATTAAGGGTTGTTTTCTTCATTTCTTTCAGCATTGATGTCACTGATGAAGATTCACATATTCAGACTGAAAATCACGCTAACAGTGAGGAACACTTGCCCAACAGGGAGGACGACACAGGAATAGCACCACTTAATCTTTCAAAGAGGCCTGACACAAATGCAGGAGCTGTTCATGAACACACATACAAAACAGAAACTCAGAGCTTCCTGGAATTGCAGGATATGCCTCTAAATCTCTCAGTGAAAGATTCCTGTAACATATTCAGCCTGAAAGCTTCATTCCAGAGTCCATCACACGATGCTGGGGCTGCCACCACTCCAAACACTGAAAATGAAAATTCTGGAGCAGAAGTATGTAAACCAAAAAATCATGCCAGTAACACTGCTTGTGACAAACCTTTCACAGTACACAGTAATGAAGCCCAAGATTTGAAAGTAATTGATAACTGTGATGAGCAGAAGCAAACAGCAGCTGTTGCACTTTGTCAGCTAGCTGCCTATAGCCCTAGTAAAGCAAGAAGAGACAATGAAGAGCAAAGTTCTCAGGACTGTAGCACTCCATGTACAGAACCAGCCCCCAGTTCAACAGATATTCAGATTGATCATTGCAACCACAAAGCAAAAGGGCAAAAAAGGACAAGTCAAAAGGAAACAGCAAAATCACAGCAAGGGACAAAAAGAGTAAGACCCAATGACTGCAGCAGAATATTTACTCTAAGAAAGAGAACACGAGTATCATAATATTTAACTTTCAAATATATATCCTATTATATGGCAGAAAAGCTGTTAATCAGTTTATCAGTAGCAATGTAAAATTTCACATACCAACTTTGTATGGATTGGTCCCTATGAAGCAATGTTCCACTATGTAAATAGATGATATTCATAATTTTGTACTAATGTTTTTAAGTAACTGAAACCCTGCGTGTAAACTCAGATTTTGGTGAGTGAACTATTTCTTTCACAACTAAAGTCAAGGTACATAAGGTAATTTTTTTTGGCATGACCATACGATAAAATAATCTTTACACCTGCTTCTAAAACTTACAAGATTTGAAGTTTGCGAAACAACATCTAAGACATTCTGTCACTCCATTTTGGAGAATTAATTTCATTATTCATTAATTTTGCCATTTTTTCTGTTCTGAGCGGTTCTCTTTTCTTTCACTGTACCGTAGATTTAAGTCAGCTTAAAATGAATTCTGATATTTGATCTTAAATTAAAGACTGTTTCGAATGTGAATAGAGTTCTCAAGTACAACCAAGGCAAGATTATCAATATTTTATTACACAGAGGCTTACGTGAGTTCAAGCCTTATGTACGCACTTATTTCAGTTCCTCTCAACTTGGTTTAATTTAAAGCACTCAAACTCAAAACAAGAGTAGTCACAGAGGAGTTTGCACGAGTTAAATTAAACCAATTTAAGCTAACATATTAAATTAAACCAGTATAACTCTGAATGTAGATAAGCCTTAATTGTAGAAATTACGCAGTTTATAAAGAAATGAGGTAAGATTTTGTGCTTTTGCAGATTTCTTAAGCTATTTACTTTTTCTCTAATTCTGTATAAAGACTTCTAATTTTTCAAATAAAGCTATGCACTGTACTTAAAATATAAAGAATTAGTCATTAATGAGTAAGGTACAAATAAATTCTCTACGTTGTTATTGTTTGTAATGCATGCTTGAAAAAAACACTAGCAATGTAAACATAAATCACTAGTTCAAATACAAAGTGATGAGTAAAATCTGGTCTAGATTATCAGCTGCCTATTTTAAAAGTTCTTTCACAAGAAAACTACTCATGAATGAATCTATATATTTTACATCTAAGGCACTTCTCAAAATACCCCACAAAGCTGTTATCCAAGAATGCTTTATCAAAAAGCTTAGTGGAAGAACCCATATATTACTTATGATTCATCAACAACCTTGTTTGAACTTGTAAACCAGCAGCTATTGTCAACAAGACATTTCTATTATTATTGTTGTTGTTGTTGTTGTTGTTGTTGTTATTAACACAAGTTTCAGGAAAAGCAAAGCATGACCAAATATTATCCATTCTGAATAATACTCCTACCTTTCACCTCACCATGTTAGGAGGGTTCTTGTCTACCCAAAAAACACGAAGAGCCATTATATGCATTTAAAGAAGCATAGATGCTTTACAGTACAAAATGATGCAATTCTGGGGACTTCATCTAATTTCTAGTAACACGGTATTGTGGGATCAAAGGGATTCAATAAACCAGAATTCTACTAAGCGTAACGTTAATAGAAGATTCAACAAATTCTTTTTAAATGTCTAATTTGTTTCTAACAAAAGAACAATACTAAAACTTACATTCTTCTATGAGAAAAAGTTTCTTCTAGATTTTCAAATAATGGAAAAATCAATATGCTGAACACAGGAAATACAACAGCAGAAACGTCCAACAGAGACCTATTCAGGATATTTCAGACATGCATTATGTACCAAATTGTATAATTAACATTACTATTATTATTTAGATTTATATCCCATCATATCCAAAAAAGCACAAAAAACCCACAGATAAAGACACTACATCTCTCAAACAGCTCAAAAGTAGAAAACTCCATCATATCCCTTCACTCCAACTTCCCTGCCTATCGCCCATAAAAGCAAACCCTCTGACCAATAAGTCATGCTTCCCAACCCTTGCCAACCCCCACTTACATCTAAGTACAAGAGACCTCTTCCCACTCCCTCTCCAACACATTCTCACCCGCTCTCACTCCCCGTCTCGTTCCAGGGAAATTCCTTCCCCAAAGTCCCTCCCATGCCATCCCCCCTACAGAGGGTCTTTGGCTGTCCCGAAGAACACCCAACTCTTCCCCAAAAGGTATCTCCAAGTGGCACCCAAGGTGGTGGCAGCTCACGAAGACCTGCCAGCTCTGCAGACTGCCCACTTCTTTTCTCACTCTTTAGGTGGCCAAGAAAGTGCCTCAGGTGGGCCCCCAAAAGGGGTGATATGATACCCACACAGAGGAAGAAACTCTTCCTGACCTTACTGTATGCTTAGCCTAATGCCTTCAAGCACGAAGATTAATTACAAGAATTACTTTAACACAGACAGTGACTTTGTAGTCACTAGAGTCTATTCCTTTTTCTTAAGCAGCATTAAGGTATTTGCCTCAGTATCAATGGCGTTCCATCGAGCAGTTCTATACCAATACTTTTTAAAGAATTCCACATAATAGTTTTCTTAGAATTACAGGGTAGGAAGGGACTTGCAGAGCCACACTGTCCAGCTCCCTAAACAAATGCAGGATGCACTATACCTACATAATACAGGCATGCTTATCCAGCTTCATGAAAACCTTCACTAATGGATAGTCCATAACTTCTGGGGCAGCTTGTGCTGCTGCCTTTTTGACTTCACAGTATTTTTTCTTAAATTTAATCTAAATCTGAGTTTCTCCAATTTAAGCCTAATCTTGTCTTTCCTTTTCTTTATGGCAGCCTTTCAAATACTTGAAAATTATTATCGTGTCCCCTTCAGCCAAGACAAGCCAAGCAAAACATACCTAGTTTTCTCAGTCATTCCTTAAGCAGGTTGCATTTACAGAATCATAGAAAATGAGGGTTAGAAGGGACCTCAGGGGGCCATCTAGTTCAGGGGCAGGTAATTATTTCAGCTGGAGGGCTACTTAATGAGTTTTGGTGAGCTGTCAAGGGCACAAGGGTAGCCTCGCCCCTTGACAGGTGCCCCACCCCTGGTCACCATCTTGGTACTGTTAGTCCCGTCCCCTAACCCCTGACCTTTGCCACTGTAACTCCCTCCCCACTTGCCCACAAGTACGCTTTGGGAAAAAGCATTTGCCATCTTGGAACTGAAAAAAACCCAAATTATATACTAAAAATTAAACATCCACACTAACATATAGTGGTGTGGCAGGGTGGGGGGCATGGGTGGGTTGATATGGAGTTTGTGCAGGGCTGTGGATGTGTGTG
>NW_017728964.1:8703825-8710345 GCF_001723915.1 Gavialis gangeticus
AGGCACTCAGGTGTTGGGGGGAAGGGGGTGTGGATGGCGTGGGGGGGGTACACTGTTTGTGGGGTGTGTGATTCCATGTGGGGAGGGTGTGGTTGTGGGATTTGTGGAGGAGCGTTTGAGGGTATGGCGGGGTGGATACGTGCAGAGGGCTCCCATGCACCTCTGAGCCAGTCAGCACCCACCTCGCCACAGCCCAGAGCCCACACATCCTGCTACGCCTCCCCACCACCGCCAACAGTGCAGAGCCCTTCCCCGCACCTGCTCCGGACTCCAGTAGAAACAGATCAGCCAGATGTGTGCACATCCCCAATCCAGCCCACCCTGTGCCTGCTCCACACCACCCCGCTGTGGCGTATCCTGCATCCAGTGGGACTGGGGTAGCTCCACAGCTAGACTTTCTAGATAGCCCAGGCTGTGATAGCTGCTGTCCCCAGCCCTGCAGTACTGGCGGGGACCTGCACACAGCCCCGACCCACCCCATGCCGGCTGCGGACTCACCTGCTCACCCTGAACAGCTGCAGCAGCAGCAAGGCTAGCAGGGCAGAAATGTGCTCAGCACGAGGGAAAAAAGTGTCCCCTCCCCCTCACCACTACCCAGTGCTTCCTGCAGCAGCCGCCAGGAGCCCACGCTGAGCTGCCCTGCAACTCCACCACCGTCACCACCACCTCCGGCTGCCCAGCGGGACAGTGGGGGCAGTGCAGAAGAAACACAGGGCAGCCCAGCGCCAGCTCTGGGGGCTGCTGCAGGAAGCAACAGGCAGCGGCAAGGGTGAGGGGCCACTTCTTAACCTGCCAAGCACACTTCTTCCCCATCAATACTACTGCTGCTGCAGCTATTCAGTGTGAGCAGGCGAGTCCACCACAGGCCCGGAATGGGTATGGGCTGCATGAGGGTCCTCAGCAGTACCTCAGGGCTGAGACCAATGGCAGCCAGAAGGAGCTGCCATGTCCTGGGCTGCCTAGAAAGGCAGTCCAGCTATGGAGCTGCCCCAGCCCCACTGCGTGCCCAGGGGGTGGCAGGACACATCAGCAGGACCAAAGGACCTGCCACAAGCCAGACAAAGCCCCTCTGTGGGCCAGATCCAGCCCGCAGGCTGTATTCTGCCCCCCCCCCGATCTAGTCCAACCCCCTGCTCAAAGCAGGACCATCCCCAACTATATCACCCCACTTAAGGCTCTGTCTACCTTGATCATAAAGACCTCTAAGGATAGAGATTCCACAACCTCTCTGGGTAGCCTGTTCCAGTGCTTTACTGCACCCCTAGTAAATGTCCAGCTTTTCTAAATGGTCCCTAACCTGCTCTTTTGCCACTGTTGGCTGCTCAGCTCTTCCCCAAACTGTGCCACCAGGTGCAGTAGTCTGGGAGCTGACTTTGCCTGTGAAGACTGAGGTAGAAAAGGCATTGAGCATTTCAGCCTTTTCTACATCCTCTGTCACTAGGTTGCCTCCCCCATTCAGTAAGGGAGCCACACTTTCCCTGATTTTCCTTTTGTTGTTGACATATTTGTAGAAACCCTTCTTGTTACCCTTCACATCCCTTGCTAGCTGCAATTCCAGTTGCACTTTGCCCTTTCTCATTTCACCCCTGCATTCTCGAGCAATACTCTTATATTCCTCCCTAGTCTTGTGTCTGAGTTTACACTTAGAAGCTTCCTTTTTGTGTTTTAACTCATTAAAGAGTTCCCTGCTAAGCCAAGCTGGTCTTCTGCCATACTTGCTAGTCTTCCTGTGAATCAAAATGGTTTATTCCTGCACCCTCAGTAAGTTTTCTTTAACCCTCTCTCCTGGACTCCTTTCATAGATTCGTAGATGTAGGGTCAGAAGGGACCTTGCAGATCTTCTACTCTGACCCCCTGCCCTAGGCAGGAGAGAAAACTGGGCTCAAGTGACCCAAGCTAGGTAATCGTCAAGCCTCCTCTTAAAGACCCCCAAGGTAGGAGCCAGCACCACTTCCCTTGGAAGTTGGTTCCAAATCCTAGCCACCCTGACTGTGAAGTAGCGCCTTCTAATGTCTAGTCTGAGCCTACTCTCTAAAAAATTATGGCCATTATTCCTTGTTACTCCAGGAGGTGATCGGGGAACAAGATCTCTCCCATTCCATGCTGGTCCCCCCAAGTAAGTTTATAGATGGCCACCAGGTTCCCCCTCAGCCTTCTCTTGCAAAGGCTGAACAGGTTAAGGTCCTGTAGCCTCTCCTGGTAGGGTCTGCCCTGCGGTCCCCAGATCATGCGAGTGGCCCTCCTCTGGACCCTCTCAATGTTGCCCACATTCCTCCTGAAGTGCGGGGCCCAGAACTGGACGCAGTACTCCAACCGCAGCCTGACCAGTGTTGCACAGAGGGGGAGGATAACTTCCTTGGCCCTGCCTGTGATGCATCTGTGGATGCACAACAAGGTGCAGTTAGCCCTACTGACCGTGTCCTCACATTGGCAGCCCATGTTCATTTTGGAATTGATAATGACTCCAAGATCTCTTTCTGCCACTGTGCTTTCAAGAAGAAAGTTCCCCAGCCTATAGGTATGCTGCTCATTCTTACTGCCCAAGTACAGCACCCTGCACTTATCAGTACTGAATCCCATCCTGTTCTCATTTGCTGTAACCTGTTCAGGTCCAGCTGTATCCTGTCCCTCCCTTCTAACATGCACACCTCACCCCAAATCTCAGTATCGTCCACAAATTTAAACAGGGTGCTTTTCACCCCCTCGTCCAAGTCGCTAATGAAGAAATTGAACAGTGCAGGCCCAAGGACCAAGCCCTGGGGGACTCCACTGCTCACATCCCTCCAAGTTGAATATGACCCATCCACCACCACTCTGAGTGCAGCCCCTCAGCCAATTTGCTATCCCTCTGACTGTGTAGGCATTAATGCCACAGTTTCCTACCTTTTTAATGAGAATGGGGTGGGAGACAGTGTCAAAGGCCTTCCTGAAGTCCAGAAAGACTACATCCACCACGACACCTGCGTCCAATGATTTTGTGACCTGATCGTAGAAGGCAATCAGGTTGGTGTGACAGGACCTGCCCCTAAAAAAACCACAGTGGTTACCCCTAAGCATCATCCCCACTGCTGGCCCTTCACAGATGTGCTCCTTGATAATCTTCTCAAAGAGCTTCCCCAGGATTGAAGTAAAACTAATGGGCCTGTAGTTGCCCAAGTTCTCACACCACCCTTTTTTGAAGATGGGGACCATACTGGCCCTCTTCCAGTCATCCAGCACCTGGCCAGAGCACCACAAGTGCTCGTAAAGCCATGCCAGGGTCCCCGCAATAACCCCTGCCAATTCCCTCAGCAGCCTGGGGTGGACAGCATCTGGACCTGCTGATTTGAACCTTTCCCCTCAGACTGGCCTCCCAGGGGATCCTGCCCATCAGTTCTCTGAGTGAGTCAAAGTCTGCTTTTCTGAAGTCCAGGGTCCTTACTCTGCTGCTCTCCTTTCCTTCCCTCAGGATCCTGAACTCAGTTATCTTGTGGTCACTGCTACCCAACTTGCCATCCACTTCTTTATTCTGCACCAATTCTTCCCTGTTTGTGAGCAGCAGATCAATAACAGCAAAGCCCCTAATTGGTTTCTCCAAAACTTGCACCAAGCAGTTATCCCCAGTGCTCTCCAAAAACTTCCTGGATTGAATGTGCAGTGCCATATTGCCCACCAAGCAGATGTCAGCATGACTGAAGTCTCCCATGAGAACCAGGGTCTGTGATGTGGAAGCTTCTGCTAGCTGTTTGAAGAAAGCTTCATCCACCTCATCCTCCTGGTCCAGTGGTCTATAACAAACACCCACCACAACATCACCCATATTGCTCTTCCCTCTGACCCTAACCCAGAAACTTTCAACAGGTGTCTCTATTCTCTTATGTTCCCATCTCACCTCAGGATACTCTCCCATTTCTCCATATCCCCTTTACACTGCAGAACCAATAACACACACAGTACTCTAGCTAAGACCTAACCAATGCCAAGTTGACCAGTCTTGTTACCTCTCATGTCTGTCTTACTACACTGTTAATGCAGCACAGAATTGCATTTTGTAAATGAACCCCCGGTGCCTGGGTGCAGAGCAGGGAAGGGGGGTGCACAGCTAGATGTGGAGCAGTAGAGCAGAGTGGTCAATGGCGGTGGCCGCTACCACTGCATGCAAGCTTTCCCCACCCCACACATCTGACCAGCTGAGCAGCACCTTTGCAACCTGCAGAGGGGCACCGGTGCCCTTGCCCCACACCAGCCCTGCTCCAGGAGGTAGTGGTGTGGGGTGGTGAGTGGCGGCACTCCATCCCCACCATTCATGCATACCCACTAAGGCCTTCCCACATACCCCCAGTTGACAACCCCTGGCCTAGCCAGTCATCTCCCATTCTGTACTTCTGCATTTGTTTCTTCCTCCCTAGGTACAGCAGCTTACATTTGTTTGGTACCTAGTCCTCCAATCTATCAGTTTTTTTTTAATTGTATTTGCATGCTCCCAAATGTTTGAAAGCTCTCCCAGTGCAGACTTGATCAGAAACCTCTCTCTTTGTGCATCTAAATCTTTAACAAAAATGTTTAACAATGGACCCAGAACAGGACTGATAAACCCCTCTTGAAACCTTCTGGCCTTCTGCCTTTAGCTGAAAAACTGTTTATGCACCTACCCAATAGTAGTGCTTGCTTAACTCTCATAAAATACCTACCTATTTGAAGGAACAAATCAAGTATCTGCTGGGCCCTTAACACTATTCATTACCAATGATTTGTCTTCTTTTTCCAAACTTCATAATATAATCTTATTTATATTCTCTTTCATGGAAAAGCCTCTTTTACCACCATGCTTAAGATTCCTACCATGTGCAATTATTCATTTTGCTTAATAGCATCCTAAAATCCTACACAAAACACATAACCCAGTTTTCCTTTACCCACTAATTTGGTTTTCAAAAATATTCTAATGGGCTAAAGCAGCACGGCAGTCACAAAGATAAAATGACACTTTGGCCACCACATCCACATAGGTGCTTCACAGCTATCTAATGCCTCAAGTTTCCTTCCATAAGCACCCAGTACCTTTACCAACAAATTATTCCATGCTTTCAACCCACCATACACAGCACTTTATAGCCATTCACTATAAAGGCAGTCTGTTAAGATGTAATAAACACCAAGTGGAAATCAGTAGTACTGTAATGCTCAGGCTAAAACTACTAATTACATCCAGCCAAAAAACAAGAATTCTATTTACCTCAAAAAGTTGAGGTAAAAAATTGTATTTGTTACACCTTTTTTGAATGTTTGGACCAAACAAAAGGCAAATAGAGACACTGGTGGTAGAGATGGGTACATTTAAAATTACAGGATACAGAAAAACCCCAGATCAAGTTCCTGCTTTAAATCAGGCAGAGCAGAGCAATAACTTGAACTTGAGTCTCCAACATCTCTGATAGCCTAATTGCCAGGCTACCAGCTATTCTGCTGTGAATAAGTGCCTGTAACAGTTCCATCATGGACCTAAAAAATCTTCCCAATGACCATTTCATTAAAGCTAATAATTTCAATTTAAAAAAAAAAAAAATCAGTTTCTAAGAACCACCATTTTTTTTTAAAGTTAAAAAAAAATTATTGAGCATCTCATATCGTAAACTTTGTACCAACTTAATAATGAGATGTTGGGAAAGAAACTGAGTCATCTATGCAGCAATTTAATAGAATATTAGAACAGTAATTATTGGCAATTCAATTACTCAAGTAAAAAGTGACTGGCCCTCTGAACCATATCCCAATGTAATGCTCTAGAATCATGAACTGTTGCTTCATGGCACATCATCTTCCAGTTGTTAAAAGCAGAAGAGTTCATTTACTTAGGGATAATCAAAACTCAACATTTCTACTTTGGAGGAAACTGACATTCTAAAATGTCCTTTCCTCCCACATCAGATAGAGAAAAGTCAACATTTTAAAATTTCCCATCAAAATTTTCAAAAGGGCTGAGAAATTATTTCCACTTTTAAAATGTACTAAATCTGAACAAAGCAGAGGTGAAATACAACACTTGTGGTATTTTCCAGGAAGTTCCCCACATTTTTGTGGGAAAAATATCAAATCTGTAGAGCCAGTATTTCTATTATGAAAAAAATCTTTCATTTGAAATTTCTCAACCATTTCTATTTTTGACATACACTAAGTATGAGTCGCCCAAGAATTAG
Source organism: Gavialis gangeticus (assembly GCF_001723915.1). Lineage (NCBI taxonomy): Eukaryota > Metazoa > Chordata > Crocodylia > Gavialidae > Gavialis > Gavialis gangeticus. The sequence continues at coordinate 8,710,002 of NW_017728964.1, forward strand.
TAAGGGAAGTATAATTGAACATGCAGACAACAGCAGGATACGATGATAATATGATGCAATTCCAAGCTGTTCATTCAATGAATACTTGTATGTGTTGTTCCTTCCTGTACGTATTGCATGAGGGTCCACAGAGTTCCATTCAGGTTTCCATTCTTATTTAGTCTGTATATAAAGAGCTGTTTAAAAGGTTAATGAGGAGACACAGGCTCTAAAGTTTTCACTGACCCGCAAACAACCAGCTTTTTCATTCAGACCTGTGAAATGACTGGTCCAACATTTGAGAAAAACTGGGACAAAGACAAGAGGCAGCAGCTGACTTAGGTCCAGGGAAGACTGAGATCATT
>NW_017728964.1:8715345-8719792 GCF_001723915.1 Gavialis gangeticus
GACAAGGACAAGAGGCAGCAGCTGACTTAGGTCCAGGGAAGACTGAGATCATTCTGACTGGCTGAGAGAAGCAGCTGGAAGCAATGATGAGGGTGAAATCTACCTCTGACTGAGGAGGCGTCTCCTATTTGTGACTGAAGTGATTGTAAGCAGTTCAACATAAAACAGTATTTTTGGCAGAAAGACCACCACTCCTGTATAACAATCTGCACTGACTGCCTATTGGTTTCTGGGTGGAGCTCAAAAACATTCAAGCCAAAGTGGTAAGGAAAAAATAGATAAAAAGAGGTTGCAATGGCTGTAGTCCTGTTATTAAAATTAATCATTTTATAGAAGCACCTTTTGAGGGGAGAGATGCTAAATTAATTTACAGAAAAAATTAGTCAAGCCACAGATACAAGACAAGGGGCGAAAAATGAGAGAGAAAAATCCTTTAACAATACATTTTAAAATCCTGCAACAAAGTAATTATATGCCCTACATTATCATGATGTAGATATTCAGTCAAAGAAAACATGCTGTAGTGTAGGGTTTCCCAATTCCCGGGCCGCAGCTGAGTACTGAGCCATGAAGGGTCAGTTGCTGGTCCATAGGAGGGCTGGCTGCCGGACTGGAAGTGACCGAGGACCAGCAAACCGCAGACTGGAAGTGACCGGCATACTGAGGACCGACAGCCAACCCTTTTTTATGCTGAACCCCTGCTGTAGTGAAGCTTAATGGTTTTTCTTTCCATCTTTTCTTACCACAGTGAGTGACTGTGAAATGGTTTGGTAAATCAAACACCTATGGATTACTACCACCAACAGTATTAACTGAAAGTTAAAGGGCTCACTGTACAAACAAGCTCAAAAAATATCTTTTTGGGAAGAGAGTTTTATTCATACCTCCATTTTATATCTATGAAAAGCTTTGGTTAAACAGTATAGCTTAGTGGCAAACAAGAAAATCCTAACAGACTAAAGGATTTAAACACAACTGTTTCTCATCCATATATGATTCCGAGATTCCTGGAGCCTATCATTTTACAGTTAGTGTTCTATATTTTAGCTCTAATGCTTTCCTATTGTACCAGGATATCTTAAGTCCATGAATAAAAATCTGAAGTCCCAGTTCTGTGAAGCCTTACTCACATGCTTAACTTCGAGTTCAGTGGAATTGGTCAAGTTCTTAAACACAAGATGCAAGAATCAGGGCCAAAGGAAGGAGACAGTAGTAAGGCACAAGGCCAAGATTTTTGCATAATTGAAGAACATTTAAAATTACAGGAAAATACCAAAATTGCTGAACATCTCCCTGCAGGTGCAGAGCTTGATTTGCCAACATGGAGAACCTTGAGCTGCCTCCAAACAGAGGTCGGTAAGACTAGAGTCAACATGCAACTATGGTGAGACTCTAACAACACAAAAACCATGTATTAATCTGGAGGAAACTCACAGATTCCAGAACACTTCCTGGCCTGCCCACATATGGGGGAAACCATGCATCAATGAGGACCCCGCTAAGGCTACTGATTGAGCAACAGTATGCACCTGTCCTTGGACTCAAATTTGAACATGGAGACAGGACACAAGACAACAGGAAAATAAAACAAAACACTGTGCCAATTTCCAATAAAAAATTCTTCAAGTAACATTATAATTGTCGACTGTGAAAAGCTGTTGGTAAATGCCAAATTCATTAAGAGATGTATATAATTTATATGAGGATGTGGATGCATGCTATCTTTTGTTTTCAAACATATTTTCCTATATATTAAGGGCACAGATTCTATTAGAAAGATTTTATTGATTATACATGTTTTAACGCCTAAAATGCACATACACTGTGTGTCTTTGGCACAGAGAGTATGCAAGTTCCTCATTCCTGAAAGAGATTAGTAAGCATGGACTCTTGCAGCCTGTGTAGTCCCAACGAGTGCATTCCCTGGAAAATCCCTTTAAATGTTATTATGTATAAAATACATGCAAAAGTTAATTCTTTAAAATAATGAATTCCAATATTAATGGTTGCAATTGTCAAAGGATAAATGTAAATGACTAAAACTTCTCATTTATATCTAATTTTTCACTTCTGATTAAGAAGAGAGATTAATGCAAACAACAACCAGTTTCTAAAAGCAATCTGATTAATTAACTCGTTTAAACACAGTTAAAAGTAGAATAAATACATTAACTGACATGCTGAAAAATATAAGACTATTCTGTATAATGATATAAATCAATCACAACAGAAAAGGAAAAAAACAAACTGGGTTTCTGAAATGAGTTTATTTGCTTTTAGAAGGGACACACAATAAAATATTATTAACAAAAGTACCTTAAATATCTTTCATGTTTGAGCTTGCTAGTTACCCCAGAGTTCATTACTAGTCATCAGCAGCACCATCCATGTAAGGGTAGGCAAGTTCTTTGCCAAACACCAAGACCTCATATTTTAGAACAGCACGATCTTGTAGACACTTAAAACATACCAGAGTTCAAGAAACTTACCATCAGAAATTCGAGAAGGGAGTAACAATCCTCTTCTGCCTAATTCGGCCAGAGCCAGACATCCACCATGCCATGAATTATCCGTTTCCTGGTAACTAATTTTAGAACAAAGACTTTTGTTTATTTCAGCTCAAGTTTTTATGAGTTTCATCTTTCACTGACAACATTTTGGCAGATGCATAATCCAAATCACTATATACCTGCCTCTAAACTTGAAAAACAAGGAAAGAAAACACAGCAACTACAACTACAGACCCTTGAATCTCCAAGGAAAATTTATTTGTGGCACCTCTAAATTAATCATGTAGCACAGCAGGAATGCCACAATGATGTGGCACTTCCAATACAAAGTCCCTGATTTCAGGCCCTTAATTTTTTCTAATGTTACCTGTGAGGTGATATTTCTCATTTTTCTCCAGACATAGGTGATTGTTTTTGGAAAAACTGAAGTTAATGTATTTGGCAAAGTAAGTGTTAAACAAAATTTGTGGTGAGTTATGAAAACTGTTTACACTCTTTTTGGTACCCAATTATCCAGAAAAAAACAGTTAAGACCTTGAAACTCTAGACACACATGATTTGAATCTACGCTTGATCTTGTCTGAAAACACTACATTCAGGGAAAATAATTTTTTACAAAAATAATCATAATGTATATGCTCAGTGATTTTATTTTCCCTACACATTGTGTACATGTGCAAACAGGGCACCCACATTTCCCCCAGTATTCATTCAGCTCCTTTTTATGTTTATTTGATCAAGATCATTAGAGTACAACAAATCGAAAAGTGAGTACTGAGGCATTTATTTCACTCCTTCACTCTAACTTTTCTTTCTTTTAAAATTCAAATAAAAAGATTAACACTAAAAATAATGAAACATTAAGAAATTAAAAATCAGACGTTTCAAACATGCCATTAAAATTATGGTTCTTCTTGTATAGTATTTGCAGCACAAGTAGCAATTCCTGTACCAGGTTGCTCAACATTTCCTACTATAAGACTCTGTTTCCAGTCACATACAACTGCCAGCCTGAAACCATTCAGTATAAACTGTTCCATGATAGATCCCTGCCTGAAGTTGAATTTTTTGAAGGTTTCAATTATAATAATTCAAATTTATCTCAGAATGTTGTAGCAAAAATAGTTACTTTTCTCTATGTTTCTTTGTTCCTTGTTTTAGTATTAACCCCTGCATTCTGTAACTTTCCACCCACATGGTACAGGATAGCCCACTACGTATGTCTTATAGGATGCTCAGGTTTTGGTTTGAAATGACCAATCAAAATGTAACACGTCAACTGAAAAAAATGCTAGCTCAATAAAAGCCACGTGCGCTCTTTGTTTAGGGTCGGCACTGATCTGAGCAACAAGCTCCTCTGTCGGCCTGCTTGCAAGCAATAAAATAGAGTTGGACCCAGCCTGAAAGTGTGACTCTCTTCTAGAGGTGAATTGGACTAGCCTCCAGGGGATAGAATCAGGACTAGCCTCCAGGGGACAATTTATGCAACAATGTGGCTAAGAGGAAAAAGAATGCACTGTTTTGCAAATGTTAACATAGATTTTACAGTTGTTTCTTCAAAAATCTTTGGTACATGAATGCACTGGCACAAGGGCATGATATCTGAAAGGGGATTCACCCCCATGTCAGGGAAGCATTTTTTGCTTTTCCCATGAAGTTTATTCGTATTTGATCAAATTTGTAACCTCTAAAAAAAGGTTTGTATATATCCTAATGTTTGGCAGCTAAAATAATCTTAACAAATGCATCTTCCCTGAACAATTTCCATGGTGTTAACTTTTCCTGCACTACAGAAAAATTTCATAAAACTGCATTCTCCAAATTGAATCGGAACCCTCCAAATCGATTCAGAGAAATTTGGAAAGATTCTGCGATTCAGCTATAGACACAGCTTTAAATGTTTTTTCTACATGCCTCTAGGTAGCAGGCGGCTCATG
>NW_017728964.1:8720120-8723398 GCF_001723915.1 Gavialis gangeticus
GGGGGGGGGGGGTTGTGTACCCAGGGTCCCCCCATGGCCAAATCACCAAGCTGGGGAGGGTGGGGGGCCCCCCCATTCACTCCCCAGTGGACCTGGAAGTGGAATGGAAGTACTTCCGGTTCACTTCTGGGCTCGCTGCTAAGCACATGAAGGGCCCCACCGCACTCCTGCGGAACACTCCATCCACCCCAGCATTGCAGCGATCATGAGCCGAATCTCCGATTCTCTGAATCAGCATCAAATCTTCAAATTCGGCCGAATCGAAACACAGACAGTGATCCAAATCAACTAATCGAATCCCCGTCCCTGATTCAAGCCGAATATGCATCGAATAAGGCCAGCTTTGCACACCCCTAACTGACATACTATGACACTATTAACAGTCCTTCCACAGCATTACTAACTTGAAAAGTACACGTACAATATTTCACTATTACCTGGAAGCCATACTTATTTTTTTATTTTTATATTTATACACACACACACACACACACACACACATATACACTCTCTTCATTTTTTCTGCTATTTTAAATATTCACCTTTGGAATGAAGGAAAGGAATCGTAACAGTCATATTTTCATATTAGCAAAAATATCACCTTTGCATGTAAAAGAATACATTCCCCCTTTTTTTCATGTTTTAGAATCAATTTTGTGTTAAACATAAATAGCGTGAGCATAGAGCTCCACCAATGCACCATTATTAAGCCTGACCTGCCCATGCCAGAGCATACGTCATAACAAATTTTGCACATATAATTTATGTGGTATGAAAAACTATTTCCTAGAGACTGGGATGGAATCACCAATTCCACTCACAATTTAAATATTAAATATTGATCTCTTCCCATGAAAACGTTGTGCATTAACTGAATGACCGACTGAAACCCAAGATTTTGTTCTGTTTTATTAACTTAGAGCCTAAAATAATGAAGTTCAAATTTTGCATGATTATTAAAGTTCCAATAGCATTTTTCATAAATATAAGCCCATTACAGTTCTATAGTTGCTCTGATCCAATTTCTGCCTGACTGTTGCCATCCCATTCCAGTAGTCATCACATTTCAATTGTAAAATTATATATGTAGAAGGGAAAGCATTTTAATATTCAAGACATTCTTTGTATAAAAATAAAACAGTATTTTACCTAAAGCAGTCCAGTAGAGATCCAACCACATCGTCTGCTAACTCTTTTGGAAGCCGTCCAGTTATTCTACCAATTCTGGAAAAGAAAATAAGAGTAACTCATTGGTATTGTATTCAATGTATAATTACACATTTTCTTTAAATTATTGTAAACTTACCCTAAAATGACTGGATTTAAAGTATCAATAATAATGCATTCTTTCAGTAGTGTTGCATTACAACACAAAGCCAAGCTAAAAGCACAGAAGTACAAAATAGCATAGTTTCATAGTTGGTAGGGTCGGAAGAGACCTGAGCAGATCATCAAGTCTGACCCCCTGCCATGGCAGGAAAGAGTACTGGGGTCAAATGACCCCAGCAAGGTGTTCATCTAACCTCCTCTTAAATACCCCCAGGGTAGGAGCCTGCACCACTTCTCTTGGAAGTTGGTTCCAGATCCTAGCCACCCTGACCATGAAGTAGCGCTTCCTGATATCTAACCTAAACCTACCCTCTGCCAGCTTGTGACCGTTATTCCTGGTCACTCCTGGCGGTGCTCGGGGAAACAGGGACTCCCCCAATGCCTGCTGGTCCTCTCTGACTAGTTTGTAACAGGTCACTAGATCCCCCCTCAGCCTTCTCTTGTGGAGGCTGAACAGGTTCAGGTCCCATAGCCTCTCCTCATAGGGCCTGCCCTGCTGCCCCCGATCATGCGAGTGGCCCTCCTCTGGACCCTCTCCATGTTGTCCACATCCCTCCTGAAGTGCGGCGCCCAGAACTAGACGCAGTACTCCAGCTGCGCCCTAACCAGTGCCGCATAGAGAGGGAGGATCACCTCCTTCGACCTGCTCGAGATGCATCTGTGGATGCACGACAAGGTATGGTTGGCCTTCCTGACTGCCTCCCCACACTGCCGGCCCACGTTCATCTTGGAGTCAATGATGACTCCAAGATCCTTTTCTGCCTCTGTACTGACGAGAAGGGAGTGCCCCAGCCTGTAGGTATGGTGCCGATTGTTCCTCCCCAGGTGCATCACCTTGCACTTGTCAGTGTTGAAGCCCATCCTGTTCTCATCTGCCCACCCCTGTAACCTGCGTAGGTCCAATTGCAGCCTATTCCTCCCTTCTAGCGTGCCCACATTCCCCCACATCTTAGTGTCGTCTGCGAATTTGAACAGGTGCTTTTTACCCCATCATCCAAGTCACTGATGAAGATGCATGCCTTACCAAAAAAAAATTCAAATGGAAAAACATTAGCTAGTTAACAGATGAAGAAATATTACTGCAAAATAACTCAAAAATAAATCCTGCACTGTCATTCCAGTCCCAAACTGGGTTAAAATTCTTTGTGGGAATAGGACAGCCATTATCCCAGAATACTAATCATCATGCTAGCAGTTGATGAGATGGATTTAGTTTAAGCAGAGAAACAGATGCAACTGATTAACCATGGAAAACATTTAACTGTTAAACTACTTTATTAGTATTAAATTAACTGCAAGAAACCTACCCTTTTGCAGCAGACCACCTGACAATGGTGTCTTTGTCTTTCAGTCCAACCAGCAATTGTTCTGTAGAGAATTTTATTTAACACAAAACAGATTACTTTGTGATTTATTTAGTTTTGCAACAAAAACAGAGCATTTTTTCTACAATGCTCGAACTTAATTCCTTATCATAAACACTTTAATTTAAACCAAAACATTTATATCCAAATTTCCTAGGTTTATGATGTAAACAACATTTGAAAACAGAGTAGTAAACAAAGGGTATAAATGTTTTCCAGATAGGCTACAGGCTTGGCATTTTAAATATTAGACTAGATTTAAATAATACTTATATCACTTCTGAAGACCTGGCTGAGTGAAAGCTTCTGCCAGGGAGACCATAAAGCAGTCAGCACACAATAAACAGTTGCAAGCAGAGAAGACTATCTGCCCCGTTGTGCAGAGGATTAGGCAAGCTTTCTGAGAATCCAGCATTGTGTTTTGTTAGACGTATCTTATGGAACTCAAAGAAATATGCAGAATCAAGACATCCCTGTAGCTTATATTACAACTTTACATGCGAGAATTTTAAATGGTGGCAACCATTGGGGCTACCTATGCCACACATAGTTTCATAGTTTCTAGGGTAGGAAGGGACCTGAGCA
>NW_017728964.1:8723409-8724350 GCF_001723915.1 Gavialis gangeticus
TCCCTGGTTGGGAGGTCTGTAGTAGACTCCCACCATTAAATGCTCCCTGCAAGTGTATAAAGGGTAGGCAGGTGCACCTATCTAAACATGTTGCTTCACATGTTACACTCTGGATACTGAAAAGCCACACTGATTAAGCCACCCTTGGCTCCACACAAATATGGCAATACTATTCACAGTTCAGCAAATAGCTGCATGGTATATAGCTAGTCTGCTAATTGACATGCCCCGATGTACATCTCAAAGAACTGCAGTGACTGCAGGACAGGGGACAAGCAACTGGCAGCCACTAGGCCAGATTGAGCCCACAAAAAGGGCTCAGGGCAGCACTGGGGATTGGACAGCACACAGCTGCATCAAACTGCCCGTGCCCTCTACAGCCCTCCCTGCTGCCCTCTCACACTTTGCCAAACAGGGGTTGAGTATCTGAAGCAGAGATTAAAAAAAAAAATAAATAAAAAATAAAGACTGTTTCAGTTCTCTGGGGAGATGGAGATTTGCTAGGGTTACCATATGTCCAAGTTTTCCGAGACATGTCCTCTTTTTTGGCCCCCTGTTCTCGTGTCCAGGCAGGTTTTTAAGCTGCGAGCAAATGTCTGGGTTTTTGCTTTCCCAGGCTTGGCTGCTTGGCACTGGAAGCAGCAAGAAAGGTGATTGGCTGTTGGGGGGTGTGTTCTATGCGCCGACCCCAGCAAGCTGCTCCCAGGTAAAAGAGCGAGAGTGAGAGCGTGCACGGGCAGCAGGGCTGGGGGCTGCAGGTCAGGAGGGGCACTGGCAGCGCTGGCGGGGAGGAGGAGGCAGGGGGCTGCAGGTTGGGAGTGAGGGACACCAGCAAGGGTGGAAGGTCAGGGGCTTAGGAGTGAGGGGCAGAGGCAGGGCATGAGCATATCACTGACCCCACCCCCTACAATCATATAACCCACCCCTCTCTCCTCCCCCAC
>NW_017728964.1:8729350-8751773 GCF_001723915.1 Gavialis gangeticus
GTCTGGGTTTTTGCTTTCCCAGGCTTGGCTGCTTGGCACTGGAAGCAGCAAGAAAGGTGATTGGCTGTTGGGGGGTGTGTTCTATGCGCCGACCCCAGCAAGCTGCTCCCAGGTAAAAGAGCGAGAGTGAGAGCGTGCACGGGCAGCAGGGCTGGGGGCTGCAGGTCAGGAGGGGCACTGGCAGCGCTGGCGGGGAGGAGGAGGCAGGGGGCTGCAGGTTGGGAGTGAGGGACACCAGCAAGGGTGGAAGGTCAGGGGCTTAGGAGTGAGGGGCAGAGGCAGGGCATGAGCATATCACTGACCCCACCCCCTACAATCATATAACCCACCCCTCTCTCCTCCCCCACCCTGTAGGTGTCCTCTTTTTTGATACTGGCAATATGGTAACCCCAGCATTTGCGGCTGTGGAAAGGGGCCAGGTCACAAGTTCTGGCCTGTCCCATGGAGGCAAAAGGTTGCCAGCAGTCTCCAGTCTTGATCAGTTGTTGCTATGGTAGCTCCCAACTCTGACAGGCTTCCCTGGGATCAGAAGGGGCTACAAAGTAGACCCCTCTCACACCCTGGCTAAAGAACTTGCGTATGTCACAATTCTGTTTCACCCCAGCCTGGGGACTGTGCATGCATGCCCACCCACAGTGCTGTATTTTTTTTTATTTTTTTTTTATAGTGCTACAAATTTTGTAGCACTATAAAAATAATGACTGCCTGAGCTCTTAGAAAATACCTCTCATCTATTTCTAGAGTCCCTACTAAGCAGATCTTGCAATTTATTTGTATCATCCATAGGTGTTACTGGTGCCAGGGTTACTACATCATATGGTCAAAACAAAAATACTTTTGGAAGAAGGGAAGAACTGTGCAGTTCTTGCCCATGTACTTATAATATATCCATTAATGATGTACCCAATGACTATGATTGTGATACACCAGGCACAAGAGGCTGCTGCAGTGGTGCCACCATAGCTTTCAAATTTCAGCTGTCAGATTTTAAATGTATTCAACACAGTTCAGATGTAAAAATAAAAAAGAATTACAATTCATTCCTCTACACTGTATAAAATATGAAGGAGGTCTTTGAAATCTGCAAAGTAAAATAATGGGGGGAGAAGTTTTAGATTTGGGTTTGTTGTTTATTTTTGACATGGGACTTTTTCATTCATGTCCAGTTTACATACACTGACATTCAAATTTATTTCTTAAATCCCTGGCAGGCTACTACAATTGTATTTTTAGCTAGCAGACATCCTTGTACTTTTTACTTATATCCAACATACCTACAACATTCTCAACTTCTCCTGGAATATCATATTCTTCATCATCATCATCATCAATAGCACCAGCAGCTGTTACTTGTTTATGCGTAGCTGGAGGCTGAGCAGAAAACTGAAGATTGGCAGCTAAAGATCTACAGCCACGTTGATACCTGTAGACGGAACAGCCAAAGTTTACTTCAATTTTTTAAGTTACAGACTAACGAGAACCTGGAACAGGACATATGCCAGAGGTTGTACCCCCCAGGGGTACTTGAGAAGGCCCTAGGGGGTACACACGGGTGGGCAGGGATGGAGCGCTACCACACACCATCCCACACTGCTACGCAGGCACCACCCACCTGGCTAGACGCAGGGGAAGCTTGCACACAGCAGCTGCTGCCGCTCCACATCCAGCCACACACCACAACCCACCGCCACGCACCACAACCCTCCGCACCACATCCAGCCACACACCACAACCCTCCGCCACCCACCCTGCTCAGCTTCCAGGGGTACACTGCTCCGTGTCTGGCCACCTGGGGGTACAACGATCAAAAAGGTTGAAAACCCCTGACATATGCCATACTAAAAACTAGAGATGTAATAAGATACACAATTTATTTAATGAAAAAGTGCTGTGATAACTGGTTAGCTTAGCAGTTATCCTTTAGCTCAGGGTGGGCATAGTCTGGCAGTAAAGGGATAGAAGGGAAGCCCCATGGTGCCACAGCAAGAACCAGAAGGCAGCAGGGTAGGCAGGAGGGAGGGAGATATGAGGGAGAAAGGCCAGGGGGTACTAGTACCCATAGCCTAAGAGGAAAACAGGGAGCAGCCTAATGACTCATCAATTTAGCAATTAGCTGCAGGAGGACTGTGTTGTCTAGCTAGGCTTTCCTCCTCCCCCACTCAGTCAAAAAGCTCCTTGAACAGGGATCAACCGTCAGCAGTAGCTATATCCAAGCTGCTATATTATCAGTTTATCGTTTAACCAAAATAATTAGATAAGGTTAAATGAATATTTTGTTAAATGATATCTACATCCCTAATCAGAACCTACTTCAACATAATATTTTTTTAAACTAGTGTGGGAAAGCCTTTAACATGAACCCAAGCAATTCCTACTATATGTTTTTATATAACGAAGCATGGTTCTTACAGAAACCTGTAAGCTGAGCTACCAAACCTCCCAAGACAGGTTCATGCTAGTTTAATGGAGGCCTTCCATCTAAGTACTAACTTCTTCAGGAATTATGCTCAAGATTCAGTAGGTAGCATCTTGTCCTCCAGCTCAACAAGCCAAAGTCTCCTCCCTACAACACATTATAGAAAAGTGCTGCATTTCTGAAGCTGGACAACATGTATTTCTGAGGTTAAACGTGATAGTTTTTTTGTATTTCTAAGTGTGAGAAAGAGCAATCTGAATTTAAGCCCCTCCTCTCATCATCCGTCGCCCATTTAGGCCTTGCATTCAGCCAGTTCTGCTTTTCTTCATGGTTTCTTCCAGGCAACCCCCTCCATTTCCTCTTCATATTCTCAAAATTAAAATATATGCCCCCTGAAAAAACTTATATAATGTAATTTGATAAAGTACTTAATGCATATAGGACAAGGTCAAAAAACTTGAAAGCCATGCTTGATTTCTCTCCATTTTACCTTTTTAACTCTCAGAAATCCCTCTCTACTAAACTGCAAAGCTCCATAGAAAAGTAATCATGCTTTTTCATTGTCTGTACATTGTTATGAACACCCATGGCACAGGATAAATTATTCATAGCAATATTTAAGATCTCAGAATACTTTTACTAAGAGCCAAATACTTAAGTGCCCCAACAAAATTGCAAGTTGAGTCACCACCTTCTGCTAAATTCCCATCTAGATTCACTCAGACAACATATATGACTTACTGAACTAAATCATTGGTGTGCACCTGAAAATGACTACCATCATATTGTTCTTCCAAGAAGCCTCATATAACTGGCAAGTGAAATGACTCCTGTATAAAATTTTGCCTATCTTGTTACAATACTACGTCGTTCAATTTCTTTGGAATGAAACTTGCTCTATAAAACGTAACTTACGGTTATAAAAGACAGAAGGAGACTTCTTATAAATATATTCAGAGACTGAATTCCATAATTTATTCTACAGATGCTCCCAAATTTCTGAAATAATTTTCCATGTTTGTATTTTGTAGCTTCACTTCTTTGCTGTTCCCCCTCCTCTTTTTATTCTCCTGTTACGTTATTCAAGCATGAACATTTTTTCCCTAAATCTCTGATCAGCAAAATTAGATATCTAATAAGTCAAAATTACATGAAAACAAAAAGCTGGATTTGATTCATCTCTTATGGTACTTGAAAATCATGTCAATTTTAAGGAAGAGTTAAAAACTGCTAACATATGTAACAGACATTTTCATAAGGAGGACTGGGGCAAAAGAAATCTCATGAGGTTTAACAAGGACAAGTGCAAAGTCCTGTACTTGGGACGAAACAATCCCATGCACCAGAACAGGCTGGGACCTGACTGCCTGGGCAACAGCTCTGCAGAAAAGGACCTGGGGGTTACAGTGGACCATAAGCCAAATATGAGCCAGCAGAGTGCCCTTGTTGCCCAGAAGGCTAATGGCATCTTGGGCTGCATTGGTAGGAGTGCTGCCAGTAGCTCCAGGGAAGGGAGTATTACCCTCTATTCAGCACTGGTGAGGCCACGTCTGGAGTACTGTGTTCAGTTTTGGGCTCCCCCATTACAGAAAGGATGTGGACAACCTGGAGAGGGTCCAGTGAAGAGCAACAAAAATGGTGAGGGGCCTGGGAGACATGACTTACAAGGAAAGACTGAAGGAACTGGACTTATTGAGTCTACAAAGAGGAGACAGAGGGGATTTTAATCAGTGCCAATCCAATATCTGACCAAAATATTTTAGGGGTAAGTTCTGCACTTGAAATTCCAATGAACTAAAAAGGTAAAACTGCAAACCTAAAAAGTATCAAATCAATTTCCTAAAGGCTCCTTCCATTACTATTTGTACAACACAATGTCAACCCGAGCGAAAGATGGGACTTCAGCCCATTTGGATAAGTATCTAACCCAGCTTTAAACAAACTGGCATGGCACCAACAGCACTTCAGCTGCAACAGCACAGATCTCAGCACGGACTAGTCACATGAGTCTTTATCCGTGGTTTGGGGTTCTGACAGCCTGTGTTTAGTCTTGTGCTGCTCTAGTTACACCGCTATCAATACCCATGCCAGTCAATTTAAAACTAGTTCAAATAATGTCTACATGGGGTGAAGTTGTACCTTACAACAGCAATGCAGAAATACCTTCAGAAATCACACCCCAACTATTCCACATGTTAAACAAGTAGTTATTTTCAGGAGAGATAAGGGTAACAATTCTGCTACTAGAATAATTTTTTAAGCCTAAGGACTCTCTCAAAAGGTGAAAAATACAATTCAAAAGATAAAATAACTGAGAAGAGAGCCTGCAACTGTAAAATATCAGTGTGAGAAATCTGAAAAAAGATTTGCCCTGGGGCAATAAGCAAAACCAGACACCAAAGGAAAGGTGGCAGTACAATCTGAGCTTAAATCCAATAAAATAGGATTGCAAACTTTTTCTCTCTTATGGACATTACTTTGATCAAAGTCTAAGAATTCTCTAATACTTTTACACTAAAATAAAATTAATAAACCTTTGTCACAAAGGTCAGTACACCTTTTCATCTTCTGCATATGTTAAAAAGGTCTCCACTTTACAAGAACACGTTATGCATGTTCCATATGCAAACACAGAAAAGCACAAGATTTAGCTTGTCAGCAAACTTAAATTTATATTGTTAAATATGAAGTAAACTACAAGCACACTAACTGCAGATAATGATAAATTACTGAAGGTACAACAAAGAAGAAACCTATTTTGTTACAGAATCGAGAAAGAACATATTTAATCTTACTGAACTAGAAATAATTGAATTACTATGTATGGTTTTATTATTCACACAACTCTAAACAGATTCACCTATATAAAGGACTAATGCAAGTAAAAGCTTGACCTTTTCCAGTTTTCAACTAACCTCCACTTTGCCACCTTTGGTTTTAGAAATGTCAGTCCAATTCGCTGAACAAGTTTCACTCCTAGCTTGCGAAGAAGCGTCTGGTTACTTTCCGAAAGCTTGCAATTATCAAGGCACTCAAGTACAGTAGAAGCTACAAAAGAAAAGAAACAGCCTGTACAAAAGTGCTATTCCTGTTTCAGGATACTCTGACTGGAAAACAAAGTTACTAATATGCAACTAATTTATTAGTCTTATTTAATCACTCTAAAACATTCACAATTAATAAAATGGAGATAACATAGTTCCCATTCATCAAAGGAATGTTGTTAATAATTAATTGAGTGACATATGTTAAGACCTCTGAAAGTGAAAAATATTAAGTCCAAGATCCTCAAATGTACATCAGTGCCTAACCTTCATTTATTTTAGTGCGAGTTAGACACGTAACCACCTTTAAGGATTTGGGCCTAAGTGTTATCATAGTAACAGATTATAGAGAACAGAACTGGGAATCAGAGGGCGCTTGTACACGTGACAAAACTGGCCTTTTATGCAGTTTAATTGCCCTTTTTAACTGTTTTAATGGCATCACCATTTACATCAGCACAGCATATTAAGTTTTAAATTTTGTCATGCTGTACACGAGGTAGCATATTTTCCTTTAAATGACTGTTACATAGCAAAGTAACACACATCCAATGTATTTTAATTTGCTACGTAACAAATTGCAGCAATACATCCAGAGAAGACGGCAGGGATGTGAGGAAGCTTGGGCTTGGTGGGCTTCCAGCATCCATGACCCACCCCCACCGCATTCTCCGGCCACCAGCACACTCAGTCGCCCTCCTGCTGCCTTCCTGCACTGCCCCAGGGGCGAGGCAGCCCATTCCCAGGTGGTCCCAGGTGGTGGGGACAGTGCACGGGGCACTAGAAGCCCACCAAGCCTGAGCTTCCCTGAGCACACCTAGGATTCCAGAACCTCATGCACTGCTGGATATGGTGAGTGCTGCCTGCAACCTGGGGCAGCACCCATCTGCTAGCACCCTGCCTGGGAGGTGCTGCTGCCACAGAGGGAAGCACCAGGCCCCCTGCAACTCAGGGCTCCACAACCCAGCAGCACCGCATGCAGGCAAGCTCCGCTTAATGCTGATGGAAAACATACAGTGACAGAAGTCCTTGCCATAATGAGCAACTCAATACCCCATCAGTAGGAAGCTGCAGAATTAAAAAGTTACCTGAGATAGGGACACTTTTTTCCACAAATAAACATAACCTTTTTTATTTGCAGCCGACAGCCAGCCCCAAATGCCTTGAAGAATAACCCTAAGGCATTTTAGTAATTACTATGGACAAGTAATTCTTTGCAGTACACTTAGGCAAGTATTGTTCTTACAGAACGTGCTACAAGCTTAAGTATTTAAAAATATTACACCGGTCCAAGAGTTCAGAAGCTTGTTACATCTGTCCTGGGTCTGTACTTTAGAAAGCACTATTAAGTTAAGGGATTAGTAACTATTTCAGACTCTAAGAAACAGCAAATCATATGAAGTAGAAATGAATGTTCCCAACTTTCAAACAGCTTAAAGGATTTATTACAAGCCCTGACAAGCTTTGAGATAGCTTGCATTTAAAATACTGTCATTCTGAACACTTTCTTGGTTTTTATTTTCCACTTTAATTCCAATTTTAGTAGTTACTTCACCAGCAACATTTACTCCAGAAATTAACACTTTATATATGAAAACATTAATGACAAATTCTGGCAATTTGAGAGAGCGAAAGAATGCTGGAAATGTCAAAAAAAATCTGAAAAAATTATTCATGATAGAGCTTGAAGATATTCATCCTACAAACGTAGGAAGTCCAGTTTAGTAGACAAGTTCAAATGCTTTCCAGAACAGGAAAATATTTCCAACCACTGGCCCTTAAACCCACTCACTTTTTTTTTTTTTTGGCAAAGGGAAATGGGGCATGGGGTAAAGGGGTGGGAACAGAAGGACGACACTGACAGGCGAACCACAGAATTTCTCCAATATATTTAATCTCTTACACATTTCTCAGCTTGCTCTCAGTTTCAGAAGTTATATTTAGATAATAGTTTGTCATCATGACATTCTTTGTCATAGTCTCTTGTCAGTTTCTAGTTTAATGCATTGGAATCCCACGTGCTTCATTCTTACTAAATTCCCAAATTATACTACACTTTTCAGTAGTAACTTAATCTGGTATCTCCTATTCTTTCACATATTTACAAATTTGTAACCATTTAAACTCTTAATATTTTCAGAGACACCATAGTCAAGGAATATGGCCAATCACAATAACATTTGCCACTAACGTTATTGTCACTGGCCATATTTCTACTCCATACTAGTACATCAGTAATGATTTTATTATGCTATTACGTTGCATGTGTATAGGCAGACTTGTATTACTGCTTATTCTACCAACAAACTATTTACATATTTTCAGGGTTTTTTTCCCTACTGTTTTTCTACTAAAATGTCCTCTTTGTTTTTACTAGACTACCAAAATAGCCAATTTCCTCAGCATTTTCTATTTCTCCCTAAACACTTATTATAGCAAGAATGAATAAGAGACTCGATGTCATAAACATCTTGGTCTTTTTCCCCACTGTCAGAAGTATTCCATAGCTTCTCCCTACCAAGGCTTTTTTCATGAGCCAGTCCATGGCCCTTATGAAAAGAAAGTTTGACAATGAATGCAGCTAAATGTGCACTTAACTGTGGAGTAGACTAATTAGCTCCACAGTAAAGGTGTCATCATCTACACATGTGCCAGTATTAGAGCACAGTAAATTAACTAACCCCACCATAAGATAGTACTGTCAGGAACAGTACTGTCTTACAGCAGAGTGCTTACATGCATTGAAACACACAGGTAGATAGTGACAGGGCCTGGCTGAGGCACAAAGATGCTACAGTGAAGGGGCTGCCTACCGCCTAGCCCTCCACTTTAGCATCCTTATGCCTCAGCCAGTTCCTCTGCCACCTGAAGCTGCCACCCAGAACCCAGGGCTGAACCCCACAGACACACTGCCAGCCCAGGACTGCTCCACTCTGGCTCAAAGTGCTGCATTCCCAGGTGCATGTGTAGATGCTGTGCCCTTGAACAGTCAACTGAAACCCAAATTGCACCAGAGTTTATTGCTCTGCCTCAATTGCACGTGTAGATGCACCCAATGTAGTATACATGATTCTGATCTTAAGCCTGTTTCTGTTAAGACTATGAAAATCAAAGAAGTTAACAGTGATTAGCATTCTTCACAAAATGAAAATTTGTTCAACACACACAATCTTCTCTGAAACCTGCTTCTTTTCCCCTTAACTGATCGTCTATCTCAGGATTCATGCATCATATCATCTCATTGCAAGACTTCTCTAGTTCTAACAGTAATACTAAGCAACTCCAGCTATCAATCTGTCAGTATTCCTTTCTTTGGTTGTTTGACAAATAAGTTCTTCTATTGGCTTTGTACTCCCTTGTCTTTCCATTCACTATTGCATATGTTGAGCAGCCTCTCATTTGTTTTTTTAGGCCGGGGTGGGCAATTATTTGGACTACTTAGGGAGTTTTGCTGAGCTGTCACAAGCTAGGCAAGCAACCCCCCGCCCCACCTGCAACAGCTCACCAAAACTCCACAAATGGCTCTGCCCCCCACAGCCAGGAGGATACTGGCTTCTGGGAGCAAGATGAACATGCAAGTAAGTGAGGCTGGGGCTGGAATTGGGATCATAGGGCTGGGTACCAGGGCACAGCCACGATCTGCTCACTGCACATACCTGTGATGGGTACCAGTTTCACGAGCAGAGGCAAACTGGGAGCAGATGGTGAACAAAAAAGAAAATACTGAATACTAAAATAAAAATAAACCTTTTTAGGTTATTTTTAGCTTATATAATATAGGAAAACAGCAAGGAATTCAAGGTCTCAAGCTAGATAGCAGTGAAAGTAGGTGGTATATCATATCAATTTCTGGAAAATAACAGTTTTTCTAACTACCTTAACTGTCCTTTAAGAATAAATCAGAGTACTTGAAACTTACCATATGGCAAACAATCTTCTCTTTTGCCATGTTTAAATAACTGTGCCTAAGGAACAAAAAAAAAAAATGTTTTTAAAACATATGAATATGCAAGTTGTAAAGCACAGGTTTTGAAAATACATAGATCCAAAGTAAGTATCAATGTTTTTGCAGTTATATACAATTTTCACTGTAACCTAATGATTCATACCCACTTTGTGATGTCCTGGGATAAACTGTTAGTACTTCTTAACCTATGAGCCTCTTTAGGATTTATCCAAGGATAATGGACATGGCTGTCTGAATGATTGAACTTTTGTCCTGGGATAAAACAGTTTATCCCTGGGACAGATGCAACATCTGTTTGTAGTCTCTCTCAAAATTGCATCATTGAACCCATGGCAGAAGACTGGCAATGCATTCATCCATTCACTATATCCTGATCAGATGGGCAAAATGTAACAAAGCAATTATAAACAAATATTTTATCCACCACTGAAAGATGACAGGCTCTGTTGATAAGGGAAGAGCAGTGGATGCGATATACACAAACTTCAGCACGGCTTTTGACATAGACTCCCATGAGAGTCTCATTAACAAGCTAAACAAATACAGAATAGATGCAAGTACATGAATAGAAAACTGGTTGGATCATAGTCATCAATGGCTCAAAGTCTATTCGGGAGGAGGTATTAAGTGGGTTTCCTTAGGGGTTTGTCCTAGGTTGGGTAATGTTTAATATGTCTTCATCAATTATATGAATGATGGGACTGAGTGCACACTTAGCAAATATGCAGATGAGACCATGTTGGGTAAAACTGCAGATACTTTGAAGGGTACAGCTAGGATCCAGAATGAGCTAGGTAGACTGGAGAAATGGTCTGAAATCAGATAAAATTCAACAAAGACAAATGCAAAGTTCTATACTTGGGACAGAATCACTGTATGCACAAACCCAGACTGAGAAATTATGGGCAAGGCTATGGAACTCAGAGAAAAGCCTAGAGGTTACAGTGAAGCAGAAACCAAATGAGTCAACATGGTTTTCTAATTGCAACAAACCCCAAAAGCATGCTAGGTTCTATTGTTGCTTGTAAATCAAGGGAAGCGATTCTTTGGCTCTACTTGGCACTAGTGAGGCATCACTTGGAGTACTGCTGCCAGTTTTGGACCTCACACTTCAAATATGTGGGCAGATTGGAAATAATCCAGCACAGAGCAACAAAAATTAGGGCTGCAAATCATGCTGTATGAGGAAAGACTAAAAGACCTAGGCTTATTCAGTCTGGGGAAGAGAAGACTGAAGGGGGATTTGGTAACAGTTTTCAAATACCTGAAGGGTGATTATAAAGATGGAGGTAGTCTTTCTCTGCAGCTATAGGCTAGGGACAGACATTATACATAAACTAGTTTAAGTGATCAGAAACTAGTTTAAACCTGTAACAGAACATAAGGTTCAGTGCACATAAACCAATTGGCTGAGACTGGTTTAAGATAAATCCGACTGAATGTAGTATCGGACTTAACTGATTTTGGTCAAACTGTTTTATGCAGTGTCTGTCCAAGACCTCTTCCTGGTTTATCTTAAACCAGAGTCCCCCAGCATCCCAGATGTTTTGCTGCCCTGGATTGGGCTGTGCAGTGCTCTGCTCCAGAGAACAAAGCTGGCCCCACTCCTTAGCCAAAGCTCTGATGGAGACTGCAGGAACAGCAAGGCCTGCCTGGCTTCCCCCTGCATCACCCCCCTTCACTGCTCAACCAGGGATCCCCCCTCCCTCTCTCATCTCCCACAGCACGGACCCCAGCCTCATGGACCCAAGGCATGTGGTACACTACCTAATGCCGAGAGATGTCTGTGTGTCTCCAGTTTCACTGGGACAAGACAAAGGCAGACAGGACAGTGTCTACTCAGGGTTTTTTGGAGCTAATCAACAGGTCAGCTGACAATGTCGCTCCATTCCTACCTTGGAAAAAGCTGTTTAAGAAGAGCTTGAACTAAGGAGAGAGGTTTTTGCTTTGTTGATTGTCTGATAAATGCTGTGTTATCAACTCCCTACTGTCAGGTTTGCAGATGGTATGAAGAAGCAGGGAAAGGGAGATGTGAAAAGCTCAGTATCATCAACAGATGTATGCACTGCACCCCACACCCCCAAACCCCTGCTTTGCTTTAGAGTGCTAGCCCAGGGCTGCACTCTAGAGTGGGGTCTGCCACCACTCCCACCCCTTGAACAGTGAACAGGGAAAAGCCTAGGACTGTGCAGGCAAGGTGGGGGTTTACACTGCTCCCTAATTAGAGAGTCCTGCCAGGGCCTGCCCACACCCCCTCATCTCAGCACTAAGGAAGGGAATGGAGGGCTGCTCTAGTGCACCACGGCTTCTAGCTCGAGCCACTGCAGGCATGTGCCTGCACTGCTTCAGTCCAGAGGAAATTTCTGTGCAGTTGCAAACCAGGAAGGTTAGACTAACCTGCAAAGACTGAATCAATTCAGGCTCAGGCTTTTTGAACGACTCCCCCTAGCCATAGAGCCTAGAAGCAATGGCTTCAAACTTCACCAGAGAAAATGTGGGTTGGAGATTAGGAGATACTTTCTGACTCAAGTGGTCAAGCATTAGAACAAGCTAACTAGAGAAACTGTGGAATCTCCACCCCTGAAAGTTTTCAAGAGCAGGTTGAGCAGACACTTAACTGAGATGGTTTAGTCAGGAATGGTCTTGCCTAAGCAGGGGGTTGGACTAGATCACCTCATTAAGTTGCTTCACATGACCCTATGAAATACATCTACCTCTGATAAAATTAGGATAATATATCTCTCTTAAAACAATATTACACAACTTACTAAATGAAGTGAAGAAAACTTTAGCTAATGAAACTACAGACAGGCAGACTATAACTTTGCTAACCACAAGCAGTCTGGCCTCAGACTCTGTGACTCAACAGACAGTTCAATAATCAGAGACCCAAAATGAAAGGAACATCTTGCACAAATTAATAATTTTAGTTCAGATTTAAATTTCTGTCATATAGAAATGTCAGTATTGAATAAATTAAAAAAGATAATGCAAACAATTGTGTATAAGTGCACAGGTACACATCATTCATTTCTCTATATTTCTGATTTACCTTTCTGTCAAGTACTAACATGACAACTCTTGAGGAACTATATACCCTACCTAAAATGAATTTTTTTTCTGGATAGAGTATTTTTTAGGACATTTTGTGTTCCTATTAAAATGTCAACAGGATTCAGCTTCAATTAGCATTACAGCAAGGCAAATGAGCTCCTGAAGCCAAATCAAATTAACATAATATTCAATGTTTCTTCACTCTCCCAAGTATGCACCCAAGCTACTGTATTAAGCAGCTTATTTTCCCTTTTGGTTTGTCATTCACCAAGAAAGAAGCCTCTTAGATAAATATGCCCAGGAGTCAAACAGAAACACAGTCCTACCTTAAAAATATTTACACATATACACCAATCAGTATTTACACACTCATATTACAGACATGGTTTAAAGACAATAAAAATACCTTAAGGCTATATACCCATTTTGTTTTGTTATTAAATTCTACTTTGAGGTCCTAAATTAGTATTTCTGATTACAGTATCACAAGCTATACAGTGGATTTTTAAGATTCATAACAATTTATGTTTTAAAACGTATATTAATAAGTCATGCACTTGAAAATTTCCTCAGTCCTAAATAACTTACAAAGGAGAAATGCTACAAAGCCACCTGTGACCCATAAAAGGCAGTCAAAAGCAATCATAAACAACATTTTATCATGAAACTGCTTTTCATATATGCAGCACAATTCTGCTTGCACTCAAATCAACTGAAGAGGAAGAGGACTCAATCTGCATTTCTTTCACAATATACCAGTCTAGGCTGTCTTCATTAACAAGGTCTTTGCAGTCACCTGCTTTGGCTCATTTCTGTCCCACCCTGACTGCAGAAAAATGGTGTTACAGAGGTGTTGTAATGTCATCTGCCATCCACCAGCAACTCTCCAAGCTAGTAAGGAAGCTATTATTCAGATTTTTGGACAAGTCGCTAAACCCACCACTAACCACTGAAGCATCTTTTTTCATGGGGGAACTATGCCTTCCTATCTTTTTGTGATCTTAGCCTAATGCCCTCCAATTCTGATACTAGCATACCAGAAATAAATTACCCAAAGAACCTTGTCTGCTTATTTCCATATGGAAATTCAGACAAAAACGAGTTGTTTTAAAAAACACAAACTCCCAATGATTTACAATAACCAAACTCAAGTTGACTGAAAAATAAATAGTAAAACATAATGTGCATCAGTCTTCTCACGAGATTTGATACATAAGTGGTGAAGCAATTTCTTCCCTACCAACATACAGAACCAGTGCCAGCTGCAGTACAGCAAAAAGGGCAGATATTTACAGTGCCAATCTAAAGGTTAAAATCATTACAGAAGCTAATAATCATTAGGCATTCATACTAAAAAACAGACAATAGTTTATTTTCAAACAGCACAATACACTGTGAACATTCAAAAGACTAATTGTATCTATTTTAAGTAATTGGTTCTTTGATCACACTGTTACAAAAAGCTAATTCATTGTAACCACTGACAATTAATTAAATTAGATAAGAATTGTATTGGGTCTACAGAGAAGCTCTGACTAAAACATGATGAAATGAAATATACCTGTGCAGTATAATTCAAAAAGTTACATCAAGAACACATTTTTCATGTAGTAAAAGGCACCTGTCTCCTGAGACAACAGAATAACGCTGAGACACCAGCTCACTAAACATAACCGTTGCTTGAAGATAAAGCGAAGCTGGTGTGACCTCTCCATCAAAAGCCTGGGCAGAGTATATGGAGACAACTGAACTGCCCACACACCTATGAATGGTTCTTGTGAATTCCAATACATATTCCATGTAAATACATGCTCTACTTAAGACTACCTTTAGAAAGCATCCAAGAGTTTCAGCTCCCGCAAAAAGTAGTGACCTACCTCCTTAGTAACTATAAGGCTTCAAGAACGTACTATTAAGACCCAAACCCCATGCTGGCTACATACGCAATTCATGGTACAGTTTAGAAGTGGCTGGTAATACTCTTTGAAGCTGCAAGGATCTGGAACACAGTTATAAGCAAAACTGCTGCTCTATATTTTGCTTCATTAGCTGACAGTGCTTAGGTAGTCGTTGCTATCATGTGGACTGTACCCATCACAGCAGCTTCCATGGATTTCTATAAAAACACTAGGTTTGGCCAGGCACCTGGACACAATATCAGGCCTTTTTTAACATCAGGACAAGCTGACAACAGCAATTTCATTAAGCTGACTCAATGTTTTTGTTGTTTTTCAAGTAATTGCCATATAACTATTTAACAATACAGCAAATGTGATATAAAAACGTATCAATATAAAAACCTGTGTGAGTAAGCATTTGTACTGCTTTTGCCCACATAAAGAACACTAATTTAACTTGCATGTTTTTATCATGGGCAAAAATGGTCATTGCTAATGATAATGTCAGAAAGGTTTTGTTTGTACACACAAGTAGGATATAGAAAACAGATTAGATTACAAGTGTTCCAGAAAGAGACTATCTAAATATTTTATTTCAAACAGAAAAGTATAATAGCCACATCACCTGCTCCTGGCAAAATTATGTTTTAAGACCATATGTGGGATAACAAACAAACTACGAGGATTCTAAATAAGTATGGTTGTAGATGCCCAAAAAAAAATCTGTCAGCAAATCTAGGGAGACAGGATAATGCAGTTAATCCCAAGATAAAAAGCAATCAGAAAAAAATCCTTAAAGATTTTTCTATTTATCTATCATAAAGAAGCAAAAAAAATCCAAACCTGTTCTTTCAAAAAAATCCTTTCTAAAGAACATCTAAATGATCTTCAAATTTACAAAATATATTTTTCAGGTGTTTTACAGAAGGTTAGCATTTTAAAAAGTTCCATGCATGGTTTCATCTGGCATGTGGGGCTGATGTTAATATATATTATGATAAAGTGATGGCTGAAATTAAATCTTACAGTACCAGAGCACTCAAAGGCTCATATTTAAAAAAACAAAACCAAAAAAACCCAGTACTACCAGTCAATGCATCACTCCAACTAAAAATTAAAATGGAAAGAAAAAAAAGGTGAGGAATAGGAAAGCAGAGAGAAAATGACTGTTTAGCTTCAATTTCTTGCCTTGAAGCAAGAAAAAAACAGAGAGCCACATAATTTTTGAGAAAATGTGATACAAAGGAAACAATATGGGTGGGGTGCTGCCTACTAAGAAATTTTTATGTCAGCAACAAACAATGCTAAGGGGAAGAGACCTGCCTATTGGAGGCCCCAGGTCATCATAAAATTACGCCATGTTCCTTCCACCTTAATGAGGACATACAGCGTAAGCCAACTTAACCAACTTGTTGAAAGGTATGTAGCTCCCTCTGATACCACCTACAAATTAGAGAAAATCATTGGTGTATAAGTTATGAAATGACCGTCACGTCTGGTTCTGCTTTAGAAATAACATGGCGCAAGGTACAAACAAAAACTAGTTTCTTAGTAATCACACAAAAACACACCACACCTTCCAATTGCCTGCATAACCTACTTAGCCTTGTTCTTTATGAGATATACGAATCAGCATTACTTCTAAGACATATTCCCCAAGCTATACAAATTAATGTGGCCTGACTGCTTGACAGCAAACATGTCTTCCTGTCAAGCAGGAGATGCAAGTTTGTTGGAGCCAGAGGGTAGCTGCAATCTCCAGCAACAGGACAGCATCTTCTGTTACTCTGGAGCGCCCCCTAGTAGGCAAATAAGCGATGTCCAGATCCAGAGAGAGCTATCCAACATCCATGTATCTGAGCTAGATGAAATAATATAAACAAACCATACCAGAATGCATGAAGAGCCAGAATAATAAACCTTCCTGAAACAGACTATTTAATGAACTATATATGGATATGGCAAAATAGATCAGTTATAATGTTACTTTTATAATCTTATTTGCACTATTCCCCATAAAATTGTTTACATCAGATGGAAAAGAGCATATTTTGTAAATGTATTTCTTCTGTAAAGTAAGCATGTTGATTTGCATGTGGATAGTCATATTACACAAGCTATAGACTATCCAACATGACATATGAGCTTTTTTTTTTTTAGTTATGGAAATTTACCTGACATGTAGAACAATTTATTGCACAGTGATTGAAACAATTAAGTTTTCATTAGGTCCCTAAATATTAATCAACTGAAAGTCTGTTTATACATTCATTTCAAATGTATGATTTTTCCTGATCTTACAATACCTTTAGTTGAGAGGTCCTGTAAAAAGACTCAACGAAACCATGAAATAAAACTAAAGCAGTCTTATTTAGTATACCAATATCAGGTAATAAAGAAGGTATTTTTTTGAACAAGCAATTCTGGATATCATGTCCCCATTTAACAGATTTTTTAAAGGAGTTCTTGATACAAAGGCCAAAAACATTTTAATGCCAAAATCTTATGACCAGAATTTGTTAGGCACTACTTCTTAACCTTTTTAAACACAAGACACACATCAGAAAAAGCCAGTTCTTAGCTTTTATTCATTATTGACTACAGAAACATTTAGAACAATTTTTATGCTGCAAAGGCCTCAGAATGGTCACAGGTCAGAACGTTTTTACGTTATGGATTCCTATGATTCCCCCACACCCTTAAAAAGATCACAGGACACCCAAGGGTGACATGTAACCCTAACTGAGAAACACTGAGTTAGGGTCTGGCTCTACATCATTTAGTGTTACATTCTCAAGTTGTTCTTGCATTTAAAATTCTATACAGCAGTTAAAAAAAAGCATAACAAAATATGCAATAAAAATTATACTACATTAACAGGAAGGAATGAAATGGGTCCAGGGCAGAAAATAACAGTACTTCACCTATAAACAAAGTTTTAAAGTTACACAAAGCATACATTACACCTAGCTTCTGTCCATGTCAACTATGATAAGGTCAGGGGGTGAAAGTAAGGGTCCAAATACAGATTTAAAATACTAGAAGCTGAAATATCAGCAGCCTAAGGCAGGATTAAGTTTTGATGAGGGGTTCAGGGGCCAAGCTGTTTCAACAGTAAGACTCCTGATGACAGGAATGAGTCTCAGGAGTTGCATCGCTTCCCCCATCTTCATCAAATGGTGTTCTTTGTCAGGATCTCTGTCTTGCGCAAGTCTGTTTTACTCCCAGGCAGGATGATCATACTCGGGTCTTTTAGTCTTCCAAGCATTAATGAATCCTCACCACCTGGCTGAGAAGCAGTCTTCCCTGGGATTTAAATTCACTTCAGTTCTACCATCAGGAAAAAAATCTTTACAGTGAGGGCTGCCATAATATGGAATACACTTCCAAGGGAGGTGGTGCTGTCCCCTTCCTTGGAAGTATTTAAGAGGATATCGGACAAACATCTGGCTGGGGTCATCTGACCCCAGCACTTTTTCCTGCCCAGGCAGAGGGTCGGACTCAATGATCTAATAGGTCCCTTCCGACCCTAAAATCTATGAGATCTATGAGAAGCAAACTTACAATATTTAAAATTCTGAACCTTGAACTAATCGCAATGAAAATTCCAGCCAAGAAAATAAAATTGATAAAGACAAAGCATAGCAAATTGAGCACACAGGAAAACAGGGACACACCATCCCAAAAGGACAAGGAACTGAAGAGGCTAGCCCTTTCTTTACATACAAGGTGCTGGAAGGAAGCTCTACCCTTTTTCTCACATCTCTACAGTTTTCCTTGTGGCCCTCACCAACTGAGCATCTTTAAGTTTCCCTAATAGCCTCAGAATCACTAATCCTGTGATAATACCAAAAACAGAGACCTGGGAAATGTTAAATCCCAATATTCTATTTTTGTGCCTCTGGGTCTGAAAGAATAGTGTAGCAAAGCTGTCTCTTCCCTGAAGCACAATTCACCTAAGTATGAGCTATTACCAAACAATTGTTACAACAGAGACAGCTCAGGGAAATGCTCTCTTCGTACCATTTCAAAGTTTCATCAAATCACTGTGTAGGGTGTATTTTTTTTAATTATTACTCATATCTGTATACTGAATTACTTATAAAGCAAATAAGGTATAATAAGTTTCAATGCCCCAGGCTACTTCAACATGATGACATATCTGGTCACGCAAGAACTGGGAGTGCTACACCCTCCAGCAATAACTAAAACCTGCCTAATATAATGGCAGGTTTAAAAGCAAACCTTCAGACCAAGAGAATTTAGAATGTGTATTTTTGAAATAGCTTAGACATTTCCACCAGTTATACACATATCGAAGAATGCAATAATTATTTAGCAATTTAGCAGTCATTATCTTGCCTATTTTAATACAGAAATACAAAAAAGCACATATATAAGTATGTAATAAAAATAAGTATCTACATTCAAAAGGTGCAGTTTGAATATAAGGAAAGATGACAATTTTTTAAAAACAGAAACTAAAACACTGCAAGCAATACTACATGCACCTGTTGTGAAATGATGTATTACTGGCAACAGGTGTAAAAAAAAACTAAGCCCAGCAGTGGAATTAAAATGTGTTATGCAGATTACATGTTTCAACAAGAATCCTGAAACAGTAGTCCCTGCTCCATATAAAATGCTGAGTTAAATTAAACAGTAGCATGCATAGTCACTGAGATATAAATACATAAAGAGGTAGGTTAAAGAGTAACAGTGTAGAATTAGTTTGTCTGTCTCCAATTTGCATACCTTTTCAATGCACTGAAGCTTGAGAATTTCACCCTGTTTTAAAATAATTGGCTTACATCCAACTTCACTATTTCCAAAATGCACAAGCTTCAGAAAGTATTTTTGTCATTTTTCCAGTGACAACATACCCCACAAAAAAGTGTCTTACTTGCCAGACAAGGTCCTTGGTGTTAATCCTTGAGATTTCTGAACAGGAGATATAATTAACACTAGACTGTAACATATTCAATGTTCACTTTGTTCGGGGCACAGCACAGTACTACATCAGGAGTAATCGGTTTCCAAACAGTTAGTATATTCTTACCACTTCTGGTCAGAATCAAATTACTATTCCCCACCAGCTCACCTGTACTAACCAATACAGGCAATACCTCGGAAATATTGCCGGTTCGGTTCCAGACCACCGCAATAAAGCGAATATCGCAATAAAGCGAGTCACACGAATTTTTTGGTTTCCCAGTGCATGTAAAAGTTATGTTTACACTATACTGTAGTCTATTAAGTGTGCAATAGCATTATGTCTAAAAAAAACAATGTACATACCTTAATTAAAAAATACTTTATTGCTAAAAAATGCTAACCATCATCTGAGCCTTCAGCGAGTCGTAATCTTTTTGCTGGTGGAGGGTCTTGCCTCGATGTTGATGGCTGCTGACTGATCAGGGTGGTGGTTGCTGAAGGTTGGGGTGGCTGTGGCAATTTCTTAAAATAAGACAACAATGAAGTTTGCCGCATCGATTGACTCTTCCTTTCACGAAAGATTTCTCTGTAGCATGCGATGCTGTTTGATAGCATTTTACCCACAGTAGAACTTCTTTCAAAATTGGAGTCAATCCTCTCAAACCCTGCCGCTGCTTCATCAACTAAGTTTATGTAATATTCTAAATCCTTTGTTGTCATTTCAACAATGTTCACAGCATCTTCACCAGGAGTAGATTCCATCTCAAGAAACCACTTTCTTTGCTCATCCATAAGAAGCAACTCCTCATCCGTTAAAGTTTTATCATGAGATTGCAGCAATTCAGTCACATCTTCAGGCTCCACTTCTAATTCTAGTTCTCTTGCTATTTCCACCACATCTGCAGTTACTTCCTCCACTGAAGTCTTGAACCCCTCAAAGTCATCCATGAGGGTTGGAATCAACTTCTTCCAAACTTCCAAAAATGGCGCCAATAGACTTGCTTGACGCAGGGTTGCCACAAACCTTCAATTTGTAAAAAACGCAATATCTGCGAAGCGCAATAAAGCGAAGCACAATAAAATGAGGTATGCCTGTACTTGGAAAATGGTCTTTGCTCACTTGTTTGGGGTGGAACAGACCCAACGTTCAGGAAAACCGACCAGACAGGAGTATGATTTGGCTCATAAAACACAAAGAGGCACTAAAACTGTCAAAAAGATCACATAAATGTTTCAATGAATATTAACATATATCTTTGTAGTCACAGAGTGAGAATGCATTTAATTTCCAAGCCCCCCTGCCAGCAATGATTTAATGTATATCAATTATACAAGATTCTAACTAACATAAAAGGGGGTGAAATAATCCATATAGCCTATTAAAAGAAAGAAAAAGACACCCTCATTTTGTCTAATGTTTTAAAAAGCTGGGCAGTATTAAAAACAATGCAAAGCTCCCTAAAATTCATTTCCTGAAAGAAACAGTCACTCATTTTCTAAGTGATTTACTTTGCCAAAGCCTCTCTTTTGATAAGCATTTTTCTCTTATTGCTTTACTGATATTAAAAGTCTTCAGGAATTAAAGCAAGAAAAGATTTAAAGGCAAGTTAGACAAGTCATGCCAATAAAGACCTGAATGGTAGTTAACAAGAGCAGGATGACCAAATGAAATAAAAGTTGCCAGATAATTGCTCCCTCCCCCTAATTCTTGCTGTCCCACCCCTGAAAAAAAAAATGCAGGCTTCTGCTTCGAAGGAAATTATCTAGATAAATTAATTCTAGTTTCAATTCTACTTGTTAAGCATTCATCTATTTCACTTAACACACACTAATAAACAGGTGGATAGAGCCAAAGCCAAATTCAAAGCAAGTATGACAAAATTCTAATGAACGATATATCCTACAGGTTTCATCATGCACTTAGAATAATGAATAGTCAGTATGCTTTTCCAGCTCTAACTACAGAATGATGAAACATTATTAGTCTCTTTTTTGAAACATGCTCCAGTGCACGTTTGAAATAAGTAGTGCTTCCTCTTACTTAAACAGCAAGGCTTAGAACAAGTTAGTCTAAATATAGATCAGTTGTCAACTCTTCTGATCTGAACCTGCTGCTGGTCAGGGAAAAAGTGCTCTCTCCCATCCTTCCCCCACCACTCCGGTCCCGAAAGCTTAATGTTTAGTAATGCACTACAGTATGCAGCACTATAAGGATGATATGTAAAAGGAGTGGCAATTTTAGGCAAACTGAAAATTATTCCCACACACTAACAAATCCTAAATCCACTTAGACTTTACAAGAGAACACTCTCACATCCGTTACCTCAACTTTGATTTCTTTTTAAAAGGACTTACACACCAACACACAATCATTATCATAATTGCCAGATACAATACAGAATATATTGAAAAGTACTGCATCAGATTAAAGTTATCTATATGTAACAATGACATATATATAAGGACGACAAACCACAAATATGTCAAAGTCCTACATAAATGCGATCATTTGCATATATGTAACAAGCCATAAGAAGATATTTGGCAAAGAAAATAGGTATAATGTTACACATCAAAGATGAAAATGCTGTTCTTTGTACAGTGCATTAACTTTATACCATTATTTACTCAAATACAAGATGAAGTTTTTTTCTCCCAAGCTGACAAGGGGAAAACAGTATCTTATAATCACATACAAGGAAACCTTACTAAACCTACTGGCTATCGTTAAACTGCTGCCAAAGCAGCATGTGCTCAGGAATGGAAATCAGCTATGAAGTTGATTAAATGCAGTCAGCACTAAGGATCACTATAAAAATCATGGTCCATATTGGGCAAACATGCTGCTTTTCTTTTTTTTTGCAAAAATATTTATTTATATATATATACACATACATACATACACACACTCACAAACACACACACACACACACACACACACACTCTCTAATATTATAAAAGCCTAAGTCCATCTGTCCATCTGTAATGCTTTGTCAGCCAATCACAGCGCGAATAAACAGCCAATCAGAGTACGAAGAAGTGTTCTGACACAAGGCAGCCTGCCACCACGATGATGGCGACACAGGGGATGAAGTGGGGAGGGGGGGTG
>NW_017728964.1:8752063-8752320 GCF_001723915.1 Gavialis gangeticus
TAGGCAATTGGCTAATATATACATACATACACACATATACATACATACATACATATATGTATATGTGTATGTGTGTAGGCATATGTATATGTATATGTATATACACCCCCCCCCTCTACAAATCTGTCTCATGACTGATATGGTCATTCAACAGCCCATACCACATCTTTACAGTTACACCATTCTCATTCCCATTGCAATAACCAGACTGTACACTAGCACCAACACATTTGTGTGCTTGTCACCATCACCGTTAC
>NW_017728964.1:8752493-8760686 GCF_001723915.1 Gavialis gangeticus
AACCACTGCAATCATGCAGAGGACCATCTTAATGCCCCCCCCCCACCCCTTCCAATTCTCAGCCTGTTGCCCCAGTCCTTTCATTCATCACAGTCATCATCTCCATCATTGCCATCCTTCTCTCTAGTGGTGGTCCCACCTCTGAACTGTTTGTCCCAGTCTTCTTTCTTCCATACGCTCTCTGTCATCTCCTTCCCACCATCTTCAACTATTTTTATATAGTACCCTTGCATCTCACTCAGCCCCATTTTGATGCAGTCCTCAACTGAGAGGACTGTTTAGGAGCAGGTCCCTGGTCTCCCCTAGGGTGTTCCTGAAGCAGGAGAACTACCCAAAGCAAGCTGTCAGGGTTTCCTGCTGTTTGGTCAAGTAACAGAACAGAACCACCTCTCTGGTCAGGTCTCGACCCCGTCACCATCAGAAGGAGTGCGATTACGCTCCTCCACACGTCCCTGCTGAATGGGTAGTACTAGAGAAGGTGGTCAATTGTTTCTGCCTTCCATCAGCAGGTTTGCCTGGGGCAGTTTGATGGGCCTCTCTGCCCGTCTGTTTTTCCATGCTTGCATGGGAAGTGCCCAGTGGGCTACCTGCCAGTTCAAATTCCTGTGTTCCTTCTGTATGTCCTTGTGAAAGACTCACTCCCACAATCTAGGAGCTGTCACCAGGTAGTAAGTTTACAGCCAACAAACTGTCTCTTGCCCTTTCCACCTCCTGCACCTTATAGTGCTTCATCAGGGTCACTGGAGTCACACTGTACAGATCATATTTAATTCAGAAGGGTTTCAGGACGTCACAGAACCATGGCGTGTCTGCAGTCCACAGGCAGTTCAGCTGGGCAGTGTGTACGCTCGCCAGTATCACAACAGGTGCTCTACAAAGTATCTTACGAAGCAGGCTGTTCTCAATACTGCCCCAGTTCCCAGTTTGCAGATCTGGCTCATGTACTGAGCCCAGAGGAACAGCAGGACATCTGACATTCCTCTGCCCCCAGTCCATTTCATCGTACATAATGTGGTCCTTGCAGCCTCCAGATGGGAATCTGGAGCCCCAAAAGAAGACACACCTGGCTCTCTGAATTCTGGCAAGGTGACTTGCTCCAATGGGGGAAGACCAACGCACTGTACAGAAGTACCAGTAGCAACACGACCCTGATGAGTGCCACACACTCCCCATAGACAGGCAGTGCATGCGCCATAGACCCAGTCTCCATTTGACTTTGGCCTCAGTCTTTTCCCATGCCCTCTGTCCAGTCATCTCTGGGTCAAACTCCAACCCAAGGATCTTCACCCCCTTGTAGGGGATGGAGACCTCCAAAACCGACAAGTCTCCAAGGTCACCCAGAGCGAGGCAGGTGGTTTTTACCAGCACCTTGCTCCACTGATCCTGGGGTTCTGCCACTGAACCAGCAGTTCCAACAAACAGATAAACAGGATCTGGGGGAGTAGGCAGCCCTGCTGGACACCTGACTCCACCACAATCGGGGCCGTCATAAACTAGTTTACTAACACCCTGCTTGCTCACGCACCCGGTGTACAGCATCTTTATCCAGCTGATCTCCAGTTTGGATAATGCTGGTTAATTTCTCAACTTTTGCCACCTGTCAAGGCTGGCTTTTATATATATATATAATTATATTGGGTACTGACATATATTTTGCTTGTACTTATCAATGACAAAAAGAACAAGTCCCTAATACTGACTTTCCTTATGCCTGAAGAAGAGTGTTTGTGCATGAAAGCTTGCAAAGAACAATTTTTCCAACTATTTAGTTGGTCTAATAAAAGTTATCACATCTACCTAAAGAACCTCATCTGCCTAAGTCCCTAATACAGGGGTCCTCAATGATTTTAGACTCAAGACACGCGTGGATAGACTTGAGGCACCTCTCAGGAAATGTCAGCTCTTGTTTTTTCACTACAGAAAAATAATAGAGCAATTTTTCTGTTGCAAAGAACTCAGAAAGACCACAACAGGGCAGAATGTTTTTAATACTACAGATTCACTATTCGATATCTCTGGATTTAGCATGTGTATCACGTTTGCACACTAGCTGTGCTTACATTGTATGGCAGCACACAACACACTTGAAAAGATCTCAAGGCAACACAGGGTGCCATGACATCCTGGTTGAGAATCATGGCCTTAATGACAAAACCTACATTTACAAAGTTACCCTTTTAGAAACTCAAGATAAATTTTTAAGACATGGCTGAGTGAAGTGTAAGCAGTAAAGTCCCTTATACACATTATGGAAGAAAAACATCATAAAGGCAATCAATTACCAGGATTATCTTTTAACTTAACAACAGTGTTTACCAGGGCCTGAAGCATGCCATCCATTACAATAGTCCCCTCCATGGTTTGAAAGGAGGATTTAGATAACACTGAAAGGGTCCAGTCCAGAAAGTCTGCCATTCTTTTTTGTTTGACATCAGGGCGGGTAATAAACCTGTCACAGAAAAACACACTGCAAGTTACCCATTGAGAGCAATCAAGTAGTAACTAATTTTTCCTGTTATCCAAACTGGTTTTGATTCCTAAAGGCAATTGTCCAATGGACATTTTCCAACAAATTTAGGGTGGGAACATTCCAACTGTCAGATAGTTAACTTTACTCTTTTTAAACAAGGTCCTGACCTAAAATATTTCATTTCAATTGTAAACTTACCAAGCTGCAGCTGGAATTCTCAAGATCTCTCACTTTTACTTTATACAGCTACAGACGATACATTTTCCCACAGAAATTCTCACCAAGTTTTCCTATTAGAATTTTTTTAATGCAACAGTTTTGCCCATACAGAAAAAATCAACATCCATCTCCAGATATGGGGAATTTGCATAAAAATTAAGAAAATATCACTACTGCATGCTGTTAATCAAACAGGCAAGTATCAGAATTTGCAAGGAGCAATCTGTTTGTTGCACTTCTATTGGAATATTTGAAAACTGTTCTTATTATTTAACCCTTATATGTCCTGAGAAATATACCAATTTTGTGGATAAGCAAAATCAGTAAGGTTAAGAAACTTCCTTAAGACCACACAGAAAGTGATCAGCAGCACCAGAAATCCCGGCCTGTGCATTAATCCTGTGTCCAAATTCCTGCGCAATCAGAATGGAACGTAGCCACAGATATTGTGGACCACAGGTGACCAAGCAAGGAGAACTGAGCTGTGTCATCCAGTCCACAGGGCTACCCTTGCATCCAGAAATATGACAGTGAGGGAGCAATTGCAGTATTAATTGCTGCAGCTCCCAGAATAGAAGAAATGAACACTGCCACCGCTTGTCTTACCACCATATTTCCAGTTCTACATGGGGCCCAGCAGGCCAGATAATTCAGCTCCATGAGCCACATCTTGGTCACCTGTGCTCCCAAGTATTACCAAAGGTAAGCTCCTTATGGAAGAAGTAAAGTTTAATATCATGATTGAATCTAATGCATTAGCAGTAATACTGTGCCTTTATAGGTTAACTGCTATGCATTTAACCCAAACACTAACCCTAACCCCTAATCCCTAACCCATGGACCAGCTCACAGGTAGATCTCAGAAGGCCTGTAGACTGGCCCCATACAGAGGCCAGCAAGCCCATGAAGCAGGTTTGTGCACTGGATCTGGTCTGCAAGACAAGATGAGTTGGGCACCAATGCTTTGGACTGTAAAATGAAATTGAGTACAAAATGGTAAAGGCAGGACTGAATATACAAATAGATTTCATAGACATTAGGGCTGGAAGGGACCTCAGAAGATCAAGTCCAGCCCCCCACCCGAGGGGCAGGAAGTCAGCTGGGGTCATAGGATCCCAGCAAGATAAGCATCCAATTTACTCTTGAAAGGTACTCCTCTAAAGGATTTTTTTTTTTTTTTGGGGGGGGGGGGGGGGGGAAAATAAAAAAAATTTTAAAAAGTGAGGCAAAGTTTTAAAAAAAATTTTTTTTTTTTTTTTTTTTGGGGGGGGGGGGTTAGGACATATGAAAGAATCTTACAAAGTGAGCTCAAGTTCATGAAAACATATGCTCTCTGTATATCTTATTTAGTTAATCTATAAGGTGCACATCTCCCCTGCCTTCTACTGGAGTCCTTTTGTCATTCATCTTCTTCCAATAAAATGTATTTCACCAGATTCATTTGCATGTAAAATAAAACAAACATAGCTTTGTCTTGTCAAAATTAAAATTATAATTAGCATATTCAAAGTTATAATAGCATGTTATATGACATATTTGGAGCCAAAGGGGTTAGAGTCCTCCGCTGTCTTGCACTTCATTACAATACTTAAACTTGATGAAAGGCAAGGGTTTTTTTGCGATACATTTTATTGGACCAAATGTATTGCTAGGAGAGCTGCTGGACAAGCCTGTGGGTGTCAAGTGCCCTTCCTCAGGTCTGCAAATGTGGCAGGCATAGGCTGAGCTAGATATCAGGGATATTACTTAAACCCATCCTTTACCAAAACCTATCCTTAAGAGGATTCAGTACAGGTAATAGAAGGCTATTCAAATTCTATTTGAACCCTCTTGATGCAGAATGTTAACAGTATCAACCATGATAAAGACCTGTCTTCTATTAAATGAAAAGGAACACATCCATTTCAGGTAGGCAAAACAACTAACTGTCTCATAGCAATGCTTTTTAATTTCAATACATATTTAAGCTCAATTCAGACAAGTTTAGCAAGTGTTCCACATGGTATTCTCAGTACTTTAAAATTAGCCAATACTGTCAGAAATAATGTGTTCATAGCCAGCATTCATTTAAATTCACCACAGGACTGGATTCCAGATTCCAACAATGACACCTCTTGCATTCCACATGAGCATAGCAGGACACATGATTTTGGGATCAGGGATTAGATCCCAATTGCACCCTACCTGTCAGTGCAGAGGGAACCTGAGATTATAAACCCGGGCTCCCACTGCACCAGCAAGTTGAAAGCCAGGGGCCCACAAGTCCAAGAATAGGACCAGGCTATCAGCTAATTGTTGGCCCGGCCACGCATTCTATCTAAGGTGCCATACAAACCAGCCATAAAATTGTTCTACATCATATGTGGACCTATTTTATGGCTGGTTTGCCATTATATGGTACCTTAAACTGGGTACACATGTAGCTCTCATCACTTATGCCACGATTAACACGTTAACCATGGAATAATGTGGGGAGGGCAAGAAATCAAAGAAGAAAAAAAAGGAAGTATTCTTTTGTCTAAATCGGAACAAGCGACTTACTTTGAAACCAGTACAGCAGCTGCATCTCGAGCCTTATCGCTGACAACCAAATAACACTAAAGGCAAAAAGAAAATTAACTGTAAAAGAATTTGCACATATAGATTTAGTAACAACAGAACAGATTTGCATACATGTACTTCAGAAATATTTGGTCTTGTGAAAACTGAAGTTAAAAAACTACATGCATTAAAGTTTCCATCTCCATGTCTTTCAAAACAGGGTAATTTTTTCTCTACAACATTAAAGGAGTATATTCTAAAGCCAACAGCAGCAGCTGTTCACTTCTACCTTGTATTCAACTCTCCTTTCTGGTTTTATAGTTATGCTATTTTAATTTACCTCAAGTAAAACTTTGCATGAAAGTTTATCAATACAGATCTTACGTTATCCATGTATAGTCCAGAATTCAGTTTATAATTAAAATGATGTTAAGAAATATATGTGTAAAAATATTCAAGCTACAGACAGTTATATTGAAGAGTAATTGGCTATGCTCCAAACCTTGGATAACAAGATATGCAATTATACTATACACTCTTAAAACATAGTAGGTTACCACTTCAGAAAAAAACAGAAAAAACTAATTGCCAACTAACATTAAAAAAAAGCAATGGAAAAATCCAGTTCCTGGTAACTGTGCACTATACTCTTACCTACACAAAATAAGGTCAGAAATAAAAAGATCAAAAAACTATCATATATTACAACAGCATAAGCAGAATAAAGTCTTTGTATATTACAAAGTGTATTACGCTTACTTTTGCTACTTTGAGTATACGATCCATTACCGGTATCCGAGCAAGCCCATCTTCAGAAGGAATATTTCCATCAAAAAGAGCCAAATCAAAAGGAATCAAGCATATCATGGAGAGCCATAACACGAGTATGTAGCGAGTCTCCCATGTCTGGGAAATAATAATAATACAAGGGTTTTTTTTAATTTGTTACATGGACATGTGTTTTGCTCTAAGAACTTTCCCCACCAAAGCAGACAAAGACTATCATTCAGACATACAATGTGCTAAAACACCAAAGGAGAAAGAATAAGATGGCACCCAAACACTAACCACTGTTACTAAAAAGACCCTGTCAATCTGAAATCTAGCAAGTGTATATTTTCTTTTAGTTTCCGGTAATTCAACCACAACCTGTAAAAGCACAAAAAATGCCTATGGCAGTTGATGATAATTATTTTTCCATGAATTCCCTTTCCCCACCCCCAAAAAAAAATAAAGGGGAAAGTGATGATACAAAAGGAGAAAGTGAAACTGAACAAAGAATCATCACATGCAGATACGTAGAGAGAAAATAACATTTTTCCTACTGCAATCACTTAATTACAGTATTTTTAGGTTTTTATTTGCAATAACTGTATATACCTTTTTTCAGACAGAAGTTTGGTTTAAGCTAACAGTGTCTTTTTAAAATAAAATAGGAGTCTGCCACATTTTCAAACGTTCTCATGTGTTTGTTAAGATTTTTCTGTGAATACAAATAAATCTTTCAGACAAATGATTCAGATTGCCTGAAAAGATTTACGGATTAAACTGCTGAGAATTGTCCCTGAAGAATGTAGCAAAAATTGTCAACGATAAAAGGAAAAACATCATATTTTTATCAACGTATTTAGAAATATAATTAAATTTTATGTGTTTCAATACTCTCATGCCATATTGCAGGGGTGGCAATTTAAATGTGGCTCCAGAAGAAAGAGCTACATGCTGGTTCTCTCACCCAATCCCATCCTATTATACGAGGGCAACAATCTGTCCCGCATGCAATGGCTCAAGCCCATTTATTACGTCCTGCTACTGCAGTGCCACAACACCTCCTTGAAGTGGTGAAATCACCTGTCCAGCTGTGCCTCTCCCATCCCTGTTTATTCTGCTAAGGCTACCCTGGTCAGGTGTCCCATACTACCTCTCCCCAGCCTCACCAATCCCTGTCCCCCAAGGTTGCCTCCCTGTGCCCAGACTTTTCCATATCCCCCTGTGGCTACCTTCTTCCTGCCTCAACCCTGCTGTCTGAAATGCCACTTCCCTGTACTGAACACTCTGGCAAAGGGTGGTTGCTGCACACCCTGGGCCAAGTGATTGCTCTGTAGGTGGAAGACCAACATTAAATAGAAGTGAAAAGACACAAAGAGAGAGGGGGAGAGAGGTGAAAATAACCACAAAGGGTTTCTTATATTTTTGTTAGGTTTTTGACCACATGGTCCATTGTCAAGGATTCACCAGTGGGCCTCTTGCTATTTTATGTCTCTCTCTTGCTACGAGAAGTGTTGGCTTTGGTGGGCCTTTGTTCCCTGCTAGTGTCTCATGACAGAACTCCAGAGCATGCACATTTCAAATGTATGAGATATTTACATTCCACAAAATAGTTGGCAACGTTTTTTGAGTAGATGTGATATCTTTTATTTGGAAAAAAGCATTGGAAAAAAGTTGTTAGCAAGCGTTTGGGCACAGTCACCCTTCTTCAGGTATAAGGAGTCTCTGCTGTTCTGAGACTCCAGGAAATGAGAGAAACTAAAAGTGTAGCAGTCAGTGAGAACATGAATGAGAGGAGCTCAAAGTGTGAGAGGATGCAGTGTAAATATAAAGGAGAAACAAAAAGGTAAAGCAGAGGAGGGAGGGGGAAGAAAGCAGTGGGGGGAAAGAAGCCAAAGGGAAACATTACAGAGGTAAACATACAGGGTAAGAAAGAGGCTGTCAGTGAAGAAGGAAATGGTAGGAAATCATGCCCTGAGCACAGACCGAGTGGTGGAGGCCGGGCCCCACCCCTGCCCGGCAGCTGGAGCAGTTAGCACTGAGTAACCGTGACAGGCAGCAGCCCATCATGGCTTCCTGGAGTGTGAGCCCCTTCCCAGAGGGGAGCCGAAGTGGTGGGGAGTGGGGAGGGGGCGGACATGAAGCAGAGGGGTATGGGGGGAGCAGGGTTGGACCCAAAGCGGGGGAGGGCAGGG
>NW_017728964.1:8760764-8763786 GCF_001723915.1 Gavialis gangeticus
CCACGAGGGGCCAGCAGGGTTGGACCCAAAGCGGGGGAGGGCAGGGGAGAGGGGTCAGACCCAGAGGAGCAAGGGACATGGGGCCGAACGTGGGACTCTCTCTCTGCCGGCCCCCCTTCCCCATCATTCTTGACCGGCAATTTGCTAGTACTAATATAATTATGATAAAAATCTTTTTTTTTTTTTTTTAATTATTTCTTAATTCCTTGTCTATTTTTCCCTTTCAGTGCTTTTGAACTCTTGCCAATTATATTTTATTCTTAACCCTCGTCCCTTCTATTTAAAGTAGAGAAAATAACTGGTTCTCTATCATGTTTACAAAATGTATTAAATATACCAAACTCCCAACACCTAACACTAATGAAAAAGCAGAACAGAACCTCCCTCTTAGTAAGACCAGATTTCTCTTCTGAAAAGACCAATTTCAAGCTGGCTGTCAAGTTTGATATTTCTAGATGTTTTGTAATATGTAGAAATGTGTGGTATATAGACTTTTATACCGAGTCTGATAGATTTAGTGAATCCCCACTTTCATTTCTGCATAACAGTTTTTCAGACTTGTTTGTTTAAAAAACAGAAAGGGTGGAATCTCACTTCATAGTCCTTAGGATTCTGATCTGCAAACATATCCAACACAGGCTGTAGATCAACTACTTCATGAGGAAACAGACGGAGAAAAGTTTTATATCCTCGAACCTGCCAAGAGAAAGGTTATCACAATTTAATAAACCATCTTGAGATAGTATTAAGAATACAAAAGAACTATTGGAAGCATTTTCAGATGATGTTAATATATCAGGTAGAGCAGGAGTACAAATTAATTTCCAAATTACCTGATATTTCAAAACATGTCAGCTTCACTCAAACTCTACTAATTAAGTAATAACTCGGATAACTTGGCTTTTGATTCATCATCAAGTAATTAATAATCAGTGCTTGCTGAATTCTTCAGCTTTAAAAATACTGCATTGTTCCACTAAATTGACATCTTCCCCCTCCCCAAAAACATGAAAAAAAACCCATTTGATTTACATGAAGGATTGCCCTAAAAATCAAGCCCCTGACAATGTTGCTCTTAGTATTTAGAGAATTTGGTGCTATACAATATCCATAGAATTCCCTGAAAGCCCCAAATTTTTCCCTGCTATTCTGCTTCTTGTCCCAAGGAACAAACCTTGCTCTGCTCTGGGATAACTTCTTATCCCCACAAGCCTCATCTCCACTGCTCTTACACCAGACCTCACAAATAAAGCAGGAGAATCTCTGCCAGCCCTAAGTGTCTTCCCTTTTGGATTGTGGAAGAAATTTTAGGTCCCCCTTGCCATGGAATGGGTATCACTTGCCCAAAGATCATTCTCTGCCATAGGAAATCACTAAGGGGAGAAAACACCAAAAGGATTTATTATATAGGAGAAAAGAATTAGAAGAGGAAAACTGAGCATAGGCCTGGAGAGAAAAACGAGATAAATACAGTAGATACATTGGTCCATATCATATCAGCACCAAAAGGAAAATTGACATTACCGGCAATCAGCTTTTTTTTGGCTGATGTGGCCAATGTCACTGATAAATGTTGCAAGCATGTACTTGGCCAGCCCAGCAGCTTGGAGAGCAACGTCCAGCTGGTAAGTCTATTTGGAAGGGAAGGGGCGGAGGGGAGGGAAGGGATATGGGGGGCAGACAAAGACCCTCGCAGCGAGGGAGTGGGGCTGGAGCAGCAGCAGGCACTGAACAGAGCTGCGAGCAGTTTGTCCACGGGGGCACAGGGAGTGGAAGGTGACTTCCGCCACTACACACCCCCAGAGGAGGTTTGGGGGGCATGTACCCCCCAGAACTATGTGTGGGGCAAGGGCAAGCTGCCTGCTCCAAGCCGGGGGTGGTGCCGGGCTCTTCCCAGAAGTGGGGCTGAGACAGAGCTATGCTTGGGGTGGGTGGTGGTGGTGGCGCTGAGAGGAGGGGCTACAGGGTGGGCTGTGGCCATAACAAAATTCACGATATTCCCTTCTCAGCAGTGTCGCCACCTGCCCCATGCACAGCCCCAGCCCA
Source organism: Gavialis gangeticus (assembly GCF_001723915.1). NCBI lineage: Eukaryota > Metazoa > Chordata > Crocodylia > Gavialidae > Gavialis > Gavialis gangeticus. The sequence goes on from NW_017728964.1 coordinate 8,762,811, forward strand.
GCCCTGGCCCACTATGGGAAAAAGGCCAGTGCCGCCCCCTGTGGCAGCCCACCCTGGCCTCACACACAGATCCAGGAGGCACATAACCCTCATTGCTCCCCCAGAGATGCACACAGCAGCAGGAGCTCAACCCTCCCTCCCCAGGCCACCTCAACAAACTGCTCATGGCTTCTTCCCATGCCTCACCCTGGCCCGGTTGAGCAGCACCCCTTTCCCCCACCCCAACAGACTTACCAGCCGGACACTGCTCTCTAACCAATCAGAGCAGTATCAGCCAATATAGCTCATTAATAACCGACCATCAGTATCAGCCCAAAAATTCTTTATCAATGCACCCCTAAAATACAGTTTCTTACCCTCTCACCCAGCTATACCTTAGCCCTCCTGAGAGACCTGCCAGTATTTTCAGAGAACAGTCTTCCTGCTGTTTCTACCACCCCTAATGTTGGGGACTTTGAATCCAAAAGCCAGGCTTATCACACAGCCTTCTAAATAACCATAATGCCAACCTGCTTCCCATCCCCACCAGCACTGTCACACTTCTCATGAGTTACACTGTCCTCCAGAACTTTCTCTCCCTGAGACACCTGGCATTCCTTTGGCTGGTGGGCCATTTCTCTCAGATGCCTTTGCTATTGTGCATGTAATGAGGCAAGGCCCCACTAGTCCCAATCAAGATATCAGGGCAGGTCATCCTCCCAATCAAGATACCGGGGCAGCACCTTGGTTCCGGGTGGACTAAATGAGGCAATCAAGTCAGAGAATCCCCTGAAGCCACAGGCAATAGGAAGTCCTTGCTCCTGACCTTCTATGTGCTTCCTTGCTGGTTTTCTGGTTTTGACTCCTGCCTCTGACTCTGGCTTCTGATCCCAGTTCTTTGCTGTTGATTCTGGCTTAATCTTCAGCTCTGGTTTTTGGCTTCTGACCCCGGTTAACCCTGGGATTACCCTGTCTCCAGCTTTGGCTTCTAACCCTG
>NW_017728964.1:8764011-8766414 GCF_001723915.1 Gavialis gangeticus
CACACACACACACACACACACACACTAACTTGGGGCCCATCCCACCAGAGGACCCTTCTGTCAGTGATCGGGGGTGGGAATTGTCTTTAAATATGCATCCAGCCCTTCCTTGCCTAAACCATGTCCAAAATAATAAAGATATGCATATATAAAAGAACTTATACACTGACAAAAACAATCTAAATTGATACAGAATAACACTGGCTTTCCAGCAAGATCACACATGCCATACCAGCGAAATAAACACAAACAACATTCTTGACACCCCACAAACCCCACCATGATCTATGACATTCAACTCCCTCTCTTCTTTAATGCAGTTAAAAGTTGCATATGTCTATAGCAAAACACGTGTTTATATTTACTGCTGAAATCAGCATTTCAGTAGACCAACTACAAAACAGCCATGAGGAAAGGACACAGATTTGACCCTCTGGGACCAGACACACTGGTGAGATCGGAATATCTATGAGAAAAAGGTACCAATCAGCAAGACAGTATATGCAGGGAACAAAGTGGAAGAAAGCAATCAAAAAAAAAAAAAACATTTAGAAAGGGTTGGGGTAGGAGAAAAACAAAACACACAGAAAGAGGAGATAAAATGAATATCTGTCAGCACTGCAATAATCTTCTTTTAAGTGACCAGCACTTATCACATTTAGGAGATAGCTAATGAGAGCTACTTTCTTCTCCAGACAAAGGCTGCAGCAACTACAAATAGTCATGGAATGCAAATAAGGGAAAGTAATTATTTTGGCCAAAAATGGAAGAAAATGTCTGTAAAATAATCTCCTAAATTGGGCTCAATGATATGAAAAAGAACGAGTGATTCTCTAAACCATATTTTAAAACTTATCTGAAATTAATTATATCTTATCTAAAATATCACAGCAAAAGTCAAGAAGCTGCAGTCTCCATGTTGCTTTTCATTAAAAAAACCTGCAGGCAATGTTATAAAATATGAACATCACTCTATATATTTTCAAAAATAAAATCTGTAACCAAATAAGTTGTTCAAAGTGAATACATTATTACAATTGTGCAATGTTACATCTTATTTCTACCTTAGTAATGATGTAAAGAAATTTAAAAGCCAGATGTACTAGTGGAGGAGGAGACTCTTTGTCCCGAACTATATCCAATAATAAATTCATCATCCACTCTAAAGAAGGAAAAAAGGGAAGCATTAGTAAATCACGCAAATTTAGCTTGCTGTTTCTCTGATAACAAAGAGCTAGCACATTGGCCAGTAGCACAGGGATGCATTCAGGCGCCCAGAGCAGAGGGGCAGTGACTTCTGGATGGCATGTGATTGTGACTGCAATAGTGTCACTGCCAGCAGAAGCCCTTTTTTGTGACCCACCTAAGGTCAGCACCTGGGGTGGCTGCCCTGTTAGCTTCGCCCTATTTATGCCATTGTACATAGCTATAGACAGCGTGCAGCAACCTGCTATACCATTGACCACGGTAGCCTCAAAAGGCAAACACAGACTTTTTAACAGCTTGTCAAAGCATGTACACAAAAAAACAGACTGAGAAAATGTTCCTACCTAGATGTGGATCCAAAAGGTGAGGCTGCTCCTGGTATTTGTCCATTATAACTAAAAAAGAAAAACTTTTTAAGTGGCAAGTGATTCAAATAGTATGTTCTAATCTAGAGCACTAATTTTAATTAATTATACACCCAGCTACATAGCTGTGGTACAAAGCTTTTCCATCCTACTGGCTAACACAGGGCTGCCCAACTTACAAGCTCCCAGAGGCCACACGCTATACCACATAGGCTGCACCTGCAGGGGCAATGTGCTTTGGTGCACCCCACCTTGACTGCACCATGCATGCAAGCAGCCTTCCCTGACACACAACACTACACATAGTGTGCAGGCATCCCCCACCTCATCTCCCCTGCTGCACAGTGCTGTAGGCTCCCCCAGTGTCATGGGCTGCATTGTACCAACCCTGGGCTGAAGCAAGGACTGAAAGCTAAGACAGGAGAAAACTAGAGACTACAACTGCAGCACTAGCCAAAGAGATATGGGGAACAGCGGCCACGTGGGAGTCCAGGGGCTGCCAACTGAAGGGAGCCCTGGGCTAACTAATGCCATCACCCTCTATTGTAGACGAGATTTCTACAGAGTATTTTATATATACTAGTGAACTCCCCATCAAGGATGACAGTGGGGCGGGAAGGGTAGGCGGGGACAGAGTGCTGCCACCACCTCCCAGGAGCAAGGGAGGGGGGAGGGGCCAGAACTTGCCCTGCCGTACCCTTCATCCCCTCTGCCAGCACCCCCATGCTGCTGCCCCCTCCAAGGAGCAGGGCCGGTCTGTCCCCTCTGTCATGGTGGCACTCCACTGTCCCACTCCATCCCCACTATATCCTCTGTCCCCTTCTGCCAGCAC
>NW_017728964.1:8766500-8766721 GCF_001723915.1 Gavialis gangeticus
CCCCGCGCCACTGCTGCCTCCAAGCTCAAGAGTTCCAGGAGTTCCCCCCCGCCCCATCCCACTCAGAGTCCAGCCCCGCAACACCCCAATCCTCCACGTCTGGCCAACTGCCTGTGTGTCTGTCTGTGCGCAGCACTCCGATTGGCTGTTTCAGTAAGCATTGTGATTGCCTGCCAAGACAACCAATCAGAGTGCTCTGAGAGCATTTTTTACACACACAC
>NW_017728964.1:8766781-8803331 GCF_001723915.1 Gavialis gangeticus
ACACACACACACACACACACACACACACACACACACACACACACACACACACACACACACACACACACACACACACACACCCCTACCTTTATGCATATAGAATATATCAGAAAAATTACTAAGACCATGCATCTCACTCATGACTACCATCCATTACTGTTCCAACAACAGACATTCATAAATTCATGCCTGAGCATCTTTCATGTTGCCAAAAGCCAACCCTCAGAGCGCAGACAGATGAAGAAATGTGGGGTCCTTTTTGCATGACCCCATTGCAGAGCGCACTATAGCTCTCTCTTCCAGAAGACCAAGCTGGCAGTGGTACATTTCTGATGGAGCGTTGCAAAGTGAGGACACTACTATACTGTGTGGACTGGAACTGTTACAAGCAAACCAGCCTTGCTCTGTATATCCCACCTGCCTTCCTATTGTTTACATCTCCTTGAATCCTGATCCTAAACCCACCCATTCTCCAGCTACTACATTCTGTTCCATCCCTCACCATCAACAGGTGTCAGTCTAAAAATCCCACAAATACACAATCACAGACTCCAAGTGAGACGGAAACAAAGCTGCTGGATCCATTACCACAAGAGTCCAACAGCAATCAATAGATCGGAAATGGTAAAGGCTCCTCCAACACTGAGGATGGATAGACACTGGACAGGTATGGAGAAGCAGTCATAGAGCAAAAAGAGCTCCACCACTCAAAGAACTACCTCTCTCCAGCCCCTGGAGAAATGCCAATGCATATAGCTCAACTCTTAAGGGTCAGTAATTAAACCAGAATTTGGACATTGTAGTTCAGCATCATTTCAGATTTGGAAGGTGTTTTTTACAATTATAAGGGCTACTAGCTCTTTTCATAAGAAAATCAACGCCAATTTGTTCCCACAATTGATATACAAGACCTTCCTTCCCTCAGTTGACTGAAAAAAATGTCCTAGTCATTATTGCCCATGACAGAGGTCAACAACCTTTTTAGGCTGTGAGCCAAAATGATTTAGTTCAGGGCAGCGGCAGGCAGGGGCAGATGCAGGGGATGCAGTGGTGTGGTCACACGCCTATTACACAACACACCTCATGTGCCAGAGGCTGCAGTTCCCTACAGCCCTAGATTCCTGGTTCCCCTGAGAGACAGCCAGAGCCCCTGGCTAGTCTGGCAGATCCAGGCAGACCCAGCATTGAGCACGTGAAGAAAGGGGGGATACAGCCACTATCCCCAACTGAGCCAGGGGCAGGAAAAGCCCTAGGATGGCTTCATAGATTTCACAGACATTAAGGCTGGAAGGGACCTCAAAGATCATCAAGTCCAGCCCCCTGTCCCAGGGGCAGGAAGTCAGCTAGGTTCAAAGGACCCCAGCAAGATAAGCATCCAAGCATTTCTTGAATGAGTCCAGAGTAGGTGCCTGCACCACTTCTGAAGGGAATCTATTCCAGGTCCTGGGGGCTGCGACAGTAAAGAAATTTTTTCTTATGTCCAGCCTAAAACGGTCTTGTAGGAGTTTATGACTGTTGGTCCTTGTTTTTCCTTGGGGTGCTCTGGTGAACAGAAGTTCTCCCAGATCCTGATGAACACCCCTTGTGTACCTACAGGCAGCCACCAGGTCCCCCCTGAGCCTGCGCTTTTCCAGACTGAAGAGTCCCATGGCTCTCAGCCTCTCTTCATAAGGCCTGTTCTCTTGCTCTCTGATCATGTGCATGGCTCTCCTCTGGACTCTCTCAAGCTTCTCGACATCCTTCTTGAATTGCAGAGCGCAGAACTGGATGCAGTACTCCAGCTGCACCTCACCAAGGCCAAGTACAGCGGGAATATGACATCCTGAGATTTACTTGAGAAGCATCTATAGATGCAAGCCAGGGCTTTGTTTGCTTTGCCAGCTGCAACATCGCATTGGTGGCTCAGGTTCATCGTGATCCCCACATCTCTTTCAGCAATGGTGCTAGCAAGCATGGCACTGCCAAGCCTATAAGTATGCTGCCGGTTCCCCCCCCCACAAGGTGAAGTACCTTACATTTATCGGTATTGAATGTCATCAGGTTTGTGTCTGCCCACTTACTAAGCTTATCCAAGTCAGCCTGGATCACTAGCCTGTCCTCAGGTGTGGACGCTGTGCCCCAAAGTTTAGTGTCATCAGCGAACTTAGCCAGTGAGCTTCTGACACCAATGTCCGCATCATTGATAAAGATGTTAGAGAACCAGTCCAAGGACAGAGCCTTGACTGGTCATGGAGCACCATAATGATTTGCTGCCATCGACCACTACTCTCTGGGTCCGACCTCGGAGCCAATTTTCCAGCCATCGGACTGTGGTGTAGCCGAGGTGACAGTTGGTCAATTTTTCCGTGAAGAGGTCATGGGACACCAGATCAAAGGCTTTTTTAAAGTCTAGGTATATGACATCAATCTCTTCTCCCTTGTCCAGGTGATGCATCACCTGGTCATAGAAGGAGATGAGATTGGTCAGGCAAGACCTAATTGTGACAAACCCATGCTGGCTATCCCTCAGGATGTTGTCCTCAGCCAGCTCAACCAGAAAGGTCTTCTTGATAATTTTCTCGAGAATCTTACCAGGGATTGAGGTCAAGCTGACTGGCCTGTAATTCCTGGGATCTACTTTCCGCCCTTTTAGGGCTTCTGCCCCTATGTAGCTAGGGGCTGTGGGGAGTGCCTATTCAGGGTCCCAGGCATAGGAGCAGCAACAGCAGCAGCAGCAAATAGGGCTTTGCTACCTTCCCCTCCACTGAGTTTCCCCCACTAACCTGAGGGATACAGCTGCTGGGTACAGGGCTGAGATGGGGATAGTAGCAGGCAGTCCCCCCTCCAGCACCTGCTCCTGCCCAACAGAGGTCACCCAGGGGGACTGGGCAAAGAGAAAGATTATGGAAGGGGAGACCCACCTACCATTACTGTCCTCAGCCAAGCCTGGCACCCCAAGCAGCCACTCACAGAAGCCCAGGCTGGAGCAGGCAGGAGCAGCCCTAGGGCTTCCCCCTCCTTCCAAGTTGCCCAGGGACAGCGACCATGCACTTATCCCCCTCTTCCTATGGTCAGAGGCAATCCTGGGCCAACCCTGATAGAGAAGGAGAGAAGGGAATGGAAGGGTAGGTGAGGTGCTGCACTGCAGGGGAGAGAGTCTTACCTGCTTCAGGGACTCTCCAAGAAATCCCTGCAGCTGTTGCTAAGGCAGGGTCTGCCCTGGGAATGGGGGCGGTGGGGAAGAGGTGTAGCCACCCCTGCAGCAGCCAGTCATCTCACACTTCCTGCTTTTCCAATTCCTAGATCTACCCATGGAAGCTAAACAGAAGTTAGCACTAGGACCCAGGCCACCACTGCCACTTCTCCCCACAGCAACACATGGAAAGTGCCTGCTGCCCACCACTGAAGCCCCACATCTGGAAGTCAGGTCAAACGACTCTGCAGGTTAAGGGTTGCCGATCCTTGGTCTAGTATATTTGTCATGGCCTGCCTGTTCAGCTGGAAATAGTTACAAGACCCTTCTAAAGGGATCATTTCTAGAATCAAATCCTGTGCATTATCTATATTGTATATTATATCTTGGCCACATTTTTTAATTCAGGGAAATTCTGACTTCTGCCCAAAAGCCTGTACTATGCATTTTAGTATGTATAATGCCACAAAGGCAACCTGTCACAAGCTCTATAAATAAAGTACCTTTAAATTAAAGTAAAAACTAAATCCAATCTAAAGCATCAGAAGAAAAGAGAATTAGATTTCAGCAATGATCACAGAGTCGTTGAAGCAACACAAGATTCTTATCCGAGTAGCCAAAGGAACTTCAGATGTCCTCTTCTCTATTTCCTTTATTTTGGAAGCTGGGGAGGAAAAGACTATAGAAGTGGAGGAGAATTCTTAATCCTTCCTTTTTACTGCCTTTCTCTTTTTGAAAAATTATCCTGCTTTCTACATCTTTGCTACTTTACTTTTGTTCTTCTCTTTACTACTAAGAGCCTAGATGCAAGTAACGTTTAACAGCAATACACTTGGAATGTCTCTAGATGGCACTGTAGAACTAAATAAAACATGGGAATCAACTTCAAAGTTTTCTCAATCTGCTCCACCTTGACACTAGCTCTTACAACACTACTGAGTACCACTGTACTATCTAGTAGTAAAAGACAATTTTCATAAAAATTAATAGCCTAGTCAGTCAGTGGCAATTTTAGCCATGAAGAAAGCATGTGAACAAATACAGCAATTACAATCCAATGAACTCTACTGATTCCTACAACAATGGAGAGATTAAACAACGTTCAACATCCTGCTAGTTTGCTTGCCCATATTGCAATTCTGCAATCAGAAATGACTTCCAAGACTGTAATACTGGCAAGACTAAACTTAGAGTACACTTTTCAAGGCTATGATTTCACATTTTATATTTAAAAAAAATATAGCCGCACGTGACTGGCCACACCAAAGCAGCACAGGGTGCAGCTGTGGCAGTGGTCTTAGCGGTGTGTGGCAGTGGCAGCCCCCCTGCCCCCCCGTCCAGCCACATGGCACGTGTGTGGCCCACAGAAGGGCACCACTGCCCTCGCCCCCCCCACCCCTGCTCCTGGCTGCGGGCATAGAGACATACTCCCCCTCCCCAATTCTCAATCTGGTTCCACCAAGCCCCTTCCCTTTCTCCCACTCCACTCCACCCCATCCCCACACACACGCTTACCTGCTGGTGTGTGTGCATCTGTGTCTGTCTGCATGTGTGCCTGAGTGTGTGGGGCTGAGGGACTGTTGTGGGGGGACTGAGGAGCACCAGCAGGGCTGGGGGAGCTGTGGGGGGCTTTTAATTTTAATCATGGATTAGCAGGGTTTATCAGAGAATTTAGTTTTTTATCAGAAAATTTGCAATTTTTTATCAGGGAAAACCAGGATCCCTGCTTATCAGGTGCCTAACTGGTGTACTGTTGTCACCTGCTCAGAACTGAGTCTCTGCCAATATGGTGAGCAGGTTAAGGCTTTGGTGGCACATTTAATTTCTCTTGCTGTTTTTCAGTGGTACTTTTAGGATCTTCAATCTAAAAAAAAATACAGTTTGTTATGGACTCTTTGGGGTTGAGCTGCAACTTAAGATATGTGGGGAGGGCTACAGTAAATGTTTATGTCTATTAAGTGGTTGCCAGAAATTGCAGGGGATTGGACTCAATGATGTTTGTGGTCCCTTCCATTCCTATGTTCGTCTTCTATGGAACATAGTAAGGCGCATACCAAGTGCCTTATTAAGGTACCTTAATAAACCTTACCAATTATGTCAAAACAATATAGATAAATATATCAACTCAAATTTAACATAAAAGTAAGCCAAAAGTGTTTTTTTGTCACCTGACATTCCGTAAATAATGGAAGAAGTGCATAAGACACATTTTCACTATTTCCATGTTTCCTTAAGACTCTCATTACTGTGCAATCTGGCTCACCCAGCTCATAAATCCTTCATCCACCCATGTTGCACTTACCAGCTATGGCAACTGTCACTTTAGTCCCATTAGAGTAGAAGCCTGACATATGTCCCTATATCCCAGTGGTGCTCAGCATTTTTCTTCCGGCCAACTGGATGAGCAATGCCTGGTCCAACTGCAGACAGGATAGTGGTTCCAGTCCAGTGAATGAGGCAGAGTGGCCAGCACCTAGCCACATGGGAGGGGGACGGGAGGAGCAGGACAGCCCTAGAGCAAGGAAAGGAGGCTTCACCAGCCCCACAAGCACAAGGAAAGGGATGTAACCCACCCCTCCAGGGAAAAGGGGGCATGGCATGGCCTGGCCCCCAAGGGAATGGGGGCACGTCCTGGCCTTACCCCAACCCCACAAAGAAAAAGGGTCATGGCCTGCCCCCTCTTCTTGAGGGGAACAGGGTGTGGCCTGGCTCGTAACAGTAAAGGGGTATAGCCTAGGCCCAGCCCCCTGGGGGAAAGGGCGTGTGGCCCAGCCCCAACCCAGTCAGGGGGAAGGGGGGGGGGAGGGGCAGGGGAACAACCTGACTCCAACCAGACATGCGGGTCTTGGGGTTTGAGAATTAGTTGGGGGGGGGTGGGGGGGTGGCTGTATTAGTGGCCACCACTCCCCCACGGCCAAATTCTCTGACTTGTGGAACCATTGCATCTGGCCTGCGGGGCTCCCCACATGCTGCGTTTGGCCTGCAAGCTGAAGGCTGAGCACCCCAGCTATGTCCTATAGGATATCAGATCACAAAAAAAATTACAGCTCCATACCTTTGTAACATATTATGGCACAAGCGAAGTACACTATACCAGGTAAGTACATCATTCACTAAACAGCAGGTTTGCCACTCATTACTTACTTTGTACCAAATACTGGTTTCTGTGAGGTATGTAAAACTGCTTAGGTGCACAGCATCTTTCAGCCCCACTGTCTGCATGCTATGTGAAAGCATAACTGTCTGCTTTGCAACTAACTGTATTTCATTTAAAGTACACCAGAAATAGTAAAGGAAGGAGAACTGTCACAGTGCTGATATTAGAGGCCTTGAATATGAACAGGGCTACTCAGTTTCACAGCTTCATAGAGACTAGGACTGAACCCATTTGTACGCATACAAATTAACGTCCTCAAAGTCATTTGAGGAGTAACTATAAAATCAGTGTTTTCTGGATCGGTGTTTTTGATGCACCAGAAAGGTTTTGCACCACATCCCATGTAACTGTGCCAGCCCCACCAGAGAAGACAGATCTCTCTGGAAAGGGATGCAAGTCAGCAACGAGGCCAACCTTCCTCCGAGTCACTCTCAGATGACAGGGGGTCTAGGATGGCAGTGCTGGGTCTGATCACCCCAAAAGGGCCCAATTCAGCCGTGCAGGGAATGGGGGGACCAACCCGACTGCGTGGGGAAGAGGGTGCGGCCCAGCAGCAAGGGGCTTCACACTTGGCAGAGGGGAGGAGGGGGGAAAAGCACATGAATCACCCATAAATTTCCGGGCGGCTGGCGAGCTCCGGGGACCGGGCTGAGCACCCTGGGCTCCATGCCCCGCGGCCCCTGCTCCTAGCACGGGAGGCGGCCTCACGCGAGGGGATGGGGGAGATGGATGGGCATCCGCCCTCACCTATGAACTTCTCCACGGCCGTCTCGCGAGCCACCAGGTCCCCGCAGACGCCACGCAGGTTGCGGATCAAGCCGCTGGTCTCCGGACCCTCCGTGAAACACTCCAGGGCGCTTCCCTGGGCAATCACGTCAGGCTCACGGCTCCCACCCTCCTCCTGAGCCGAGTCGTCCCCGTCCGCACCGCTCAGAGCCATGGCCCCAAGCACCCGCCGGGCCGCGTCACCCCAGCAACTGCCGCTCGCGCTCGGCCGGCCCCAACCGCTCCGCCTCCGGGCTACGGCGCGCAGCGCGGGACAAGCGACCGCCAGGGAGGCTCAGTCCCCGAACGCGGCCCCGCCCCCCGGGGGGTGGGGCGCAGCAGGAAGCGCCTCCTCCCGCCGCCGGGGCCCGCTGTGACTGGTGGCGCCGTGCAGGGGCACGTGATCTCCCGGGGCCTGCTGAGGCACATGGGCCACGCTCGATAGAGAAGGAGCTGCGTGGCCTGCTTCCCCTGCTTACCTGTTTGTTGGGGATTTTTTGGAACTATAAACACAACATCTAGCAAAATCTTTTCTTCACACACCTTACGCCATATTTAAAACCCACGCACCTGTTACAATAAACCCGCACTCCCGCAGTCCTTTCCCTAACCCTCGGAGTCTCAAACTGTGGGTCATGACCTGCCTCGGGGTCCCGAACAACTTAAAAGGGGGCCGCAAACTTCCCCCACCCGGAGAAGCAGTGCATGGTGATAGCACAGAGTGGTGAATGGCTGCAGCAGGTGGCATGTGTGAGTTCCCTGTCCCCCGCTGCCATCCGGCACTCAAGGGTCGCAGTATCACAAAGTTTGAGCACCCCTGCCCTAGCCCAGTCACAGTCTCTTGGTCCTAGCCCTGCTTTTGGGGTTTACATTCTCAGTCCGTTTGCTGTCCTTGTGGCTGTTGCTTCCACTACTACTGCTGTCATTGGTGCTGACTCCAGGTCCGGTTCTGTCACTGGCCTCTCGGTTACCCCTGTCTACTTCCCCTCTTGGGAGGTCTTTGCCAGGTGAAGTTGGCTGCATCTTCTCTGTCCTCTCCCACCAATTTCTGGTGGTAGGACTAGAGTTCACACAGAAACATTTTAGCAGTCTGTTTCCTCCAGCTCCATGAGTCTGTACATCGGGAGGTTCCTGGACCAAGTGTCGATACAGCACTGCCTTCCTTGTCATCCACCTGACCCCTGTCACCTCTTCGTGGAGCCAGTTTTCCTTTTTCCACACCCACTTGGTGTATGGTCAAAGCCATAAGAGGTGGTCAATGGTCTCTGTTTTGCCTTAGCAGATTTCCCTGGGGCAGCTGTGTTGAGTCTCTGTGTCTCTGCACCCTCGCTGGGGGTGCCTGGTGAGCTATTAGCCAGTTCAGGTCTCTGTGGTCCTTTCATAGGTCCTTGTGGAAGATCTGCTCCCAGACAGCTTGGCAGTTGTCTTCGGGGAGCAGCTCCACGGTCGATAGCCTGTCTCTGGCTCTGACCACCTTCTGTATCTTTCTGTGGCTGGATGTGGTAGCCGGGCATTGATTTGGTAGCCCATACTCGCCCCGGAACTCATCCAGGATCCTGTAGAACCAGGGGTGCTCCATGGTCCACAGTCTCCCTTCGGTTGGTGCACACACCCCCCACCATCTTAGGAGGTGACCTGCAAGATACTTGAGTAGACAGGCTATTTTGGTCTCTGCACCAGTCGCCAGCTTGCAGATCTGGCTCATATACCTTGCCCACAGGAAGAGGAGGATGTCTGGCATCCCCCTGCCTTTGGTCCATCTCTCTTGTACAGGGTCTTCCTTGAACCTCTGGTCCCCTACCTTACCTGTGGCAGGTTAGGGTGTTAGGTGAGGTCTGTGTTGTGTCAGGGTTGATGGCAGAGTTTATGGTTGTATGGGATGGTTTAGCTACAGATACAGCAGGTTGGACTAGATGACCCCTGGAGGGCCCTTCCACCCCTACTTCTCTGTGATTGTGCTAGAGGAAACATCTCCAACCATTCTGATCCACAGCCATAAATACAGTAGTTCCCAACCTTGCAGTCACAACCCCATTTGGGGTTGCAATGATCAAAAATGAGGTTGGAAAGATGCTCAACAGTGTCGACCATTTATTTTCATAGACATTTGGGCTGGAAGGGACCCCGGAGGATCATCGAGTCCAGCCCCCTGTCCCAGGGGCAGGAAGTCAGCAGGGATCATAGGATCCCAGCAAGATAAGCATCCAAATGTGTCTTGAAGGCATTCAAAGTGGGTGCTTGAACCGGCTCCGGTGGCAGTCTGTTCCAAACCTTGGGGGCTTGGACAGTGAAGAAGTTCTTTCTTATGTCCAGCCTGAATCGGTCAGTATTATGATGAATATACTTCCTGTTTATAAATATGCAGCTCTTGCCCATGGCAGTTATTCATCTCCACACGATAATTGCAGATCCAGTGCAAGGTGCTTACACGTTATAGGAAGCTGACATAAAATCAGTAGGTTGATGCTGGCCTAAATATGTTTTACATGACAGACAAATCTAACGTGGATGCTTTTCTCCAAAAGTTTCTGCTTTGAGTTCTAGCAATAAAACTAATGACAAGGATGAGTATGGGAAAGGAAAGGAGCACAAGACATGAAAGCGAAAATTTGATGAATCCCTCATTGTGCTTGGATTTACAAGTACTGGGTGAGTGGGAAAGAAAGGGCACAGTGTGTTTTGTACCAGGCTGTTTTGTCTGTAGAAAGCATAAAACCCAACAAGCTTAAATGTCATCTGAGTTCACAACACAGGGAACATGAAGGAAAGCCAAGGTCATTTTACGAGCAATAGGAAAAGGAATTATCTTGCCAGAAATTAAAATTTAAGACCACTCTGTCCATGTCTGTGCAGTCACAGAGGGCCTCATTTGAAGTGATTTATTGCATTGCTCACTGCAAGAAACCTCTCACTGTCAAAGAAACATTAGTCCTGCCCACTGCACTTGTCAGGGTCAGAATTATGCTTGAGGAAAAGTCAGCAAAAAAACCCGTAATACTGCTCTCTATGGTCAAGCATAGGGTAGAAGCACAGTAAATATAATCCACAGTTAAAGCAATTGAAATAAATGTCAAATAAAAGCATTTAATACCTTCTTTAGACGGTGTTTTTTTTAATCTAAAAATAATTTTAAATTATTTAAAATTAAAAATATGAAGACCATAAGCATTGTTATACCATATTTATGACTTGTTGATCTTGTCTGCATCATTTTGGGGTCACAAAAAATTTCCATTATTTAAATGGAGTCCTGCTGAGGAAAAGGTTTGTAAGCCATACATTAATAGATTTATCATCCATGAATTTATCCAGACCCTTTTTTAATCTGACTATACTATCTGCCCCCACTACCTCCTGTGGCAATGAATTCTATAAGTTAACTACATGTTGCATAAAAAAGTACTTCCTCTTGTTGGTTTTCAGTCCATCACCTACTAAATTCAGTGGATCCCCCCTAATTCTTGTATTCTGGGACTTGGTAAACAACAGTTCCCCGTTCACTTGGTTCACACCCTTCATGACTTTATAGACCTCTATCATATCCCTCCTCAGCCTTCTCCTTTCCAAACTGAAGAGTCCTAGCCTTTTTAGTCTCTCCTAGTACAGCAACTGTTCCAGACCCATGATCATTTTGGCTGCCCTTCTCTGTACCTTTTCTAGTTCTACTACATTCTTTTTGAGATGTAGGGACCACAACTGCACACAGTATGCAAGATGTGGATTTGTACCATGGATTTGTATAATATACTCAGTTCTGAAGGTTGGAGCTATCTTCATACAAATCTCCTGCAGGAGGGAAAAAGTCAGCAAAAAGATGACTGAAAAATGTAGCAGCAATTAATTTGTTCTATACAATTCTTTCTTGCCAGCCATTTCTCTCCCAGAAAAATCTCAACTTCACTTCATTTCATCTCCACCCTCATCCAGTCCTCACATTTCTCTGTACACTTTCTTCGACTGACTATTAATTTTCCTCCCTGACACCAGGAATTTTCCATTTCTTCCCTCCTGCCATGCCTCCTGGTACTGGACTCTCAGTACTCAGCATCTCTACCCCACTTGAATAACTGCACACAATGGGACTCATCCCATCATTAGTTTCAGTACTAGTAGCTCAGGAAAGCTATAATCACAAGATACAGAAACACCATGATCCAGTTAATGCAATGCGAGCATTTTTATTTTATTTGATGTGCGCATATTTTAATTTCACAAGTACTTGATAGCATAGTACATGTATTTTATTTCTCATATAAGAAATATTAGTTCTCATGAACTTTCCTGTTGTCTCAGACCTGAATTCTGCACCTGAATAGTTGCAGTATAAAATTTCTTACATCAACAAGATTACTCCACCTTTCAATTTTAAGCACAGCAAGTATTTGACTTCAATTACTGTTATGATTTTGCCTCATTAGTCTCTGAATTCAGAGGAAGTATGATTTCTAATTTGATCTTTTTATTCTGTTCATTATATTTATACAGAATTCACTTCATTCCTGTCCAAGGTTTCTGAGAGTTTAAGGTGAGATTATATAAATTAACAATAAAAAAAATAGAAAACATTCAAAAACAGATAAAATCCATCTACATTTTTCACTATCTATGGTAACTCACTTTTTTTGGAAAGGTATTCTTTTTCAAAGTGTCATTCATAATGGTAGAATTAAAGCTAAAACAAAACTGGCAAAATGCATTTGGCATTTTGGACCAAATGTTTTGCTTATTGGTCATTAAAACTCATCACAGTCTAAAACATAACTATGATTCTGCAAGCACAGTTGCTTACTAAAATATGAATTTGTGAGATTACAGCTATAATTACTTTCTTATTCCCATTTATTTATTTAAGTAGATTGATTACTTTTTGTACTGCTGCTCACACTGTTGAGCTGCTGACCCTACATTTGTTTTGTTTTTTAAAGAAAACAAAATCAATGAGAATTTGTTTTTAAAAAAGAATCAAACATCAAAAAAGCAGAATCAAGGGACTCTAAGCAGGAATAATCAAAATGAGTAACTTTTTAACCCAAACATTCTGACTTTGTCATATCAGTAAATCAGCAATGATGCACTAGCCTGGCTTTGTCTGCAATACACTAATTCTATATAACTTTAACATTTATCAAACACCAATCAACATGCATCCTTCATTGCTGATTTATTGTTCTCAAACACCCAGGATTATTATACTGTAGACAGGGGTTTGGTATGTTTTTTAACAGTTGGTTTAAACCAAATGTATTTTCATCAATCTCTTGTATAGTGAAAATTCACTTTCTGCCCAGGCATTTCATTCTTCAGTAAACACAGAACCTACTTTTAGGGAGTATTAATTTAACTGCCTTTTTCTTGTAGAGAGTAGAGTAAAAAAAAAAAATCAGAAGAAAAGTATTTTTAATTGACACAAATGTAAGAAATTGTTTCACACAGAATTGCATAGTGTAGTATAATTAGTGTTAAAGCCAAAAAGACTCTGATTGACTTCCATAGTTACTGGACCAGAACCTTCAGAAGAGAAGGAGAAAAAACATTGAAAGAATTGTGGGGGGGGAAAAGAAGAAGAGAGGAAGGAGACGAAAGTAGACTAAAGAAGAAAAGGAAATGATATCTTAAAGAAGAAAAGGAAACGATAATTTTCAGTATCGGAATCCCACTACTGAACAAGGAGCTGCTCACAGGGCAGCAGTAGAAGTGGTAAAATGAGTGGGAAAGCAGCAACCTAGGTAGATGTGGGATAGCCAATGGAGGTGAGATTAGGCTATAAATCAGACCTCTGTTCAGACCTGGTCACCATCATAACAACAGGCTGTACACAATTTTTACCTCCCCAGTCTATGAGTAATGTGCTAGTGAATTAGTCAGTAATGCATAAATTACACAACTACTGCAAGCATTTAGTGGGGCTCAAAAGTGTACATATACCACCTTAACCTTTAATGTCTGCTGTGTAGTTTCTTAGCAGTGTTTCACTCATCCTTGCTTGTGTTACTGTCAACAAGTAGGGAATCTGAATTACTCTGATGCCATTTTGTTTGAGAAATACTCTCTACATGATTATTTTAAGAGCTTTCTCATTACGTTTAAGGTAGACCCCCTGTACCCTGTCCCAAAGTGGTTCCAGTGGTTTATATAATTAAAGAGCTGGTACAATTTGTTTCGCTTCTCAAACCCTGGAGCTTTAGGGATTTTACTGTGGTAGGCAGAGAAGAAAGAGCTGCTAAAGCCACCAAACATCCCAGCAATTGCTAACTCAAATTCTGAATGGCCATAAAAGGAAGCAGGATCAAAGATAATAGGACCAGAGTCATCCTCAGCTACATTTCCAGCCCAGAGGTCCCCATGAAGGAGAGCAGGAACAATCTCCACATCACAGAACATCTCAGGAATCTTCACCTAAAAAGAGCATAAACAAGCAAGTAAAAATCTATAACTTCACCAGAATAAAAATTATAGGGTTACATAAGCTAAAAAATAGAATTAATCAAAATTATTGTCTATCTTCAATCATCATGAAGCTGTTTTCTTATTGAAGTGTATAGGTGCAGGAGTTGGTCTGTGGTGTTAATCAGAAATAATTCTGATTTGCTCCAGGCAGTTTAATGCATCATTTAATCATTAATACTTGCATCCAATATTGCCATATTGATTCTAGGCATTGATCATGTCAGCTATCACAAGAAAAATAGTATTTTGCCTTCACTGGAACAGTACTAAAAAGAAAGCAACTCTCATTACCAAAATGTTGATATACCTCCTGAACTGATGCCAGAGACCAAGTGAGTGAGTAAGAGAATGAGTATGTGTGTGATTATTTCTGACAACAAACCAAACAAGCAACCACCTGGTTACATTCTTATTTTCCCTTACCCTGAATTAAAGTTCAATCATATCATAGGTGAAGGTACACAAAAAGGCATTTCCTTTTTTTTGTGTGTTCCAGCTCTGCCACTGACATGCTCAATGACTTTTACAATACCAATAAAATTACTCTCATGCACAACAAAATACTCTCATATACAACTGAAATCTTTGTAACAAGATTATTTTCAATTACAGATTATTTTACAGTTCATAGCAGTAATTTCTGAATGGGCTGAAGCCAATAACCTTTCAGATCCCATAAATTTCAAAATTAAATTATTTCATTCCTGTTCTCTAAAAATGTGGAAGGTCCAAGATTTACACAGCATATTATGAAACGCTTTTTTATTATAGCAAGAAATACTTTCCTTATCCTTCAGTCCTAGACCACAAGACATTTTGCAATTGTTAATTAGCCTTGTAGTTTGCACGTTAGAATATGTTCTGGAATATATTATATCCATGCTATGGTTATCTTTATGCTAAGCTGCCATTTTACATGTATTTCCATTTTGCAGAAAAAAAAATAATAAGGGTGGGGGGGTGTATGGGTGCTGTGGGTGTATAATTGACAGTTGGATAATTGCAGCAGGTCAAAGTCTGCCCCATGGAGATCAAAGGGCAGTGAAGGCAGACCCCGGATGGACGCCTTAACCAGCAACACCAGCCTATCTGCACATCAAGAGACTTGAAGCTGGCACCCCTCTCAACTAAACATTGCCTTGAAGAAGTCTGCAACTGGCCACCGCAGCGCAACTCCAAGTGCTGCAGATAGGTGACTTGGTGTGAATGGTGTGTATGGTGTGAATGAGTAAGAGTGAGTTTCATATAAGCTCCTAAGTTTGCCTCAGTTATCCATATATCATGCCGAACCCATGCGTTGGTAATTTATCCAACACAAAGACCCATTGCATAGATGGGGAACTAAGAGAGGAGCTAAGTATTTTGGCAAAGGTCATTAAACATGTCAGTGGCAGAGCTGGAACACAAACACAAGAATCTGACCCCATTCTAACTGTAGGAGACAACCAGGTCTACCGATGTAGCTGACATACAAATGTCCCATATATTAATACTACTAAATATTCCTTCACTTAAACTGTAACTTTTCAAACATAATATACAAGCTGGTCATTAGTAGGTGGTGCCTGAAGTACATCTGAATCCCAGAATTGAATGCACGTATTGAATCTGCACCCAATTCAAAAGGCCTTTATAGTAAGGCATGCCCTAGTCATTTAGCTCTGACACCCAAACCATCAGTGATGTTAGTTTTGTTCACTAAAATAAAAAAACATTTTTTGTAAAAATAGTTTGAAATGCCTTTGAAATATGTATAATGTATGTTTTTTATAGATATGACAGATCTCTTATTTCTGTTAGACACATTTTAATTTTTCCTACTTTAAGTTGTGACCACAGTTCTCTTGCTTCTCTGTCTCCATAATCTTTCTCAATCAAATCCATTTGAGCTTGGAGTCGGTACCGGATAAAGAAAGTAGGCCAATCACTCTGCCATTCATTCACCTGGCAAATAAAATATCATAGTCCAGGAAATCAGGATCACTTTAAGAGAAACAGTACAATAACATATACTTAATCTTTTTCAACATGACATCTCTGTATACTTGTACTTCTGATACTATACCTGGCAGCCATGCTACCTGTGTTCTTGGCAGGGTAAAGGCCTGTTTGATCCTTGTACTGTTACAAGACAAACTTAAAATTTGAGGTGCATTGATGCATCTCAAGCAAAACCAAGGAAGTGATTCTTCCGCTTTACTTGGCATTGGTGAGAACACAGCTGGAGTACTGTGTCCAGTTCTTGGCACTGTGCTTCAACAAAGACGTGGAAAAGCTTGAGAGAGTCCAGAAAAGAGCCACTTGTATGATCAGAGACTTGCAAGACAAGCAATGCAAGGAAAGGCTGAGGGAAATAGGACTCTTCAGCCTAAAAAAGATAAGGCTGAGAGGGGACTTGGTAGCAGCTACTGCTACATCAGGGGAATACATCAAGGGCTCAGTGAACAACTGTTCACCAGGGGACCCTTGGGGAAAACCAGGAGTAATGGCCACAAACTCCTGGAAGACCATTTCAGACTTAACATTAGGAAAAACTTCTTCACAGTCAGGGTGTCCAGACTGCGAAATAAGCTCCCTCCAGAGGTGGTGCAGTCACCTACCCTAGAAATCTTCAAAAGGAGACTGGATGGTCACCTTGCTGGAGTCACCTGACACTGGTTGTCTTTCCTGCCCGGTGCAGGGGGGCTGGACCCAAGGATCTTGCAAGGTCCCTTCCAACACCTAACAATCTATGAATCTAAGAAATGCTACTTGATGTTTTATTGATCATTTTCTTAGAGGTGTACTTCATTCCATACCCACACTAACAGAGGCTCTGTCTTCCATATGAGATATAAAACAAAAGCTCTGGACATTTCCAGTCACTGAGGTGTCCTAACCCTTTAATCACATTATGTTACCTCTGGTTATGTTAGCTCTGAGATAATTACAGTCTACATCCCAAAATTCCCTCTGACATTTCATATAACGTATGCATGACATTGCATATTGGGTCTCAAACTGTTGTTTGTGAACAACCAGTGGTCTGCAAAGCCCTTCTCAAAAGTCTGCTCAATTAAATATTTTGACTGAAATTCAGTCCTGTGCAGAGTTAGCCAAAGGGTCAGGCACTGCAGAAAGCATGCTCTGAAGCTTTTAGAGGGATTTAAGGGCTGCACATGTCTTACCACTGGTAAAATTCACCCATTTAGAACTGAGAAGAGATGCTGGGAAAAAATGATTTATGATGGCATCCGTATTCTATCAAGTATCCTGCAAAGTAGAGAACCTGTAAATTTTCACTTCCGCTCCAAAACTGCTACATAGGCTTATGGTCTACTGTGAAATAGCTGTCTCAGAGGTGGCTCTATTTTAGTGGTGTTTTAATAACCCTAGTTGTATTTGCACACATGAATAGACTACATTGAAATAGCATTATTACAATGAGATAATTAAGCATTCAAAGGTTAGGAAATGCCAAAATTAAGGTAATCCATGTAACATTTGTTCACTTCCTTATTTATGTGTGTTATGATGTATTCTTTTACATAGTCATCTACTATTTTTTCACAAGACACTCACTTTAAGTACAAGTGACCTATACTCAATGAATGAGACAGGATTGTATATTGAATGAGACTTTCTTAAGATATCTTTTACATGTTTTTAATTAAGAACAAGACGTCATCAGTCAGAAAGTTAAAAGCCCTGTTCATGAATGTCGCTGGTAGATGTTGTAAGGCTTCGGCCCCTTCCTGGCTGGCGCCTTCTTCCCCACCGATGTTAGGGTGAGACCGCACCCTGGGGCCACCTAGATGGTTCTGAGCGCTGCCCCTACTCGCCTGCCACGACTTTGATGTTGATAGATGGGGAGGCAGTTACTTTTCCCAGGGACCAGCAGGCTAGGAGTTAATCACTCCTGCTCCCATCACCTGGTGGAGGTCGCCTCTTCCCCACTGGGCTCTGGGTCAGTTGCTACCTGCTCCTCCCTCTTCACCCAGCTGCCCTCTAGGTCTTGCCATTGCTCACTGCCTTCCCCACTGGGGTAACTGAATGCTCCAGCGCAGCCTGGTCTTCACTCACGATGATGAGAACGACTTCCTTCTCCCTGCCGTGCCCCTCCGGCCAACTTCAGCTCCCGGAGCCTTCACCTGTGGTTTTCCTTACCAGGGTTTCCTCATGGATGCTGGGGCTTCTTGCCCCGTGCCCAGCTCCACTGCTCCTACACGGCTCCACCACCTGCCTCTCCCCGCCAGCACTCTGCCTTTCCCTGCTCAGCTCCGCCGCCCGTCTCTCCCTAGCGGCATTCTCCGCTACCTCCGAGCAGCTGGGTGTTTCCCCAGCTGCCCCTGTGCTGGTTTTAGGCCCTGCCCCCAGGGCTCTCCAATTCGCAGGCTCAGGTAGCTGCAGAACCGCTGAGCCTGCATCGGTGTGTTCTCACAGCTGCTGCTCATCCCTGTCCCTGCAGTGAGTATCGGGGCTCATCGGGCAGGATTCCGGGACATGTTGGGAGGGGGGCTTCTGCCTCCCCTCCCACAATGAAAAAAAACACACCCCAGATTTTCATAAGTTAAAGGAGGAAAAATACTTAACTTGTAAGATCAGAATGAAATGGCAAGAACGAAAACAGTTATCATAACAGTGTATTATGAATAAAACAAGTCACTTACTGTCATAGGTGCCAACTTGTATTTTTGCCAGGGAAGGGGGGCCTAAGATGATGGACATGTGGAAAGTTTTATGCATTTCAGGTGACAGCCCTCTTCCCGAAGGGAGCCAGGGCCCTCGGCCCCCCATGTACTCGGCACCTCTGCATAATGTAGAATTAATTCCTGATTTTACCATGTAATAACTTTCATAGATCTGGGGCTTACCTGTGGTATATAGCCACAGCATGTTGCTGTATGGAATCCAAATTTATCCACGTACTGAGGCTCAGCACGCCCTGCACCTTTATCAACAAAAAGATTGATTACATCAGGGTTGCAAACAAGTGATATCTGTCTCCAGTCCTGAACTGTGTAACGGCCACAGGTTTATAAATCAAGCTCTGAGAGTATTAGACAGAAAACTTTACAAAACATAAGTAATTAACTGTTTGTGAAATTGTAGACATCAAACAAAAAAAGTATTTTTTCTTTCCCACAATTTTTTCTTTCCCACAAATTAAAAGTTTTCTGCTAACTTCAGTAGAAACTGGATTAGGATCCTACTGAATTATCTTTGCAGTGTATTCTGTAAATAAAACTAGAGCTCCTCTATCAAACAAGCTCAAACATTTGTTGAATAGTTAGTAATTCTTTTAATAAAAAGTGCATTGTATTTACTGTAAACATGAGTTGTAAAATATCATCTCTAGCATCTGTGCATGCTTTATAAACTGGTCTTACACATTATATAACAAGTTACCTGTTTTTCACCCGTGGGCATTTTTAATAGGATCTTGTTTTAATGTTAGTTAAAAATAATCTCACTGGTTTGTATCCTGTGACTCCAGGAAGGCTAAAAGTTTTAAAAGGCACTGAGAGATTAATTTGACACAAATTTTGAGTCCGTGTAAAAGATAGCAAACCTAAAACCAATAGAAATCTTCTTTATTTATTTAAATTATAATGTCAACAGGTATTTTATTTAACAAACCAGAGGCAAAGTAAAGAGTTAAAACCCTTTTTCAGTTTGGTCTTTCATGGATGAAAGGATTACACATATATTCATATTATTCTATGCACACACATGCACATATATACCATATAATCCTTATATGTAATATTTTTATATATAAAGTACAAATTAACACACATGTACATGTAGGTGGTGTCTTACCAATTAATGTTTCTTTTATACAGTTTTTTTCTACTCATAAGGATTATAATGTCATATGTATTAAACACAGTATCACATTCAAAAGCTATGATACCAGTGTTCTATTAGTCCAGAAAATCTATACTCTACCGATTGTGTTTCCTTCCTTTTTTAATTTTTCTCCAAGTTTTTGGTTGTAAAGGTGAAGATCTGCTACCTGCTCCCCAAGCTTTGCAGAATACCTTAAGATCAGAGACAAAAAACTAAACATGTTACTATGCATTGAAAACATATCTTTAAGAATATTCTCTGAAAAATTAAGACCAGCAATGGCAGGAAACAAGTGTATGAATCAGGCAGCCATTTAAAAAGAAAAGGGAGTGCTGAAACAGGTTGACATGACTGTAGGCAACCAGAAGCATCCAGAGACAAGTTAATTACCTGAGAAAATGTATATGACATGGGCTGTTTCCTGCCAGCAGACCTCACACTAAAGTTTTCAGTATATGATAGATAAAGGTAAAAGAGTGGGGAAATTTTCAGAGCTCTGGCAGGTATATGAATAATGTGGAATATTTTGCTGACATTTTAATGGGTCATTCTGTACTAGCATAACTCCATTGGAGCAAATGAAAGTACACCAGCAGAGAATTATGCCCAGAAGTTTGACCATTGATTTTAATGTCTCCAAGACCAAGATATCACTTGCTGAAAAGAGTCTTATGGATGGACCTGAAGTATAAGCAGGCAACTCTAAATATTGCAGTAAAAGAGCAGTATGAAATTCATGCATACTTGCTAAGGTTCCTCATCTTCAGGTGCTCCATGACAAACATTGCACCTCCTCCAGGCAGGTCAATCACTTTAATGGGCTGAGGAACTCTCAGGGTGTTTGTCTTTTGAATAGCCTCCAAACTTGCCATTTCACCTTCAAACATTTTTCTTGCCTGTCAATACAAGAATATCACTAATTTTGGTCTTCATGGGATCCTTCAGGGTGTGGGGGGGCACATGAGGGAGAGGGGATTGTGAAATCAGCACATTTATTCCTCCTTAATCATAAAATGTAGCAGCAAATTAACAAGTTACATTCAGAATGATTGTTTAATTACTTTAAATAGACAGACAGACAGACAGATAGATATTGATCCATCGATAAATAGATATACATATATAGGTATTTATTTTTCTTGCAAATCTTCTACATTACAACGCAATATACAACTTTGCATGGTAAACTCTTAAAGCACGTACATGTAGCAAACGTTTGACCATATACCTATGTCCCCCATAGTTTTTGGTGAGGTTAAAACCTAATAACCAAAAACACAAACTACTAGAAGTAAAGGATTAAATCCTTAAACTGTAAGTAGCAGATTGGTTTGCCAGACCAGGCCAGCCACAAAAAGAAGATTTAAGCACAAGCATTATCCAGTAGTTTATTTCTGAACAGTTTCATTTTCATAATTATATTGTTCCCAACAGTTTCTAACAGTATGTTTCAGAATTAGATAAACCAAGTTTATCAGTTTCTGACAAACTGAGCTACAAATTTGCAGAGGAATTCTCTGCTCCATTTTTATTTACCCACGGTAAAGCCCAAGTACAGCCTGAAAAAGTAGCATTTTCAAATTCAAAAATAATTCTGAATACAGATCTCTATCCTTGCATTTTCTTCTTCACATTTTCTTCTGTTTAAACATCTGCAGATGCTTGCTACATATCTGATTTCAGGGTTCGAAAACAGAAATGTTTCCGCATTTTGTATTATTTTATTCTATTTCAATAGGAAAAGAAAAAAAGGTTTATCTATCTTAAGTACTTACAAGACTCTGTTACTGACTTATTTGAATACCTCAGTCTTTTAACTTATTTACCCTCATAGCAGCCCTCTGAGATAGGGGACTTTTAAAGCAGAAAAGTAAGGCAAAGAGAGAAAAAGTGACTAGACCAAAGTCACAAAAAGACTATGAAATAGCAGGAACATAAACCCTGGTTTCCCAAGCCCTAAATTAGTATCCTAAGTACAGAAGAACAAAGTGCAATGGCTGTTTTGGGAATGGTTGTTTGTTCAAGCCTACTCCTTATTCTGACAATCCCCATGTACATCAGTAGAAACTTTGCCTGAGTAAAGACTACAAACAGCATTTAGGTCATGATCCTACTACTAATTGTGATTGGGCAAAGTAGGGGCCTGCTTATATGCAATAGACTGAAGGTTAGGGCACTAGTAAGGAAGACAGAGAAATCATGTGAAATATAATTTTGGATTTAATTTTTAGGTTGACTGAGTTATAAAAAGATTAGAGCTGACAGAAATTTTAAAAATTAATAGCAATTTATGAGGTTAAAAAAAGTTGCAAATTATCGCAATTCTAATTGCATAGTTAAACAATAGTCAGCAGCCCCCCACCCAAATCCTTGTTGTTCATGTGCCCTGCACCTCCTCGCCACAACCAAAAAGGCATAGCCCTGCCCCTGCCCCACCCCATGCCTGCTCCAGACTCACCAGAGTGGACCACCTGGAGCGTGTGTGAACAGCCCCAAACCCGACCTGCCCTGCGCCTGCTTCAAACTCACCTGCCCAAACTGAGCAGTGGCAGAGGCCAGGCAGAAGCTGCTGCTCAGCGCAGAAAAAAAGCAGTCCGTCCCCCTCACCGCTGCTGAGCGCTTCTTGCTGCAGCTGCCTGGAGCCTACATCCAGGCTGCCCTGCGGCTTCTCTGCACTGCCCAAAGGCTGCGGTGATGTCAGCAGAGAGGAGCCACAGGGCAGCCTGGGTACGGGCTCTGTGCAGGTATAGCAAGAATGGCCCAGCAGCAGTAAGGGAGAGGGGCTGCTTTTCCCTTGTGCCAAGTAGCAGTTTCTGCCAGGCCCCTACTGCTGCTCAGTGCAGATGGGTGAGTCTGGAGCAGGCACAGGGCAGACCGCTGTGTGCACAGGTTCCAGCTGGTCCAAAGCTGGTCCGCTCTGCTGGTCAAAATGAAGTATGCGATTAATGTGATTAAAAAATATAACGCATTAATTTGTTTTTGTTTTAATCGTGTAAGTTAACTGCAATAAACTGACAGCCCTAAAAAAGACCAATTTTTTCTTTAAAGAAACATGAAGAATAAATCAGCTTTATATATAACTGAAGATATTTCCTCATTATATTTCAATGAACTTTAAAGGATTTTTTAACTTTGAGTTGCACCTTTATAGCAATCAGCTGAAAGCTGATTTAACAATTTCTGTATATGCACAGAACCATTGGTAATACTAGGGCATTGGTCCTCAACCTTTTTAGACTTGAAGCACCCCTTCTTAGATTCAGGACACTTCTCAAAAATGCTCACTTTTTGTTTTCACTCATTTTTTGACTACAGAAAAGTAATAGAGCTATTTTTTGCACAAAGAACTCCAGAAGACCACAACAGGTCTCAGTATTTTTAACTCATAGGGCATCTTTACACGTGCTCCAGGGGGTAGGAGGTGGGGACCACTTTAAGCCACTCTAATTAAGGTGCCCACAGTGTCTCATGTATTCAGCATCCTGCACTTCAAAATGGCACCAGGTTGCTTTAAATAAAGCTTTAGCTAAAGGGCCCCTGCCACCATTTTGAAGCATGGGGACACTGAGTAAATGAGATGTGGAGGCTGCTAGAGCATGCTAATTAGCACACTCCAGCGCACTTGATTGAATCTGCTCCAATATGGTGTAATTACAGTGTGTTGGAGCAGGTTCCCCGCACATCTACAGGCACCCATAGTATTTTTAACACTGAATTCCCATTTAAACTCTCTGGGTTTATCTTGTGAATCAAGTTTGAACACCTAACAGTACTAATATTGCATGACACTGCATGACATTGAAAGGATCTCCAAGAACACTAGGGTGCTGTGGCACCCTAGTTAAGAATCACTGCTCTAAGCTATTGGGATTGTATGACTTAGCTTTCTCATACACCTAGTAAAACTTTCAAACAAGTAGGTAATACTTCATTAACTACTCTAAAAAGCTTTGCTATGTGACAGAAGCAATGCCTATTTAGAAGGGTTCCTTTCTATCTCTCCTCCTGAGTCTTTCTGTTTTTCTAACAAAGCCTCTAAAAATGAAGCACTAACACCGCTTACCTAACAGTAGATCCTAGAACAGTCTGTATTATAAATCAGACAGTAAGAAGTGATAAAGCAGTCACACTATCTCCCATTACACTAGAACCCCTTCAGCTCCTCTGTGCTCCTGCTTTTCACTGTCTCACATATTTTGTCTTAAACGTTCACTTTTCAATTGTAAATGGAACAGATGTTTTTGTTCAGGCATTAAAAAGCCACATTTGGATGCAAGCTTTCAAAAAATGATAGGATGCTTAGAGATAAGGCTACAGTTCCAACCCTATTTCCAGTTCTGCCTTACCACCAACCATTTGAGTTATTTATTTATTCATGTATTATTCTAGACTTATACAAAAAATAAGAAAAAGATCCTAACTGATATTCTGGGAAGCCATTCCAGAAATCAGATAGATACCACCAAGTAAGTGGCAATGCCTCAATCAGATACATGCTGAAAAGACTACTCCTTGTTAATTAGGGTACTAATCTTCTCTCCTTTTTTAAAACACAATAGACATAATCATTCAACTTATTTAAATATGAGGTCTTGTCTACAACAGAAGGGGCTACTACAAGTATGTCAGGGGGAGCACCAAGATCTGTGGGAGCAACTCTTCATGAAGGCATCCCTTGGGAGGACAAGGATCAATGGACACAAACTAATAGAGTGAAGATTTAGACTGGACATAAGGAAAAACTTCTTTTCATAAGGGTAACTAGAACCTGGAAAACACTCCTGGCAGAGGCGGTGCAGTCACCATCCTTGGAGGTGTTCAAGAGGAGGTTGGATAAGCACCTCATTGAGCAAGTTTGAGCTCATTAACCTCCTGCCTATGGCAGGGGACCAGACTTGATGATCTTCAATGTCCCTTCCAGTCCACTGATTCTATATTTGCCTCCACCTCTGTGACAGATGGCAGCAAAAATTAAGAAGATCCAGGAGGAGAGATCAATGCAAGGAAGGCAGGGGATCCTGTGGGATTAAGGCTGTGCTGGTAGAAAGGGACCAGGATGAGAGTTGCTAGAGTTCAGAGAGCAGCCTGTCCTTCAAACATTTCCAATATTGTCAGTACTACCTTACTTCAGCTCCCACTGCACCAGGTGAAACAGGTCTCTTAAAGGGTCTTGAGGGGTGATGCCATATAGAGAAGCTCTTAAGATGCAGGAGCTGTCTCCATGGCATCAGGAGGCAATACAGATGCTGAAGATCTCTGCACATCTCAGGAAACCTGTGGGTTTGTTGAGTCACACCCTCCGCCACTGAAAGAATCCCCAGAAAGCTCTCCAAGTGGCAAGTCACGGGTCTCAACCCTTACACAAGAGCAGTCACTACCAGGATGCCAGCTGCTCCAGTGCCAAGTGATTATTCCACATTTTAAGCACTAAGGCAACAGCTGTCTACTCTGCTTTTTATGCCGCCAGGTCAATTCTATTACACATTCTATGATTAAGGAACATCAGGTTGCTTTACAGTAGCATTAAATATATTATTAACCAAGTCTGATGTGTTAAGCATTGCCATAAAATATTTCAGTTCTTAGAGAGAAACATCTGAAGCTAGAAAACACACCATTTACAACCATCAGCAAACATCTGCAGGCAACTAAACAAACCCACTGCTCTCTATAAGCATCAACATTATCAGCTAAAAGTCTGTCAGTATTAACCTGAGGCTTGTGATTGATTTTAACAAACACTCGCCCACTGTCGGTTTCATAGCTCTGGCCTTGGCTAATGCACCCTCCTCCGGAGCTGCCAAATGCCTTCAGAAGGGAAGTCTTCAGTTCAGCTTTCAGGATCTTTTCCATGGTAAATCCCAGAGTGTTGTAGCTGTTTCCTGTTAAATGCACTGCAAATCAGGTTGAAAGGTCTGGGTCCTTCCTTCTCTCCCTGTCACTTTGCTGACAGGTGGAAATTGTCACACAGCAAAGAGAAAAACAAAAGCTGACAGAAACATCAACTCAGTAGATCATTCTCATAAATGTTTATTTTGGAATATTAAAGCTTTTATTCAATATATAGAGATTTGGAACCCAATTATTTGGGAGTCCTATCCCGGGGTCCTTCCATAGCTGTCCTGAGAGCTTCTGGTATTTGTAGTTTGGACCGATTTCATTTAATCTCTGTGTTCACATGAGTACCACAGAGATAAAATTTAAGCAAGTCGCTAGAGGGAGCCTAAATACAACAACATGAATCTGCTTGTGATTTACTAAGCCTGGTGCCGCAGAGCATTGTAATTGTTTAAGACCAGCATAATGAAACTTTGGGGCACAATGTAAGGCACAATGTAGACTATGTAACAAAGTCAGCAGAGCTATTTGAAAAGCAGTGATCTTTCCCCATTCACAGTTGCTTTGTGTGGACTAGTAATCCACATGCTTCAATTGAGACATTACTGATAGATCTCCTTTCCTTCTGCAGAGTTTGATCTTGCTTCCATTAAAATCAGTTAAGAAATTGCTCTCTCCTTCAAGTTGAGTCAAATGCCTTAAATTCTCTTAAAGTCAATGAGAATTGAGGCTATTCAGCACTTTACAGGAAACATTCAGGATTGGATGCTGTCAGACGAGCACGTAGTCAAGGCAGCAGCCCACAGATTCCAGATTCTGATTCTGGTCCTTCTGCTAAATTTCTATGGAACCTTAATAAGTCATTTAGCTTCTCTGAGACTCCTTTCACCTGCTCGTAATGTAAGGGATGGTGAATTGGTTACTTCCTGGGGATGTAAGATTTAATTACTTTATAGGTGTAAAATGCATTGCCATCCTCAGATTAAAGGTGCAAAGTATTATAATTGCTCTGATGCCACAGATTTTTTCTAAACTTTAAATGCCACCAGAGTCAGCAGAGCTGGTCTGATCAATAGTACTAGGTCCTATAAAGTTGCAGTCTGTGGAAAACACCCTAGTGCTCATCTCCACATATTGCTGACATGTGTTGTCATCCATCCCACTAATAGCTCTCTGGATCCTGCTGCCACTACCATTGGCCTCAGCACTTGCCTATGTCTTCACGTGTTTCTCTCTTTACAACAGTTTACATAATGAGTAATAAGTACTTCTGGGGATCAGTGAAGGCTAAAGAGCAATTAGTGCTGCTGGAAAAGAGCTGACTCTATTCAGCAGCACTAATTTTGTTATATTTGGAAATGGGCTCCTTGAATTGTATATTAATTGAACTATATTTGTAGTTTTGTTATATTTGGAAATGGGTCCTTGAATTCCACCCTGAACTGGAAGTTCTCTAGTTCTCCAAGGAATGGAAGAACTGTTATAATTCAAGTTTCTATCCAAGACCTGAGATCTTCAGTAGTCATGAAGAACTGGCAAATGTCCCTGTCTTTCTACCTCTTCCTAGGTCACTTTCACATAGCCAGGAAAAATGATGCACCAGTAGTTAATAGAAAAGAACAGGCATTGTGATAGTTACTCCCACCAAATTGCCATGAAGGTGATCTGCAATGCTTCTTATGGCCTAGGCGCCCCACAAAATTGTCAGCTAGAAACTGTACAGAAAAGCCATGGGACATTTATTTCCTCCTCCTCCTGTTTACAAACCTGCCACAAGTAATTACTTTTGCCATTGTTGTTTAAATGAGATGAAGTTTTTGCACTTTACTATTATAATCTGAGAATACTGGATTAAACTAAGAATGGCTCAGGTACTGAGCAAGGTGTCACCTGCTTGATTTGTCCTCAAACATATTAACGCATCTAAATTATGTTGTGCAGCATCTTCTGCCATTCCAGTACTGGGCCTCAGCATGGCTCTACCAATCAACTTAAATGCCAAGCCCTAACATCTATAACTATTTCAGGTCTACGTATCAACTCTGAGAGATGCAGCAATCCCAAATGTTTCAGTCCTGGGACTCACCTAGCAGACATGGACAGTAGAAATTACTTGTTCAAAATTATGGAGTAGTTATTTAAGGCAGGCTAGTGTTCAACCTGGTCAATAATTTATATTCACTAGAATTAAATTGTTCAGTGCAGACTGCCAGGATTGAATTCAGGCCATAGCATTCACTAGTTATTCTTAAAGATATACGTACTTGGGGCCAATAAAATTCTACAGCTTTTTTGATAGTTTGGGAAACTTGACCCTACAGAACGTATGAATTCTGGTTGATTACAAAACAACCATATCCGTAAACGCCTCTGTGCATGTAGAACCCAGCACCTGCCAGGCTGCCATGAGGACTGGTGTCCTGTCTTTCCCAGGCAGGGACACTAGGATTGTCATTAACCCAGTTAGCTCCTATTTCAAAGAGACCCCCTATGGGACTGTGTGATGGGTGAAACCTAGGAAAATCAGCTAGACCAGTCTAGTCTATGGGGATGTAGGTGTTGGAGCAGTAAAACTGATCCCAGAAGAAGAACAAAGATAAAGGAGATTTTAAAAACACAGAGTCTGAAAAGTTAAGGAAAGGGAACTCAAAGGAAACAGGTTCCTTCACAGACAATGAACCTTTTTGACAGATGAACTATCCAAAGAAGAACAACATTGCCTGCAGTCTCAGAGTAAGACTCCATGAATGGCCACAAGCTGCAGAAGCATAGCTCAGCAGTCAGGACCTGGTATCCTGGAAAGACAGAAACTGGAATCCCAAATAATGCTCAAGAGTGGTGAGGAAACCAAGACAAAGAATCATATACAGGGGAACCATATTATACCTGGATCTGTATAGCTTCTGTTTTATCAGAAGTAAATAGTGACTGTTCTTAGAAATCCTTCTGCTAAGCCCATTTCCATTTGCTTCAGCTCTCAAATATTCCGGAAATGTTCTTTTGCAAACCAGCCTCCACAAATGGGAGCCCTAGGAATGGGTGTGCTTAAGTATTGGTGTATCTTGCATGTGATGGGAGGGGAGGTTAGCACTGGATTTCAGAGCTTATAGCAAGTGAATCATAAGATTCCACTTGAGGAAGGAATATAGGACAGAAAAGCCAAAGTGATAGCAACAGCGATTGAATCCTGTGCAGATGCTTTTGAGCAGGGAAGTTTGAAATAATACGATCCAAGTATGTGAATCCAGCCACAGCAACCTGATGGATATTCAGTGAACAAAGTTCAACCAAGGTTGGGACATCTTGTTTTTCAGCCCCAGATACTGGGCAGTTAGATTTGGTTAAGAAGTGCAGCTAGTAGAAAGTGCCAGTCTATTTGATTTGCAAAGAACTTGCAGAGCCCTGGAGAGAATTTCAGAACTGAAGTAGTGGTCCCTTTGTGAAAGAAGAGTGCCCACAGAGTTCTGGAAATAAACTGAGTAAGTGACTTGAAGGGGGAAAAAAACACAGTGTAATTATAATGGGGAAAAAACAGGAATCATAAACATAAAATTAATAAAATATTTTGGACTATGTCCAATGATAAGATGCATACTGACATTCTCTCTCTATCCACAGATTAATTATGGCAAAGAAAGTGATGGTCACAGTTAATTCAAACTAATATTAATGAGCATCAGGCATATTCTGAACTTTATTCTCCATATCCATAATCCAATAACCACTGGCTTCTCTCTTGAGAAGGCTTCCAACTACTGTGGTGCAGCCTTATGTGGTGGGCAGCTGCCCACAAGTAACTGGATGGAGCTAACCCAATATTCTCACACAGGTTATGAAACAGTCATGAGATGATAAAGATTTTCATTTGCTCCAACCCAGGCTGTCACTGAATTGGTGCCATAAAGGAGAAAGGTTCATCTGCTGTTATCAAGTTTAGGTGTTGCTGTTTTATATCAAGCAGTTTCCACCAACCTTATTTCAACCATTGGAAATAAAACAGTTCATAAATGTCCCAGATTGTATTTTAAGTAATAGAAGTGTCTGAAAATAACCACTTTTCTCGCAAGCAATTCAGCACCATGGCCAGATCACAAAGGATAAGAAAATTAAACAATGAAAATTAAGTGAGCAGTAAGGATATTTATTGGAGTGTTGCTGGACTCCCAGGCCCCAAACCTATCTTCTGGAGGGGAGTCAGTGAATGAACAACAAAAGTACAAGCTGCTTCTTTCTGGTTCTTTGGCTCTTGTTTTGCCAGGTAAGTTTTTCTTTTAGAAGAACTGAACGTGTGTGTGCAGTTATAGAAAAGATTAATGAAACCAGAGTCAAGTCGCCTTTGGGAAATATTTTTCTTGAAAAACCTTTATCACAGGAATGACATTCATAACATTGATACCACTCCTATCCCAAATCCCCAGCTAACTAAAGCCTGGGTATCTCTCTCTTTCACCTTGCTTGGCATTTATAAGCAGTAGCAAAAGCAGTCATTTTACGGTCTGATATGTACTGGATAAACTACACTAGCTTGTTCAAGAGAGAACACAGTGCTGTAGGTTTTAATTAGCTGTGTAGACACATAGCTTATGTGCTGAGTGCAGTGAAGAAGGCATTAAAAACGTGAATAGTATTTTAAATGTTTAAACCTTTTCTTTTGTGACTCTTAACTGAGCTTTAATGCTTTCTAGTTAAGTAGCCTTTTCAGACATTTATAAGCTTACATGCTTTATAGCACCTAAGTGTTTGGTAATTGTGGGAAGGAAAAAACAGCTGAGCTTTCTTTAGTATAAAAGATAATAAATTAACTGCATGCATTATTATAGTTAAGAGAGAAAACAGAAGCAGGCGTATTTTGGGCAACAGTGATTCAATGGTATAACATTTTTTAAGATTGAACTACAAATAATGGGTCAACCTGAAGACAGTGGAATCGAATCTGAATAAGTAAGAGCAGAATCTGGTCATGTGTAGACCAATCTTCACTGCCACTCCATGTTACAAAAATAAAATTTTACTGAATGTTGAAAACATTATATTTTCTGAATGTTGCTATAAAACATAAAGCAACAACATCTGTTTAGACTCTGCTTTCCTTTGCATTTTAGATTTTTGATTTTGAAACTCATAATAGCAGTACTTAATATTTAAATTACATACACTGTGGGGGTTGGCTGTTTACTTTTGTATAGACCTTTTTAGATTGGAACAGGGCTAAATGAACTTGCCAATTATAGTCAGCAAAATTCCGCCAACCTCACTCACGTTGGGGACTTTACTTGAGAAGGGGGAAAAATATTACTTAGTGACAGCAAAGATAGCAGAATGCAATCCACTGTAAAAAATGATTAAAGGTAGTATGTATGCATCACACAAAAGCTGATCCTACACAACCAGGGAAATGATTCATGTCTTTTTGTTTCTGAATAGGGCTTTAGTGCCTAATTCTGAGCATCACCACTGAAAATTAGATGCAGTTCCATTGAAGTCAGTGATCACAAGAGGATACTAAACACATCCACGTCATTAGAGTACTTACAAAACAGGGTTATGGTTTTATCAGCACTCCTGATAGGAAGAGCATTCATAAGGCAGGGCAGATATACATATATAACTTGGTTTATTATAAATGATACACTATATATAATATAAACCTGGTTTATATTAGAAACCTGGCTGTTTATTTATAAATACACATACACACATATATGCAGGGGTATTATAAGTACCTCTGAATCAAGAACCCTGGTTGATTCAGAGGTACTTATAGTACCCCTGTATAGACCCCTTTGCAAGATTCAGCTTCTTGATGTATTTGTTTGCCCCCAATCTATCATACTTGTAATTCCCTTTAGAATATTTTTAGCAAGTCAAGAATTGAGGCCTCCACTACTCTGGATACATAATCCGTGTTTATATTTAAAATGATCTTTTGTAAAAGAGTTGTCAGTTTGCATTTGATTTTGAAGTATGAGAAACTGAAGGAAACATCCAGTCTTTGGGTCAAAAATGTCTTCCAGTTGTATGTGCAAGTCAGAGAGGAAAAAAAAACAATCACAGATTTGAGAGGAATTGTTTTAAATGCAAAGTAAAATACATTACCAAGCAAGATATATTCAGGAGCACGAGCAACAGATTCTTTCCTTTGATCTTTTTGTGACTTTGAGCAAGGAAAATATTTTCTCTGTATGAATTTATGACTCACATGTGAGCACATTTTGTTCTTTATTCCTATCCACTTTTACACACACACACTACAACTATAAATTGATACCTTTAGAAAACTGATCTCATACCCCCACCAGTTGGAACTTGCAGAGATCTTTTTTAATTGTGGCATTGGGGATTTGTTCTGCATTCCTGACAGCAAGCTTAGATAACAGACATAAAACTATACAACTGTCTTTCAATTTGCTATTTCCATCCTCATTCTAGCTGATCTCCTTTTTCCTTTGACCGTTAGACGTTACATGAAATAAATTAAAAAAACCCTCCATTCAACATTTTGAATTGGTCAATAGGAGAAGAAAACTAGGTACCTAATATTTTTAGAAAAGCCGGTGTGTGTCTGATGCATGAATATGGATTTTCTATCATGAAATCCTCTCTCAACCCAGCAAGCTTGTATAAATAATTATCTAAAAAAATTTCAGGAGCCAGATAATTCAGCATATCTTTACATCTCCTGAACTTCAGTGTATGGGTTCATAGCTGGAAGATTTCAGTCAGAAACTTGGTAACTCACTGATATGTATTACAATATATTTTTCTTTTGTAGGAAATAAAAGAAAATCATCCTCACGAGGCCACAGGACAGTGACCAGAGTCATGAAATCATATGCACTCAACACTGACCTAACTGTACTTTTGTCTTCTATGGGCATAAAATATGGACAATGCTCCTGTAAACCCAACATAAAAATAGAAATGATACAAAAATAGTTATAAATAGTTAAAAGCCATCTGTACCACAGGGGTTTTTTTTCAGATAGACATTTGGTTTGAGTCCTTGTGTAACTTCACAATGTGAACATCAGTGACACTGACATAGCACCTCAGCCTAACATTCAAAACCACAAGCCTATTTTTAATACTCATATAAATAAAATATCCTTCCCAGAGTCAGGTTGCCCAGAAGACATCATTTCACCCTTTGCCCACTTATTAAGGGATGGCCTTTAACAAGAGAAGCACATAATCTTGGAGGTTAGAAGTCTGCTGCCAGCTAGATTTGGCCAGTCCTTGCAGTGTTTGTTCTTGTTTAGCAACCATGTAAGTCTGAAGATAACGTGCACATTTGCTGATAACAGCTACACCGGTCATGCATTTGGGAACTGGGTGGCAAATGGCATTTAGAAAAACCTGTCAGAAGCTAGCGCTTTTATCAAATTATTACACTGCCTTCTTAGTTGCCCTGTGTTATGTTACCTTCTATTATACTTATGGAGAAAGGACCATCTTTTGTCTTGTGTTTGTGTAGCTCCTAGTGTAGTAGCATTCTGATCCATGCCCAGCGCTCCCAGGTATAGTAATAAACCTTCTCACTGTTCGTTTTTAGCACTGGGGCATAGTAATACATCCCTCATGTGAAACTTCCTTCCAGACTTGCCAGAGAGGTTTGATATTTGGTTCACATTAAGGGTTGTATTTCTCTCCATTATAAGCCTAGTTTTTAACCTCTTCACATTACCTTCTCCTAGAAGAAGTTAATCTTCCTGGAATTGTACATAATCTCCGATACCAAGGTGAAACTTTCCCATGGAGTTTAATTCTAGATTTAGTTTTTAGTTTTGGGTGGTTCCAAAATTTTCTTAGAGTTCACATTTGAAAAAAAAAAACCCAAACAACTAACTTTTGTAACTGAATCTCCAATCTGGTTCAACCTAGAAGTGTCAAATGTATTTTGTTGACCTTGAAAAATTATTTAAAGATTGGAGGATCTAACCAGGTCTACTATGCAAAACCCTCCAGCATTCACTACCCCTCTCCTGATGTAGGAGGCAATTTCAACATCAAACGTTAGGGCAGAAATAAAAGTAAACTGTAATCCACTGGTACAGAGAGACAGACAACAATAATTAGGAAGCTAATATTTTATTTTCCTATATATTAGGAAAATTATATTTAGACAGCAGGATAGGGTTAAAAACTATGCTATTAACAGAGGTCTAGGTTTCCTTGCTAGCCAGTAATTAATTAGCAATGAAACAACTAGTAGAGTTGGGGAGATATTAATGTTGATTGCAAAATTGCTCCCAATTCATATCAACATACACTACAAAACCAGTGGTCAGAAAAATTCAGCAAACCAAACCAGATCCAGTGAAACAACATTTTAGCTCAATAAAGTCACTCCAAAATATTGAATATACTTGTAACAAACTATGCATTTGTCTCACCTACCTTGTGTCCTGGTGTCAAAATATCATGGGAAGCCCAAACCTAAAACAGCAGAGGTACTGTTACAGTGTTACTATCCTGAAGGCACCCAGAACAACCAGGATTCTGCAACATAATGCTTTAATTTAAGATACTTTAGTGACATGGTGATTAGGGGACAGTTTATCTTTATATGCATGTAGTCCAAATTTTACCTATTTTTGGCCTTGAGTGCCTAAGTACCACCAGCTAAAAAGTACAGTTTTGGGGGCTCTCAGAAATAAGACCGACTTTATGGCATCAGTAGTATGAATTAGGGGAAATTCATGTGACAATCACCCACTGATCTGAGGGCACTACCTTGCCTTATTTTTAGCAGAGGTGATGATACTAATAGCAATAAACATCAAGTAAAACATGTATACCAGTGCACAGTACCTCCTCTGAGGATGCCTACATGCAGTGCTAGCCCTGTTTGAAGAAATTCCATGTTACAACAGCTTCCCTCAAAAATCAAATTCTTGACAGCTCTAAGAAACTCCAGCTGGAAGCTGCTTGACTCGCAGAGAGGGGCACTTACGGGCATGCCAACAAACCCAATAAAAATCTCTGAAAATAGCTGGAACGTTTGAAAGGTCCCTTTATAGCGCACTGTAATAAACTTGGCAGAGGAGTCTACTCAGTACTGTAGAACTATATTAACACTGACCATCGCACAAACACTTCCGTGGTCCCCTTCCTTGGTTCCATGCTAACATCTGAGGGTGCTTTTACACATGCAACAAGAGCTGCTCTAATTAAAGCACCACTGTGTCTTCTGTATCAGCATCTCTGCACTTAAAAATGGCAGCTGGGGCACTTGAACTAAAGCTTCTTCTACGAGCTTTAGTTCAAGAGCCCCCACTACCATTTTTAAGTGCGGGGACGCTGATACAGAAGATGCAGGAGGCTGCTGGAGCACGGCAATTGCCACGCTTCAGCAGACTCAATTAATCTGACACGCTGGAATTCCAATGTGTTGGAGCAGCCTCCACGTTCGTGTATAGGCGTCCCTACTGATTTGGTACAGAAGGCTAGGAATGCATAGCTGAAAAGAATCTGAGCAAGCTAGCAAGAACTAGAACAACCAGTCTGCGACTTTCAGGCATTTGCATAAATACCTAAAGAAAGAGACTCTCCTACTGATTTTTTCAGTTATGTGCAGCTGGGTATATTTAATGATACATACTCTGCTCTGAGGCACATCTGGTCCCCTCACTTTCTTCCAAAATACTTGCACTCAAGTGTTTTTTTCTAATTAATTCTGCTTCAACTGAAGTGTCCGCCATCAGCTGTGCTGTGTCAGCTTTTTCATGTAACTCTGGAATTAACTACTTTCTTGGAAAGCTCGCTAGAACTATTCCTGCAACAGGTATCTTAAGACGACAAGACTGAAATGTCACTCTTGGGATCCACTGTAACCCACCAATTCTAGATCTTTAGTTGTGCAAAGAGGGCAAGGGTCAAGGATCTATTTAATGCTCTTATGACTTCAGTTGCATTACCAAGAAACGCAGAGCTTTCCAGGCAGGGAGTGAGACGCTATGCTTGAGAGGGAAGTCATTTCACCAGGTTTCTCATGATACTGAGAGAGGACCCTCTGTACCCTGTGCCAAAATGGTTCCAGTGGTTCATGTAGTGGAAAAGCTGATACAACTTAAGTCGTTTCTCAAAGCCCGGAGCTTTGGGAATTTTACTATGGTAGGAAGAGTAAAAAGAGCTGTTGAAACCACCAAACATCCCAGCTATTGCGAGTTCATACTCTGAATGACCATAGAAGGAAGCAGGGTCAAAGATAATTGGGCCAAAGTCATCCTCAGCTACGTTTCCTCCCCATAGATCACCATGGAGGAGAGCAGGAATGATCTCCATGTCACAGAACAAACCGGGTATCTTCAGCTGCAGGAAGAAAAAGTGAGAGGTACCAGTAAGATACTTTGAGGTGAAAGATGGTAAGGTTTGATTACTTCAGACAACAGTTGCTAAAATCATCAGCGAAACTCCATACACGCTACAGAAAGTGAATTAAGACATTTACAAAAGGAACTGATTACTCAAAACTGCAATGAAAACAGAGTGGTGAATTTGATGTTTAAAATAAAATAAATAAGAACACATGCATGATTTCTATTTTTTCAGAACCAGAGACCCAAGCAACTGAAGTTCAGTCACCCAGTCACATATCCTGTTGTTGGAATTAGTGCAAGATGGAGTCTCTACACCTGGGGTCGGCAGACAACCTATGGCTCATGGGCTGGATTCAGCCCACACGGCCATTTAAACTGGCTCATGGATGCAGGACTTCAGCATGTGGGGATGGAAAAACAACAGTGGGAGAAACAAAGTG
Source organism: Gavialis gangeticus (assembly GCF_001723915.1). Taxonomy (NCBI): domain Eukaryota; kingdom Metazoa; phylum Chordata; order Crocodylia; family Gavialidae; genus Gavialis; species Gavialis gangeticus. Next base: position 8,802,752 of record NW_017728964.1, read on the forward strand.
GTGGCAGCCAGGTCCTAATGCCTCCTTTCTACCTCTGACCTGAGCTGGGTCACTCCAGCCAGCAACCTAAAAAGGTTGCTGACCACTGCTCTACACACAATTAAAAGCGGTCATGTTTTTTAAGTTTCAGGATGTGCGGTAACTGTTTTAAGCAGCAGTGGTATTAAGAAGTAATGCACTCAAGGCTCCAACTTCATCCAGTTGCCCAAGTATGAGGACACAGTGCCCACTGGGAGAAGGTATAAGAAGCTTTCTATTTTCCATAAGTAGAGATCCACAAAGTAGGTAGCTAAAAATGAATCAATTCAGTGAAGACACAAATATTATGTAAAGAGGTAGTGCTACTGAACAACCCAATGTGTTCCCTTATACCAGGGATGGGCAATTATTTTGGGTGGTGGGCTGCTTAAGGAGGCTTGGTGAACTGTTGAGGGCTGTGTAGGTAGCCCTGCCCCTGGACAGGTGCCCTACCCCCTGGGCGCTATCTTGGGACTGGAAGTCCCACCCTGGCCTTTGCCACCAGAAGTCCCTCTCCTTGCCCCCTGGAAATACTCCTTTGGGGGGGGGGGGGCTTAGAACC
>NW_017728964.1:8803548-8821747 GCF_001723915.1 Gavialis gangeticus
TTGGGGGGGGGGGGGTCTTAGAACCAGAAAAAAGCCAAATCATACACTAAAAGTCAAACGCCTACTATAACATATTCTAATTTTATTACAAAAAATATTTTTGCATGATTTGTGTTTATGTACTGTATATTGAGGTGACTGCATAATAACTCAAAAATAAATTCTTAGTCTTTTATACTGTGTGGGGGGTGGTGGGAGAGTATGGGGGATGTGTATGGTGGGGTATGGGGGGAGCTTGAGAGGGGGCATGGCTGTGGGGGCACAGGGTGTGTGGTGTGTAGCTCTGAAACATACTGGCCTCTGGAACACGGTCCTCTCCTGCAGTCAATGCAGGCAACACTTGCAGGGGGTGGGGTGTGTGTGTGGTTTGTAGGGTGTGAGGGAGGGTGGCAAGGATGTGGGGACATCCTCCCCCCCCCACACACACACACACACTTCCTTCATGGCACAGCAGTGAGTTGGGGCACTGGTGCCTGGTTCTGGCCAGTGCTGCACATCACAGCAAAGAGTGTAGCCACTGCCAAGCCGTTTGTTTCCCTGGTACTGCCTGCAGTCATGGGGCACAGGAGGGAAGCCCCAGGTGCCACTTTCCCCATCCCAGCCCACTCCACTGCCTGAGGCTTCCCTCCTGTGCCCCATGAGTGTGGGAAGTGCCAGGGAAACAAACAGCCCAGCAGGGGTTGTGCTCCTTGCAGCACTAGCCAGAGCCAGACAACAGCACTGAGCAGAGTTCCCCACCCTACTCTCCCCCTGCTGCTGCTGCTTCCCCCTGCTGCCTGCCAGGGCTGTGTGTCATAGGGAGAGGTGTGTGTGTGTGTGGGTCCCCATACCTCTCCCCCCCTCACACCCACACCTTGCCTAGCTGAGCTCCATGCCGCTGACGCCCCACTGGGCGAGGGCTCCACGCTGCTGCCAGCCCCAGCTCTACGCTCTGTGCTCCCACACAGCTGCAGCCACACCCCCAGCTCCTCTACCTACTGCCAGGAAGGACCGGGATGCCAGGAAAGCCTGCAGCAGCAGCCCTCCCCATGCTAGCAGGCCCAGCCCTTCCGCCCATAAGGGTGGAAGCGAGACATAACAGAATATGTTGGGGGCGGGTGTAGGCACCTCACTCCCGCCCTTGTGGGCAGAAGTGCTGGGTGGGGTACAATTCACTGGTGGGGTGCTGTAGGCCAGTTCAAAGTGCCTGGTGGGCTGGATCCAGCCCACAGTCCATATTTTGCCCGCCCCTGCCATATACAACTTCCAATAATAAGCATAACGCTTCCAAGTCCAGGGAGATACAGGTGTGAACTTAACCCAGCACTTCCCTAGTGGCAATGCATAGTGCTACCCTGCATCCATTCATTTCAGAAAGTTAAAACCGGTTGATATTGCATGAAGTCACTGTAACTCAGTGTGGGGGGTCCTTTAATCATTGGAAGTTAGCATCCTTTTCTAACAAACTGTGGAACGTCCCAATAGAAGGAAGGAACTAATATATTTTAATAAAAGAAAAGGAATAGAAAAAAACAGCCCCCATCTACCCATCAGTACATTAAATCACATGAAGTAATCTTACCTGAAGTTGTGCCCAAAGTTCCCTTGCTTCCCTGTCTCCTGAATTCTTTTCAATCATATCCATTTGGGGCTGGATTCGCTGAGTGGCAAAAAAAGTCACCCAATCATTCTGCCAGTCATTCACCTGGAGGATAAGATCAAGCACAGGTTCCATAACACAAGAGAGAATACCAAATTAAAAAAAAAAAGTTTTGGGAATACAGTCTCAGTTGATAACTTCCAAGACTAGATAAATGTCCCAACATTTGGGGCCAAATTAATTCCTGGTATACCTTCACTGAAATAAAAGAGCTTCTAAACAAAACAACATCTTACACTATCCCAGCATTTCCTTTTTTAGCATTAAGAAAATGAGGTGCAGAGTCTTTAAGTGACACACACAGATCCCCCAAGAATGTACGGTGGCAGCAGGTATCAATGGATTAAATAAATTCAGAGACTAAACAAAACCTACCTGGGGGAGATAACCACAACAGGTGACCGTATTAAAGCCAAACTGATCCACAAATTGGACATCTGTTTGCCCTTGACTCTTACCTTTCAAACATAAAATCACAGAGAAAAACACTAATTATAAAGATTTAGTATCTGCAATACAGGTGGGCCTTAAATCAGATGAAAATATAGTAATTTCCATTATTGGAAACAGACATTTTGCACCTCAGTACTCTTTTTACTATGATTTCCATTGAATTAAAAATATGACAAAAATATGCAAGTGTCAAACTTAATTATTTAAGCTAGTGTTATACCTCCTCTGAAACAAGGCAGTTGTGCACAATGGTGCAGTGGGATGAAAAGCAGGGATTCCAAATCAAAGAAATATTTTGTCTGTTAGAGAGATAACTATTTAAATATAGCGCCAAGCCACTTTTAATTATAACACAAAAAGCAATTTGTTCTAAATCTGTTTTCATGAGTGTTACTGGAGCAAAACAGATGTTCCCTAAAATAACAAAGTCATTTTAGCAACTGCCTGTTTTGCAGATTATTAACTAGATTAATGTCACTAAATTCATCGACAGCTGTTTACTGTACCAACTGTGTTCCCCTCTTTCTTCAGCCTCTCTCCAATTTTCTGGTTGTGAAGATGTAGGTCAGCCAACTGTTGTCCAAGCTTTCCTGAATGTCTAAAAAGCCAAAATAAGTTCTTTTATTATCACTGAAAGACACAGTAAGCAGTGAATTCACAGCCTGATATACATGAGTAATTCTCTGTGTTTGCCCAGCATGTGGAAAACTTCCTTCTCTGGGAACAGAGACATCTTTTTAAACATTTTTGGGGGTGGGGCAGGGAGTAAAAGCATAAGATACTGACAACCGCACTTATGGGGCTATTTCTGCCAGTATTACCGTGAACTGAAATGAAAATGAAGAGAAACCACAACTTCATCACCATAAACTGTAGGAAGGACATGCACAATACAGCTTTTATACATTTGATTATGCTCTATAGAGGAATAAATGAGTAGGATTCACCTGGCTCTCTCAACATCAGGGAACCTGGAATACTGAAGCAAGACTGTTCTCACTCTCTAAAGGATGATACCAATTCTCTAGCACCTTCTACACTTGCTTCAGTCCATCCTTATGTTAACTTCTTCCAGATGTTTCTGCTATTATGGAGCCTAACTCTCTCTCAAGATCAATGTGTTAAGTGTCACTTGCATACTTTTCCTGTGCTGACATCTCTCCAAGAATACAGGGATCAGCAGGTGGGCAAGATAAGGGGACATGCATCCTGGTTCTAGCACTGCTCAGAGCAGACTGGTAATGCAGGCAGAGGCTACATAACAATTCTGTGGCTGCCTGCTTGATGGGCTCCCTGAGCTGGCTAGAGGCCCCAAGCTTGGTGTGGGAAGAAAGTAAATTGAATTCCCTGATGGAAGCAAGGATCAGGCTCCAACACAGTGGTTTTACCCTGGGTCTTCGGTGCGGGGGAGGGACATAAAGCAAGGACCATAGATGTTAAGCTACCAATATTCACAACATGAATGCCTTCTTGCCTGTTTTGGGAAGTTTCATGCATACCCCTATTGAATTGTAACAAATATTTAAATAGGAATGCTATAAGTCCTCAAAGATGCAACCCAGGAGATTAGGGGTTGGCAACTTGTAGTCTGCAGGCTAGATCCAACCTGGTGGTGGTAGACTTCAGGCACCACGGTGATGGGGAGAACAGGTAGTGGTGGCACTGCAGTGGGAGTGGTGACTGATGTTCTGGCTCCAGCGCAAGCTGGGTTGAAATTGGCCTGTGCTTGGAGCAAAGCCTTATTAAAGTGGCCTCCCACTGCAAAACACTGCCAAACCCTGTACTAAATCGTCTCATCTGAGTCACTCTCACCACCAACTCTCAAGATCCTTGCTGTAAATACCTTAATTTTTCTTAGCTGAGGAATGAATTGCTGGGTTAAGTGCTGTGACACACCACAGAATGCTGTATTCAGTTTTAGTTTTTAATGGGTCGGAGACAAGAAGGGAAGCATCAAAATGTATTTCTCCTCAAAAACAAACAACATGAAGATCACACAAATCTGAATGCCTGACAACATGACACTGTCAAAATTTACCTGTTTAAACCCTTCATTTCCAAGTGCTCCATCACAAACAGTGTGGTGCCCCCTGGCAAGTCTATAACTTTGATGGGTTTGGGGACCTTTATTGTCTGGGTTTTCAGGAGAGCTTCTAAACTTGCCATTTCTCCCTCAAACATTCTTCTAGCCTGTTAAACACAAAAGAAAAGGATTAGTCCCCAGGAACACCGTTAGCAACAAAATGAAGATGTTCCTCTGGGCAAACCATATCTGAACCTTTTTTTGGTGTGAGCATATACAAGACAAAGGAGGGTCCACAGTTGGGTTGCTTATAGTATAGTCAACCTACAGTTTTAAGAACAACAGAATTGGTTTCTTTCCTATACGCCTACCCCTAATGAAACAGCACATCTTCCAGCATTCCGCATTGTCATATAAATAACTCAACAACTGAATCAAAGCCTGGTTTCTTTCCATTCATTTTATACACATGCTTACTAATCAAAAATTCCAAATTAACGTGATATACAGCAGGGATGTCAACCATGTGGCTTGTCTGCCACATTCAGCCCACAGAGCCTGTCTCTCCAGTCTATCGAGCTACTGGAAGCACCAAATATTGGGGCCTTTAGCCCCAGTGGGCATGGCCATTGGTGGTGAGCTTGGCTTCCCCACCGCTGCAACCTGCACTACCCTTGCTCCCACTGGATCCCATGAGTTTGTCACCGCTGTGGTGGCCACTGCTGCAGTCCTCATGCCCCAGGTTGGATTTGACCTGCAAGGAATCCCACAGTCTGGATCCAGAATAAAACCCCAGGTGAATGTGGCACCCTGATATATAGGAATAAGTGTAAAATTAGTTGCAATGTATGTCAGGAAAAAATGAAAGAGTGTGCTGGGTACTGATAATCTATGTGGCTTTGCGCACACAGTTCCACCTAGAAATACTAAATTAGCTGTTGCTGTGCCTTGAATTTATGTTTCTGCAGAAAATACAAATAATTACATTGTGCCGAACCTGTAACCTGGGATGTTCTTTTAAATGAGAATGCAGGGGCCAGCTCTGCAATCATCATTTATGTTTAGAACTTATTCATCTGAGCTGCTCCATTGATTCCAATGGACTAGTTGTGTGAGTAAATGGTATTTAAAGAGTAAAGTGTGCAGAAGGCAGCCCATAACCAACAGTATTTGCTAAAATCACTAACAAAACCAATGAATAAAATATCAAAAGATTACGTTGGATAGAAATACAGGAATAAGAATCATCAAATAAGCCACAGGTCATGTTGATTACAAACTCCCTGAATGAAAGAGAGCAAGAATGAGAATTTCTAGACTATTAATGAGTCTGAAATTTTGCTTTAGAAATAAAATGATTTCTCTTTCCAAAACATAGCTCCTAAAATATTGCTGTAGACAATAGCTGAAAACAGGCTTATAATGGAACTGCTGATGTATTCAGTTGCTGTGCACACAGCACAGCATTTTTAATGCAATTAATGAAGGCTGCTTTCGTCAGCACTCTGTGTCTATAGATGCATGGTAAAATTACAAAACAATGACTACTGAATAAGAAATTTATCCAGGTCCTTGGTATTTACTCAATACATCTTTCTCCCAGCCAAGCATGCTAGAAGAATTACCTGCCAACTGTACATATATGTGTGTGTGTATGTGTGTGTGTGTTTGTGTGTGTGTGTGTGTATATATAACTGGGGGGGGGGACAGGGAGGTCCTAGATTGTTCTGTATAAAGCTACTACATTGACTGCAAAGCAAACAGCTCTTTCAGTACCTTTGCTGGGGGATCTCAACACACTTAGGTTTCATGGATTTCATAGACGTTAGAGCTGGAAGGGACCTCCGAAGATCATTGGGTCCAGCCCCTGTGCCCAAGGGGCAGGAAGTCAGTTGGGGTCAAAGGATCCCAACAAGATAAATGTTCAAATGTTTCCTGAAAGTGTCCAGAGTAGGTGCCTGCACCACCTGTGGGGGAGTCTGTTCCAGGCCTTGGGGGCTCAGACAGTAAAGTTTTTCCTTATGTCCAGCTTAAAATGGTGTTGGAGGAATTTGTGACTGCTGGAACTTATCATCCCCTGGGGTGCTCTGGTGAACAGGTGTTCCCCCACATCCTGATGCACACCCCTGATGTACTTATAGGCTGCCACCAAGTCACCCCTGAGCCTGCACTTTTCCAGGCTGAAGAGTCCCATAGCTCTCAGCCTCTCTTCGTAAGACCTATTCTCTTGCCTTCTGATCATGGGCATGGCTCTCCTCTGCACTCTCAAGCTTCTCCATGTCCTTCCTAAATTGTGGAGCCCAGAACTGGATGCAGTACTCCAGCTGCGGCAGCACCAATGCTGAGTACAGCAGGAGGGTGACTTCCTGAGTCTTGCTCGAGATGCATCAGTAGATGCAAGCCAGAGTTTTGTTCACTGGAATGACATTGTTACCCTGCTGCTCATATCACCAACCATGAATAAGGAGACAGGTCTGAAACGCATAGCTGGACACCTTTCACTTCTTTCAGTAGCGGTATTACTGGCGAATGCACAAGCTGCATCCGTGTGTGCATCCACATCTCTCTTTCCTCAGCCAGGGCCCAAAGCAAACATACTCTTCAAATATCTTCCTCTGCCTTTCCCCACTGCCCAAAGGGTCGCAGCATTACCCAGACGTCCCACTTAGCAGTGCCAAGCCTCCCACAGTGGTTCGTGCCCAGGGCTGAAGATGATGGCACAGAAAGTCAACACAACCACAGAAAACTCTGAGGACGTTTCACTTAAGTGCAGGCAGCTGGTGACTGACATTTGCCTGGAAGAAGGAAGGCACGGCTTTATCTTTCCTAGCCTGCTCCAGACCCCTGCAGCGGGGTGACAGTACCTGACAGCGCCCCTCACCTGCTGGCCCAGTGGATGTCAGGACGGCACCGGCTGCAGTCTGCAAGCGCTGGCCCATACCGACGGGCCACCTGCTCGCCCCACTGACCCACTAATGCCCCCGCACCCCAGAGGGCGGTTCCTGCCCCTCCAGCGCACCGCACCGCACGGCCCGGCCGCTTCCCGCGCCACCCGCATCGCCTGGCCCGGGGCGAGCATCGCGCGGCAGAGCCTGGAGGCCGAGTCCAGCCCCCGCACCTCCGCCTTCGAGTTGCTCTTCACGAAGACGCGGCCGCGGTCGGTGTCGTAGCTCTGCCCCTGGCTGATGCAGCCGCCGCCCGAGTGGCCCGTGGGCCGCAGCCACACTGTGCCCAGCTCCCGCTGCAGCGCCGCCTCCATGCCGCCGCCGCCAGATCGGGAGGCGAGACTGCGCATGCTCCGAGCGCCGCACATGCGTCCTGGCAACAATCGAAACCAATACCCTCACCCACTCTCCAACTGCGGAGGAAACACTGGGGAGGCGGGCAGCTCCAGCCTGAGCTGCAGGGGGCGCCACTGCGCCCATGAGGGGTGGGCGTGGCCAGGAAGGAGAGGAGCGCTCATTGGCGTGGCGACGGAAAGGGGCGGGAAACGCGCGTTTCTGGTTGCTTTCGCCCCACGCAGGTTTCCTCCTTGTCGGGAGCACCTCGGGATCCACGAGGAGTGCTGCCACTCCTCCTCGGACGGGATTTCCGCCTCACGAGGCATGAGATTCGGGGTCCCTGCACTTTTTCGTTAGTGCTACGTGCAGCCAACTTTAAGGGATGTATTTAGTGTTGGTCTGAGACAAAAAGAAAAACAAAACTCCAGATCTCTTGGTTCAGAGATGATACCTTGCAGAAAAAGACGGTTTATTTTTTTTTTTCAGTTTCTTAGTTGGTTTAATAAAAGGGATCATCCATCTCTTTCTGAACCAAGAGCTCTAGAGTTTTGCATTTCCCAATTTTAAGAGTGTTTTTGCTCCAGGAATTTCCTCAGTGTTTCAAAATGTTGGGAGTCTCTGGGTAGTTGAAAGAGATGTCCCCAAGAGGAGCCGTGTGTTGTGGCGCAGCTGATTTGCTTCGCCAGGTGAAAGGCATGTTGCCCTTTGTCCCACCCTCGATGGCAGGGGACACAAGTCAGGCTGTATCTCGCTGCTGCCCCAAGCCCACCTGTGGGACAAAGTGCTTCTACCCTCAGCCCACACCATGGGGCTGGCTGGTGGGGGGAACAGCACGTCCCCTCTGCCCAGCTCCCTGGGCCTGGGGCCATGGGGGACACTGGATGTTCCCCAGCCCAATGCAGGTCTGGGGCAATGGGCAATACTGGGCATCCCTGCCCACTTCCCCCACAGCCCACTTTGCAGGACTGGTTGAGCAGGGGGCATGCTACACAGGGTAACAAATCAGGATTTCTGGTAGAGGTCTTTTATTAGACCAAGATTTTGGCAAAGAAGTCTTCAGTTGCAAGCTTTTGGGCACAAACACCTTTCATCAGGCATTGGAGAAAAGATTGTAAGAGTTTTCCTGGGTAGAAGTGAAAGTTCATATTTCATAGAATTTCACAGAGGAGTCAATAGATGGAAAACTCCTGGCAGACTCCATACCAGCTATGAACTGACTGTCCAGAGGAGTTTTCCATCTATTGACTCCTCTGTGAAATCTTATGAACTATCATTTCTACCCAGGAGAACTTTTACAATTTTTTCTCCAATGCTTGATGAAGGCTGTTTGTGCCGAAAAGCACGCAACTAACAATAATTTTTTGCAAAAATCTTGTTGGTATAATAAAAGATATCATCTCCACTGCAAGTCCTGATTGTTTTTTCCTCTAGAGCAGGGGTATGCAAGATCTTTTTTGGCTGGAGTGCCAAAAAACACCACAATGCCTACCTTGGAAGGCCAGCAAGCCAGAAAAACAAAATGAGGGCAGGGGGTACATGGCAGGATGCCCTGCTTGTGCCCCTTGCCCCTGCTCCCCAGCCCAGGCTCTGTGGCTGTCAGCAGCTACCCCGGCTCTGGGTAGCTGCTGGAGCCCGGGCTGCTGCCAGCAGGGCTTGCAGTGTCCCAGCTGCCTGCTGGGAGCAGCCCCAGCTCTCAGCTGGCAGTAGCTACCCAGAGCTGGGGCCGGCTGCAGCCAGGAAGCTGCAAACAGCTGTGCCAGGCTCCAGAGCTCAGGCATCAGCTCTGTACCAGCAGGTGCATGTGTGCCTCAAAGCGGGACAGTGGGGGAGGAGCCTGAGGCAGCGTAACCCCTGTCTCTCCCCTGCTGCTGACACAGAGCTGGTGTGGAGCCTGGCACAGCTATTTGTAGCCAGCCTGGGCTCTGGGCAGCTGCAGCAAGCAGCAGGCAGGCTGCGAACAGCTGCGCCAGGCTCCACAGTTCTGGCATGAGCTTTATGTGGCGGCAACTGCACGTGCACCTCAGAGCAGATAGGTGTTTCCTGAAATAAAGCAGCAGAATCTATTATTACCTTTTGTTGCACCACTGATTTTTCTGTCAGATGGCACAATAAAGGGCATCAACATCTAACTGCTCTGCATTTATGCCATCTTAAAATGTTTTTAGACAATGTCCATGTCCACCATCTGTTTACTGGACTCAGTGCGTGGCATAGTTTTTTCACAGCTGGGGTCCTCTGTGAGGATCTTGGACAAGAACAGCATTTGGTGGTTGGAAAGGAATAGTGGTTATTTCCACACAGGGCTTCCTGCTTCTCCCCTGCTCCAAAAAACAGAAGACTTGAGGGGCTTTTTAACCATTCCAAATTGCTCCTTAGGTTTGCAAGCCTCTGTAAGTTTACTGCGTGATATTGGATAGCATTACTAGAATTTAAGTGGGGAACTTTATGATTACCTAGTCTGACCTCCTACAAAGCACAAACTAGAGATAGTCACAGAATTAACTTAACTGTAGTGAAAATATCAAGACCAATTAGTTGTGCTGGAACTAAAATATATGTTTTGTGAAAGTTGGGGTTAAAAAGCCTAATTTGACTTCTGGGGAGGGGATGAGATAATACAGAAGACTTAGCCCTGTGGACTTTGTACAAGGAGCCTGGGAAATGGCAGGGCTTTTCACACCCTTGGAACTTCTCTGTGAAGGGCGGACAGCAGTAGGAGCAGAGGAGTGTCATTTCTACAAGTCTTCCCCTCTCACTGCATTCTTTATTTTCTCAGTTTTAGTCCCTTGATCTCAATTTTGTTGCCAAGACTTTTACATTCCTCTACAGAAATAATAAATAGTAGCAAACAGAGAGGGGGCACATACCAGGGTACAAAAACTGGCTTGCCTAGAGACTGATTCTTCCCTTTCTGTGGTTCCAAGCTATATGGATAAAAGACACCTGAGTAAGAGTGAGCTGAGACAGGTGGAGTGGCAAGTGGGCAAGGTGTTATTTTTCTGTATAACACAAGGAGCTCTAGGAACATAGAGGCTGAAGAATTAGGAGACTCAGGAGAAGTGTCATGCAAGTAATTTCTTATTGAGCAGTACTTTCCACTTTCCCATTTCTGGTTCTTAAGTTAATCAAGTTACAAACAGATTGGTTACTCCAATCCAAATTCAAAGGACGCTAGAAAATAGAGCTCAGAATTAAACTTTTCATTCAGTCTTAAATATGGCGTCACAGCATGTTCCTCCATAGTACAATCACTGAATATGGCAAGCAGTAGTAGAGAGTGTTTTAGTACTGTATCTTATGGTAATGAAGAACAATTAGCCCTGCATTTTGGGGAATGAATTGGATTGCTGTATTCCTCACTGACAATGTAACATAAAAAGTGTTTGCCTATTGACCAAGTTTCAGGGGTAGTCTCATTAGTTACATGGCAAGCATAAACTAAAGAAATGGGGGCCTACAGCTCCAATCTTCTTCCAAAGATTATAAACAAGGCTTCGCCGAATGTTGACATTCCTCCAACAATATCAGTCCTTCCTGCTGAAAGGAGATAGTGAATGAGCCACGATGTCATGCTGCAGGGGAAACAGTGGGTTGATGCTTTATGTAATCCTTTCTCCCTTCCACTATACATCGCTTACTCCAGCTTACACCATTTAAGAATATGTTTGCTATATGCTCTTGAGACTGCCCCCTCCCTTCTACGCTGATGAAGTTCATCAACTGTTGTATCATCCTGATACATTTTGGCATTCCTGTAACATCCACAGTAGTTAACTTTGTTTAAAATAGCATTTCTTTCTCTAGAGGAAAAGACAACTGGCACCCAGGGCTGCAAATTATTTGGTGAGTCATCAGTTAATATACACATCCTGAATAAAAAAGTACTGCAGCTGCTAATTTCTGTTTACTGCTTGACAGTATGTACAAGAAAAGAAAAGGTAATTAGTATGTGCAGCCTTTTATTGGCTGGGTTTATAGATATAAATGGAAAATATGCAGTATGGCTTTTCAGGCTGCGAGCTTCTATTTGTGTGAACATAAGACAAATGTGCTCTGGGCTCTTGCTTTTCCCCTGAGCATCAACAGATAGGTTGAAAGAGGGTGGTGCAGGAAGGAGTTAGGAATTTCCATTACAGAAATAAATGATTTGTAATGGAGACACAGAGATTTGTTGGTAATATTTGTTTTTCTTTTCTCCTTTTAAATGCAATTTGCACCACAGGAAGGAAGAACCCAGGTTTAAAAATGCCTCTGACCAGTTGTATAAGCAGATAAGAGGAGATGGAACAAGCAATTCATTAAATGACACAACAAGAACTAGGATAAGGGTAAAATTCTGCTCTAATCCTGCAAGCATTCTGAGAACAAATCCCATTGAAATCAGTGGGCTTGCTCATGATAATAAAACTAAGCACATGCTTAAGTGTTTCCAGGGTCAGGGGCTTCATGGCATTCCAGCCCCCTTGCTGAAGAACAAGTCTCCCAGGTTGCCATTTAAGGCAGAATTTAGATGAAGATGGGCCCAAAGCCAGAGAGGACCTGGCTACCTGTTCTGCCTAAGCTGTAGTCCATGCAGGATCTGGTCTGGACATGAGCCACCTTTTAATGTTTTTGCATCCTGGCTCTCCCCACTCTGGCTGGTTTTGGAGCTGGGTCCTGCAATTTATGTCACTTTATTGCTTTCTATAGATTCTTTTCTTTCCAAGCCATCACATTTAAGCAAGAGATAAAAGTGAGATATTTTTATGTGGGGTCATTTTTAATAGGAACACTAATGTTCTGAAACTGTGAATGGTATCTGAAAAGGCAGTCTGAGTTATTTATGACAAAAACAAAACCAATAGAAACAAACCACAAGGCTTATTGCAAAGCTAATACTTTGGAGACAAATGTTTGTGAGTCATTCTTTGATGTTCAACTACAGGTTATTTTTTACAACTGATTTGTTTGTTATCCTATGTCTAGTTGAATCTACATGGAGAAAAATATATAAAGGGGAATTTCCTTACTGCCTTGTCTTTAAAAAATAATTTAGATCTGTTGTTCATCAGGATATTATGTTGCTTCAAAGAGAATTAGCAGATGCATTTCTTTTGTTTCAGCTTGAAAAGGTAATGGGTTAAGGACTTGTGGGTGTATTCAAGTTCCTGTATAAAGTGTAACTATGAACTGCCCTGCAAAATAAACCTGGGCTTGGCACAAACACTTGTTCCAAACATGATTACACGTAAATGTCACAGGGAAACATTCCAGAATTCCATAGCTTACAGATTAATGTGAAAAGTCATTTTTATTGCAACAATTTCCAAGCAATTGAAAGCCAATTATTTAAATAACAAAAATAGACCCCATATCCAGAGCTCACCCAGCATGTTCCATATTTATATTTATTACAAAAGTGGTTATTTTATAAAATGTCATATATCTAACAATCTTTCAAATCAAGCTAATGAAAATCCAACCTATATTAACAATCCAGTAAAGGAAAAAAAATAACTACCAGCTTTAGCACTTCAAGAGTTTAGCTCACTTTCCTCCAGGTTTTCAGGAGAAAAGTATTTGTGATAATAAATATCAAAGAATTAAAGGTAAAAATGCAAGGTATGAAGGGAATACCAATCACTGCAAATGGCCTTACTGCTCTAAATAGTACAGAGAATCTTTACATAAAAAATAGTATAGTATTATTTGTCCTAATTTACTAATAAGCACTTCCATCACACTTTCCATATGAAGATCTCAAAGCACCCCACAACCATGTAGTATAAACTTGACAGTGTTCCTTTCCAGTAGGTAGGGTAGGCTGTTTTGTAGTTGCTAAGGATGGGAAAGCTCAGGCACAAAGAATGTGAACAACTTGCCTGAGGCCACAAAGCAAGTCAGGGTTAGAACTGAGATTACAACACTAGAATCCTGATGTCTCGTATAATGTTTTAACCAGTGCAGAATGCTGCCTCCATTGCCAAAAGAATGACAGCTACCAAAGCAGCAATATTTTAGTCTATCTCAAAATAAAATACAAAATGCAAGATGACAGATGAAGCAGCTGAAAAAAAACAGCACATACCTCTCTAGATATATTTCTATTTATGGAGCAGTTCCGGAAACATACTACTGTATGACAAACTTTCATGTGTTAACTCCTACATTAAACCAAAGAGCATATCATTACAGTACCAAAATCACTGTGGCTAGAATTTATTACAGAAAAACAAATTTGCAACAATCCTAGAAGTCCATAATGTAATTAATAGGGTCTGCACAGGAATAACTATTCTGTGAATGAGCACGTAGTATAAAATGTGAAATTGGAGTGCAGAAATTTTCTGACACATCAGAGAAATAAAAGGACACTTTACAGATACATTTATGTATTTATTTATGTTCTTTTGATTTCACTGTGCTAATACTGTTATGGAATAGTTCTGTGCAATGGTGTTCAGCCTCCAGACTGCGGGCCAAATCTGGCTATACTTCTGTCATCCAGCCTGCAGAATGCTCCACAGGTCCACAAATTGGCAGTGGGGAATGGTGGCAGCATTAACTGCTGCTCCCTTGCTGCCAGATTCCCATAAGAACATAAGAAGTGCCATTTACTGGGTCAAACAATAGGTCCATCTTGTCCTGCATCCTGTCTAACAATGGCAGAGAGCAGATGCTGAAAGGGAGAGTGAACTGAGTCTGACCAGGGTTTTTTCCCATTGTTCCTCTCTTACTTGCAGCCTCTGGCATTTAACTTCCTCCAGCATAGGAGGTGCATGGGATTGGGCCATGCATGGGGTCAGGCTGGCACATGGAGGGATCAGGCTGTGGGTAGGGTCAGACAGTACATGGCTGGATCTGGTGCACAGGATCAAGCTGCATTTAAGGTTGGCTTAGCACACAGCAGGACTGGGTCAATGCATGGCTAGGGTTGAGCCAGCATGCAGCCATATCCAGTTTGCAAGATCGCACCCATGGACTGACCCCACACCACTGATCTGGTGCATGGTGCCGGAAGGTCGGGCACCACTGTTTTAGTGTCATTCACCATCTTAGAAGAACTTCTACAATTCTGGTATATAGAAAATACTCAAGTTTTTGGTATGTTTGAGAACAAAAACCACTTAAGGTTTGGACATTAGCTATCTTCTTGTAACTGGGGCTGGATGCAAAATAAAGATCAAGAAAGCATCATAACAAACCTTTGACTACAGCCACTTTCCTTCCCCCTTCCCTCCCTGCCTCCCACCTGTCTCACCTACAGAACACCTCAATTTACATTTTCACTGACTGGCTTTCTTGCATACATATTGGCCTCTGGCTGCTTTACCACTCCATTGAGGAAGAGTGCATACTATCTGTAGACACTTCCTCAGCCTGATGAAGGGTGTTGGTGCTCAAAAGCTTGCTAAGAAAAATTTGTCCAACTATCTGAGTTGGTCTAATAAAAGATACTGCATTTACCCAAAGAACCT
This sequence comes from Gavialis gangeticus, assembly GCF_001723915.1. Lineage (NCBI taxonomy): Eukaryota > Metazoa > Chordata > Crocodylia > Gavialidae > Gavialis > Gavialis gangeticus. The sequence continues at coordinate 8,818,402 of NW_017728964.1, forward strand.
TGCCTGTTTATAACAATCCACTCACTTCTAGAAATACTAATTGCATGGTACTAATTGGACAGCTGGTAAAGTACCTATGATTCTTCCAATTATTTCTGCAAAACAGATATAGAAATCTGTACATCTTTATGCACCAAGAGGTAGACACCTGCTAACAAACATATGAAACAATATGCATTTGTGCACAGTGAAGCTCATGTAAGCTGTAGGTAGAAAAAAAAAGAGACTGCATATTTAATTCTGAACCTGCTCCCCCTGACTGATCAGAAATCTCTACATGCTGGACACAGGTCACTATATATACAAGGAAAAAGCTACTCTTTCCCCAGTGCCTAAACTGGTTTCCTCCACCCAAAATGGAGCTTCTAAAATATTTATTTTTTGATCTGTCAGCATCATCACTTCCCTTGAATCTCTCCATTGACTCCACCTTCTCTACTGCATCAGGTTTAAATTTCTAATCCTTATCTTCAAGCTCCAATAGAGCCCTGCTATCAGAATGGGGTCAAATGTGAAATCTGTGCTCTTGGACAGATTGGCCAGCATGGCTGTCAGTCTTACATAGACTAGGTACAGATCTAAAGACATTAAATGAGTGATAAAAAACAGTTTGTTTGAGGCAGCAGTTTTCAATCTCTTTAGACGCAAGGCATTCCTTGGAAAATATCAGCTCTTCACTTTCATTAATTTTGTGAAAGTTCTTTCTATGGCAAAGAGCTAAGAAAGACCACAACAGGACAACTGTGGCACCCTGGTTAAGGGCTACAGGTTCACTGGTTTAAGGGCTACAGGGAAGTTTTGAAATACCATTCTAACAGACTGGGACGGGTTATGCCCACATGAGTAAGTTCTATCAGGGAAGAAAGTTATCTTTTTTGTTTTGAATAAAAAGTTTGATAATGCAGATAAAAGACAGAAATCTATCTTTTGTCAGCCTGGGGCTTAAATCTGGCTGCACATGACCTAGAAGAAGTCCTGAATTTGCTGCTTCTGCCAACAGGGGTAAGCAGCCTTGCCAAAAGTGTATGTTTCTAGTAAGACAATATTCACTTGTTTTTCAGTTCAAAGGGCCTTTATGAGGTTGCTTATCTTTTTTCCATGGCACAATGCCTTTGTATTTGCTGAAGACCTTATTACCTTTATACCATCCCTAATTCTACTGTCTCTTTCTTAGTGTATTTTATTCCAGCATGTCAGTACTTGATTGATCCTCCATATTTGAGAACTACGTTTGTATCAAAGATTACAGGATTCTTTTAAAAAAACAGTTCATTTACTGAAATGGTACTTTTGTGAGAGGAAACACTGTAACAAATCACTATGATGGTACAATATAAGAAGTCAGGCCTAATCTACTCTGGACTGGTCAAGAGTTTTTTTATCTGAATTAGGGAAAGCCATGCAGTTTGCAGGTGCAGCTTGCTTTTGAACCTGCACAATTTATACATGCAATGAAAAGGCAAAAGGGGAGATGTCTGGCAGCACAGTGCGCTGCAGCTCACTGGGGTGGTCCTGGTTCAGTGCTGAATCAGAGCAACGCAAGATTTTGCTTGGAGCTCTGCTGTCTGAGTATTGGCCCTGCCTAAGCCTGTTTAGCTTGTGAAATCACACATCAGAGGAACATGGCTGCAGGCAGGTTTGAACGTCGTCCAACTCTGATGTTAATTTAATTTTTTATTTCAACCCATTCACACACCTGCTTAAGAACATAAAAATGACCATTTACTGGGTCAGACCATAGGTCCATCTTGCCCTGTGTCCTGTGACACACGATGACAGAGAACAGATGCTGAAAGGGAGAGTGAAATGGGTGAGCTGACCAGGGTTCCCCTCCCCACCCTTCCTGTCCCATTTGTAGCCTCCAAGATCTAAGGTCTAGGATGTTCTGATTCAGAGGCTGTGCCCCTAACTCCCGTGCTCAGTAGCTACTGATGCCCCTTTGCTCCAAGAATTTGTCCAAGCCTTTTTTGAATCTGGCTAAACTGTCAACTTCCACAGCACCTGGTGGCAGCGAGTTCCACACCTGAGGGACAGGTGGTGTGAAAAAATTCCTTTTGTTAGTTGGAAACTTACTCCCTGCTAGTTTCATTTTGTGACCCCTAGTTCTTGTATTGAGAGGGAGTACAAAAGAAATCCCTATTTACTTCCTCTTCGCTGTGTAGTATTTTGTAAGCTCTTATTATGTCCCCCCTCAAGCACCTCTTTTCTAAACTCAGTAGGCCTCACCCCTTTAGTCTCTCCTCGCATGGAAGTCCTTCCACACCGCTCATCACCCTTGTCGCTAGGGTGGCCATCATAGAGGACAGTCCGGTTTTCTGCTACTCTGTCCTGTGTCCTCTATTAATACAAAACCTGACACCTTTATGTCCTCTATTTTTCTGTTCAAGAGAAAAATAGTGGACACAAAGGCATCAGCTTTCATAGCAATAAAGGACAGAGGACAGCCAGACTATCCTCTATGACAGACGGCCACCCTACTTGTCGCCCTTCTCTAGTTCTCCTCTATCCTTTTGGCGGTGCGGGGACCAGAGCTGAGCAATTACTTGAGGGGTGGACTCACCAGAACTTTATAGAGGCATGATGATACTTTCCCTTCTGTTCAGAATTCCCTTAATAATAAGCCATAATAATAATAAAAACAAAAATAATAAGATATGATAATATGATGATGTATAATAATAACAATCCCTTAATAATAAGCAGAAAAGCACAAGTTGCTTGCAATTTCCCAGTTGGTCTAATAAAAGGTATCATTTTGGAACCCAGAGTTCTAGTTTTTTGTGTGTCGTCTTAATCACCCCTGACATTGTTTGCTTTTTTGATGGCGGCTGAGCACCCAGCTCATATTTGTAGCGAAGTGCCCACAGCGACTGGCAGGGCTGATGTGGCTCGGCTGCAGCGCAGACAGCCGTAGTTGTTGTGGTTTGTTTTTGTTTTTCACACAGTCCGGGGTGTTCCCCCCCTCCCGGCTCAGTTTAAACCCCGGCGACTCCGCCCCGCACTCGGACCCCGCCCTGCTGCCCCAGGGGGCGGGAAGCCAGCGGTGACGGGCGGGCGAGCGAACCAGTAGCGCGGGAGGACTCCCCTAGCAACTGAGCGAGGAGTCCGCACGCCAAGAGTGGGTGGCGGCCCGGCCGAGCGCGATCCCCCAATGGCAGCAGAGGGGAACGGAGCTGCACCAATAGGGAAAGGCTGGCGCAGTTGTTGCCCAATGGGAAAGTAGGGGGGCGCGGAAGCTGTCACAGCGCGCCAATGGAGGAGGAGGAGGTGGGCGGGAGCGATGGCTCTGACGCACCAATGGCACCGGCGCGGGGCGGGTGCTGTCAGGGCGCTGGGCCGAGCCCAG
>NW_017728964.1:8827190-8829151 GCF_001723915.1 Gavialis gangeticus
GCGGCAGACTTGATGGAAAAGACGTCCTGGGGCAGGAGGGCTTGATCCTACACCCCCTTGCTATGGTCTACCTGGCGGGGCTCCAGAGGGGATGGAGCTGGACTTCTCAGTGGTGGCAGGTGGCAGAACAAGGGGCAATGGGCTCAAGTTGCAGCAAGGGAAGTTTAGGTTAAATATTAGGAAGGATTTTAGGAGGGTAGTAAAACACGGGAACAGGCTACCCAGAGAGGTGGTGGAGGAGGTTTTTAAGAGTGGGCTAAGGCGAAGCCTTGGCTGGCATGACCTAGCACGGGATGGTCCTGCTTCGAGCAGGGGGTTGGACTAGACGTGACCTCCTGAGGTCCTTTCCAGCCCTCATTTTCCATGATTGTATAATCAGTAAGCGAAGAGAAGCACTGAGGACTGCTAAGAGTGTGTATATGGTTGGAATGAATATATTTGGATTTGCAGCAGTTAATCCCTCCTCCTCCCCTTCCCTTGGTGAATTTTTCCCTGTAGGCAAGCTATTGGCGGGTGGGTGTTACCCCATCGAAATTACCTTTCTGTACAGTTCCATAACCTGTGCAACATACCCACATTTAGGTGGGATTAAGTGTAACTTAATGCTATGATGCAACCTTCTGACTTAACGGGAGCTGTAGTACCTATTGAAACCCTTTTTCTTGATCCTGTGCGTTTACGATGGCATACTGTGAAGCAGAGATTCAGACATTTATCCATTGTAACTTTTGTGCATCACAAACATGCTTTCCTATTCTTACAGAAAAACACATATAACAAAATGAATTATTTGTTATTGGATGATGAGCCTACTGCCAAAATGGTGGATGACAGTACGAGAGACTGTTTAAAAGAGACAAAGGAAGAAAACTATAACACAAGACTGTTGAGTTTCAATACAGTGTTTCCAAAGAATTGACAGCAGTGTAGGTCTTGTATATTTGGTATGTCAAATGTTGCCCTCCAAGATGAAGACTTCTTGTTTGTGCTTTAATTAATCTTTTAAGAAATAGTACCCTATGGGCACCACCTGTGTTTGCAAAGTAGGAAACTGTAGGATTCCTTAGCTGAATTCTAGTCATCTCTGTGTAAGCAAAGGCCTCCTTTCTTCTCTGCTCATAGATTTAGCTTCTCTATACAAATCCATTAGGTAATAAACAAATAGGCGGTCACCTTACATATTTGACAGTTGCTGTAAATGGCTACCAGTTACTTTATTAGGAGCCGATCCACAAAACAGGGTAGATTTGCACCTTATACCATTAAAGTTGGTGTCAGACCTTCCATTGACATTAAAAGGTTTTGGATTGGGTCCATATTATTTGTGACCATTAATATTAAAGTAATGGCATGTATCAAACAAAGGCAGATAACATTTTTTTTCTTAATAGCACTCAACCTATAGGTTATTTTTTCTACAAGAGGGCCATGTTGTGCCTTGAAGCCATGAGCCCAGCATTGGTCTAACTTGGAGTTTCCCTTCCCTGAGTGGGGGGCCCCAGGGACCTCTACTGAGGATTGTGCCTGCTGATTCACAGAAGTTTAGGGCTGGAAGGGATCTCATGTTCATGTATATGGCTCTTCCCAAGATGCAGAAAGTGTGTGCTTGCTGGAGGTATCTTTAAGGAATTTGCAACTCTCTTGCTTCTTTCTGCCTGCTCGGTGTTAAATGAGGGGTCAGATGCTTTGTACCTAAATTAACCATAAAACAGTTCAGAATAATTTATGTCGTAGGAATTCTTCAGTCTCTGAATGTAGCTTGATGTAATCAGGAGACCATGTTTGAGGTGAGCCTTAAATTGTATAGGACTAGCATAGTTTTCCTGTGAGTAGAGTTCTTGACAACAAAGTAATGCAAATATTAATTTGTAGCTATTCAATAGCACCATACATGCATCTTGAAATCCATTATTCATGATTAATTGTAACTTTAACATGCGGAGAGAGAGAGCAGTAAGCTT
>NW_017728964.1:8834151-8845160 GCF_001723915.1 Gavialis gangeticus
AATTGTATAGGACTAGCATAGTTTTCCTGTGAGTAGAGTTCTTGACAACAAAGTAATGCAAATATTAATTTGTAGCTATTCAATAGCACCATACATGCATCTTGAAATCCATTATTCATGATTAATTGTAACTTTAACATGCGGAGAGAGAGAGCAGTAGGCTTTCATACCACTTCACAAACAGCCACTAAAGACACCTTGCTGAATAAATGTTAAAACCTAAATTAGACAAGTTTAAATGAACAGATGGTTTGTGCCCATACCAACTGTGCTACACAAAGGCAGCCCTTCAGAACAGGGAGGGTGAAAGAATTATGGGCCGTGAGGATGAGAGATTTCTTTGAGGTTGGTGTGAAAAAGCAAGTGTACTTGATGGGTAAGGGCAGGTTTATAGATTTCTTTCCTTGTTAGTTTACTAACTTCATGTTTTAAGTAACTAGTGTCAGCTCAAATGTGTGTGACACAATTGCCCTTCTTGGTAAATATAGATATAACTTGTAATAGGGGCTGAAGTTATTTTCATTTAATCTTAATTTGTACAGCCTTTCATGATTACTGTACTCTGAAGGAAGTATTTGGCTCTCCCTTAAAGTATCAGGCAAAGGATGAAGGGCAATAATTGATTATCCATCTCCTTGCAGAAAAACAGTGAGAACCTTTGCTGGGAACTGTTTGTAAGTCTATAGAGGTCTAACTTCATGTTTTGCCCTGTAACAGAGAGAGAGAATTGTTGGCTTCTGAGTTTGTAACAACTGTTTCAAAAGTCATTCCACTTGTATATTTTGGTGGAGACAAATGATTCTCTCTAGTGGGAAATACCAGTATATATAAAATATACACACATGCTTCAGAAGTCATCTGTTCTTTCACAATAGTTTGAAAGAAGGCAAGGGTCTGTTAGGTCTGCTCTATTTTTCTGCCAAATCTGGACCAGTAAATGCAAATAGTTTGGGAGGTAATATTTTGCTGGAGGTTACTGTACTAAGTAGATTTGGTTATCTGGGTAACAGATGTCTTGAAAATTTCCAAGTCTTGCTCACTCTGCAGAATTTATCTTAAAAAACAAAAAATCAAAAAACCCAAAAACAAACCATCCCCCCCACTACCACCCCCTACTCCCCACAAAAATCTAGATGAGACTACTTTTTTTGAATGTCCTGCAGTGTTGGGTTTACAGGTAGTTGTCAGTTCTTTGGGCACCACTAGCTTATCCTTCAGAATAAACTCGGGGGAAATAATTGCCTTAAAACTAGAACACAAAAACTCTATTCTAACTGGGTTGACAGATACTTTGTTATTCAGCACTGTTAATTTTTATCTGCTGTATTGTCGCATTGTTTTCACACTAAAATAGAGCAAGATGAACTTGTTGTATGGCTTCTTGGAATGAACATTCAAATCTGCTCCTTCTCTCTTCTTCTCTGTGAAAATAAGTAGATTTAAAACCAAGGAGCCTGGTCTTCCATTCTGTTCTCTACCTCACTTTGTCTCCATTCGCTTTCATTTCTTATCAGTTATTGCCTATGGTTTTTCCCCTAACTTCTTTCTGTCTTTAGACTACAAACCTCTCACAAGAGGAACATCCTTCTTGAAGGTTTAAAAAGTGTCCAGCCTTTATGAAGGCTAGTAGGAATAAAAGGCAGTAGGTAGGTGCACTGGCAGGGAGAGTTGGACAGTGCTAGCGTCACCCAGGCCCCAGCGTTGAACAAGGTAATTTCACCAAGGGAGCATGTGGAGAACATGCAGCAGATCATGACTGTTGGCTGCAACTTCTAGCCCAGCAGCTCAACAGGGATGAAACGGAAGCTCGATATTATAGTTACAGACTTGTATGAAATTGATAAGCAACAACAGAACTTTGTGGTATCAGTTCATATTTAGAGGATTTTTAATACTTTTATCAAGGTCTTTTTCCTTAGCTGTCTACTAAAGAGTGTTCAGAGAGGCCACTGGCTAAAATGAACGCATGAAAGGTAAAACTGATGCTATGAAACATTTAAGACTGTTGATTCAAGAGCTTACTGAAGCTTTCCCAGAGGATGTGGCTAAATATAAAGCTATAGAAGGCAAAAGATCATGCTCATGTAAGTGTGCTTTCCACAAGTTCTAAGGTGCCCTTCATCCCTGTCACAAAACTGAAAAGCGTCTATGAAAATATTGACTGGAAGGAGAGAATGGGAGAAGTCTCCCTAATGTGTGCTAATAGCTGTGGACTATGAAGTAACTTCATTAACACAGATTGTTCTTTTTCTGAAGTAATTCAGTTGTATGCCTCTACAGATGCAGTCAAAGCTACCAGGTACTCTTTTCTTAAAAAATTGTTGGAGGTGCATACGTTACCTGTGAACCGGTCAAGAGCATTTCCAACAATGTGTATTTCTGGAGCAAAAATGTGTTTGTTTAATTTAATTTAATTTCAAATGGTTAAGTGCTAGAATGTGGATTTAGAAGTTAGTTTGTCTGTTGCACACAATGGGAAATTAAAAATGGAGGATTATTAACTATAGTTAAGAATGGTCAGGAAAAGGTTCAGTCAGGCAGGACTTGGTGAATTCTGCTGAAACAAAAAGCACTGGCAAGTGCTTGCACTTTCCTGTGACAGTCAACTACAGCCAGAAAGGGCCCCTTCCATTTTCAGTCCTGTATGTGGAAGGGCAGGTGGCTGGATTAAGAATAATATCTTCAAAGATGGTCTTCTCATCATTGTTTATATTTGTTCTAAGACCATAGTAACGTAGAAAGAAAAAGAAAACTGTTAAAATTTAAATTGCCTTGCATTTCTTAGGCAAAATATATAATAAATTTTTCTTTGCCACTTGCTTTTCCTCCCCTTCTGGCTCTCCCTGTGTGTGAAAGGGACACTTTTTACTCCCAGCAGCAATTCCCTTTGATTTCACCACTCCCTGCCTCTCCTATTCCCTCCCACTCCTTCCGGGCTCCAGGCTTGGTCCTGCAGAGCTGGTAGGCCTGAAGGGCAGCATTCTGTTTGGTCTGATCCAGTTCTGAGTGGTGCAGAGTGTAGATGTGCAATTTGCAACTGAAGGGAGATCCTGATCCAAATCAGTCACCTTCATTCTTGCCTTAAGTGTTACTGATACTTCCTTGCTGTCTGTATAGGACAGGCCTGGAATCTAGCATGAATGTTTTTTTCCTTATGTTTTTCTCATATTTTAAAGTCTGGCTGGGAACTTGATTTATTTTTCGTGCCAGGAGTTGAGCGCTTCACTAGGACCCTGCAGCATGTAATCTGACTGGTCTTCCCTGACATCTGATATGCAGCAATCTATTAGAAAGAACTCAAGATGTCCCATTTTTCAGCAGCTTCCTAAACCACTTGGCAAAGGATGTTTTTGGCATCTCTTTACTCCGAACCTTGGGTAATATTACCCAATCTAGGGTTGTCACACACTTCAATAGATTTCCCAGGGCTTGTAACGTGTTGGACTCAGTGGTAAACCTCCAGCCTTCTCTACTTAAGGAAATAGGCATACCTTTAGTTGTGCAAAGGAATTGCAGGAACTTCTATTGCTTCCAGTTTTGTCTGTAAGCTAATTATTCTATTAGCTTCATTGAATGCCACCTTCTTCCCACTTTCTCTCTTCCCCTGATAATCTGATATGGCCTAAGTGCTCCACTGTGATTGTACCTATTCCATCCACACATGAAATGGATCCTGCAGCTGCATATTTCAGAATTTGACAGGAAATAGATCACCTTCAAGTAATACTCCTTAACCAAATTGACCGCTAGGTTTAAACCATCACCAGGTCTTTTACTTCCCAGGTCTCTTCCTTTCCACCCATTGTCGTGGTCCCACCCCAAAAAACAGGTTTGTTTAACCTCATCATTTTAGTATCAAACCTTTAACATGTCAACCGATTATTTATTTTTTTCTCCTTTCCTAACAGCTTTATTTTTAATTAAGTAATTTCTGTTTGGTGCAGAGTTTAAGAAGAATTAGGCAATCTGACAGTGCTATAAATGTTAGGTTTGGGTTCCTGATGAAAAAAGGAAGAAAAGTCTGCCTAAATTTGGTATTCACCCTGGCTACAGGTAACACCTAATGGATATTGTCACTAAAAAAGACACTAAAGATGTACAGTTCTATTTTTCTTCTTTCCAATCTGTTTTTCTTAGATTCAACCCCTGTTTGTATAGCAATTTCAGTGTTTTCCTTAGAATATTGGTCTCCATCTCTTCATGGAACACTTTCACCATATAACAGGGGAAAGGAATACCTGGAGGAAAAGTGAGTGTAAAAATATACAAGTTGCTGAGGGTCTTTAGGACTCTGGAAAGTAATTTGAACTTTTTAAATTCTGTAAAACTGGTTAAGCATTAAAGTGATTGTGTACTTTTAACTCCAATAGAATCCAAATCCTGATTTGGCCAAAACTGTGTCTGTTTACACAGTGGCTGAATTTGGTCATGTGTATTGTCTGGCTTTTTAATGTGCTACTATAAATTGCTTCACAACTTTCAAATTTTGCACTAAAATGAAACATCAGAATTTTAATCAAGAGCAGGAAATAGCTCAATTTAGTGGGGTGTTTTGTTTTGTTTTTTAAAGACGTACGACTTTTTTTACTGGGATCCTCTGGATTGTTTAAACTAGCTGATGTTGACCTGTGAAGAAGAAATAATACTTAGATTTTATATTTACTCCCAAAATACTTGAGATAAAATATGAGTGGGGTAGGTTTGTCTCGTGGCTTTTTTTGAGTAAGCTGCATGTGTATGGTAATTTACTCTCAACATGTTTATTTTTGTTTTGCTACTGTCAAAACTACGTAGGTTAAGTATGTAGCTACATTTCTTCAGTAGTGCCCAAACCTGTTTGCACTGCCTTTATACAGGGGGAAAAACTTTTTTTTCTCTCTCTTCATATAGTGTAACTTTAAAAATATCACGTAAATAATATTGATGCAACTTTATAGTGGAAAATTCAAATGCAGAGTTAGTTTAACTTGCAGTACGACAGTTTTGATCTGTTTGTTAATCATATCAGTTTTCCTTTCATAGATCTCTGCATCATGTTCCTGCAGTAAGACCTTGTCTATGCTACACAGTTTTGCCAACAAAGCTTCCGAGTGCATTTACACTCAGAGTTCCTCTGAGGTAGTACATTTTCATCTGGCAGAGTTGTACCATCTCAGCTGAGGGGGAATAAGGTTTCTGCTGCTGTCTGGGAGCTAGCAGAAAATGCCTATCTGTAGTCCCTAACCTATGGTGGCAGCTTTGGTTCCTTCAGAAGCTGGCACCTTCCCCAGATGCACTTCACACTGGCAGCACAGCTGCTAAATGAGCTACGAAGAGCCACCACAAAAGGCATATGAATGTGTGCACTGATGGTTTGCTGGTGGTAGCTGTTTCCTGCCACCAGAAGTTGTGGCAATGGAGTAAAGGAGGTATAGAAAAGACCTTCATGCTTAAATCTACAACAGCTTGTGGTAGCAGATGGGAAGATTTCTCGCTGGGTGGGATAGGGAGGAGAGAAAATTGCATCAATAGCAAGTCCTTCCAAGTTCTGCTATGTAAGTTGCATTCGGCATATTGAAGTACAGTGTCCCTGGGCTATAACCCATCACTACCCATTCTTTGTATAATTACATTCCTGCCTGATATGTTAATTATACTGTTAATTAAATTGGTAATGGAAATATAGTTGCCAACTCTTTTCAGTTAGGACCTTGAGAAATGTACAGGTGTTGTCTTACTTCCAACTTCTTTTCAAACTAAAAAGGACAAACATGTAAGGAAATGTCAAATTCTGTGGTGCATGTAACCTGCTAAAGTTTCCGGAGACTTAAGGAAACTTGATAGTGAATTCTGTACAAGGTAAGAAGAGTGGATCTTTGGCAGCTGGAGAAGAGGGAGGGGCAGGATTGAGAAGTGAAAATGTCCTAATTTCCATATAAAAGCACCTTCTGCCAGCTCAACAGTTTGTGACTGCTGTGTAGGCAGGCATACAGCTGTGATGAAGGGAGCTGGATTCTTTTTTGGCGGGGGTGGGGAAATTGGAAAGCTATTTATTTCTTATGAGAACTGGCTCGCTGATTACAGCATGACTGTATAACACTTCCCTGCTATTTGTTTTGTTGCACAGAAGCTGGTGTTGAAATGTACTTTTAGATGCAAACTCCCATTCTAGATTTAATTAAAGCTGTCTTGACAGAAACTGGAAATACATGTAATAGATCACATTTTAAAATGGGATAGTGACTAAGCAATAATATTTGATCCCAAGTCAGAAAATGCACAAGAGTTCAGAAGAAAGAAGAAATCTAGTATTGATAGCTGGTGGTTGCACTTACTATGAGGTGAAAGGAATACATCTGGTTTCTTGAATGGATATTACTTCTTTTAATAAAAGTGATGAGAACATGGAGTGATGGAGCTGGAGGGCTACCATCCAGAAAAGACTAATATAAGAATAGTAGTATGTTGGAGTTTTTTTTCCCCCATCCCCAAAAGCATACAAGTACTTTTAGACTATTAGTCGCATTGATTTCCTTTCATCCACTGAACTAAGGATCCTTTGTGTACAGGCCACTTTTAAAATGGAATTTGGGTTCCTAGATCACTTAAGCATTTTTGAAAATTTTATTCAAGGTGTGTTCAGTTGGGAAGGATCCATGTAAAAATTATCAAGCTAAGCCTGTCTTTGTATTCTTCATCAGTGATCAATAGAATTCTGGATTTCTGTGAAATGACCAGTACTGACCAGAGGAAATTGAATACATTAGTCTGTTTCTGTGTAGCAGTTCCTGTGTTCATAATTAACCAGTGCAAACAATGTTTGGACATTTAATATCTCAATATTAAAGCTGCACTCAAGTCAGAAGATTCAAAGTAATGCTTTCCAGAGCAGTAATAGCTTGGGTCTATTTGCACATATGCAGCAGTTTCTTTACTTACACAGTGTGAACTTCAGTACCTTAAAGCTACCTACATTAACTAAGATCTGTGAAAACATCATGTACCCTTGAAGTGTGATATACTGGTATATGCAGAGGCAACTTTCTGTCTATACTAAAGCTCTGACTAGGCCAGTGATTCTCAATCAGGGTGCCATGGCACCCTAGGGTACCTGACAGCTTTTGGAGAGAGGAGATGAGCTAGATAAACACAGGCTGTGGGAAGAAGATGAGTACAGGCTCTTTCCTGCCAGCTGCTTCTCCTCTTTCCCGGACCCTCTTCAAACAGGTAAGCTGTATACTAATGCATTTTAGTTTTTTATTAAATGGGGTGCCACTCAATTCACAACAGTCATGGAGAGGTACTTTGGGTCTTAAAAGTTTGAGAACCACTGACCTATGCCTTCATTATAATTCTAGCTTTAATTTAATTTAATTCTAGGATAGGAGAAAAATACTGTTGTTAAATATTGTGTTTGCAAAATTATTTTCAAAATCTGCTAATTAAATCAGCATTTAGTTTTAGGGTCCCTATGCTTATTGTTAACACATCTAGGTCTTAGCTAATGAAGATTCAAACAAAGGGTTTTCACAGTTGTATCTCCATTATCATAAATTTAGATCCCTCACTTTCTTTAATAGATGGGTCTTACCTGTAAATCTCCCAGCATTCCTCCCCCCAGCCCTGCCTCCGCATTATTTCTTGTATCAGTCTACTTTGTCAATAAGGATGTGTGTGCGCATGCATGCATGCATGTGCTGGGAATGTAAATGTGTGCAAAGTAGCTGAGTTATGGTTGCCGTGGAGAAACATTTTAGTTTTGTGCCCAATCTCTTTTGCAGTTCTAGGGGACATACTATACACTTGAAAATTGCACTTCCATCTGTTGTTACATGTAGCACCTGAGACTGAAAGAGGAAAACACTTCTCTATTTTTTCCCATTTTTACTTTGTAGATTCAACAGTGCTTCATGCAGTCTCATAAAGCCATCTCATGGTTCTACTGATGGTATCACTTTTCTGCAATGCTCTGGATTGAGGCTGTATATGCAAAGCCCCAAGCCCAGCAAATAAAGGCTTTCTAAACAAATGCATCAGCAAAACTGAAATGGCAGCAGATGTGCATGTGTCCAAAAAGGATGTATAGGAGGGGGGCTTGACTGTTTGTTTCTAGTGGTAGTATCCACAGTTCTGCCCAATTGCCCTTCCTGAAGTTTTATAACATCTGCATGAAAGCCAAAAAGTATATATAAAACTTAACAAAAGAAATCTTGCATTTACTTTAAAAAAAAAAGTAGCTTTCCAAAACTCTTGATTTGTTTTTTCTAATTACTAAATTTATACATTTAAACTTTGCCTGTTTCTTTTCAAAATCTAAGCAGCAATCTTTTAAAAATGTTGATCTTGGTAATTTCTTTGCCTTAAAAAAAGAGAGGACAAGGTGTCCGTGTTTACACACTAACTTCACATTTCCCATATTTAGCGCTTTAGGCAAGTGCATGCAATTTGAACCTGCATCCACAAAAGCCCAGAAGGGATGCAACAGGTCTCCATTATACTCCATTAAGGGTAGACTAGAGAAAGGAGAGTCAAGGTATTGAGCAGTGAAGGGAATGATTTGCATGTGGATAGCCAAGTAACCCTTTTCTTTGCATGGCTGCATCAACAAGGAAAAATGGTCTTTGCATGTATGGTGCATGGTTTCAGTAATTCATGACTTAATTCATAACTCAACTCTTTTTGTAGTTACAAAAATGCACATATTGCTGAAGATCACAGAAATGACAACCTTGACTTTTCAAATCCCTTTTGAGTTAATAGAGTGCAAACTGCATTTTGAAATTTTAGTTAAATAAAAATCCATTTATCATGCTTTTAAGGTTTGCTTCACTCTAGAAAAAAATTATCCTGGAATGTGATCAAGTGAAAAACTTTGGCATGAAATGTATTTAAAAAAAAAAAAAGTAATAGTCTAGAAGCTGAGAATAAAAGTATCATAATGGTGCAGTAGCTTTTCTTTTCAAGATCAGTCTTTTTTTTTTTTCCTCTCCAAACAGGGGGTATTTTCTCTGAAAGCACTTGAAAGAAGTGTATCTCATTTCCACCTACATTCAGCTTTTCAACAACTGCAAGTCAGACTAGTTTAATGCAGAAAGTTTAAATGGAGAATAATTACATGGTCTTTGAGTGAATAAAAAGGCTGTGCTGCTGATAACTTTCAGTAAAATTCATCAGAACACAGAAATATGCCACCTTTATTCACCTGGAAACCAGTATATTTTAATTGGATTAAAACTACTTCAGTGTACACTGATTGGAAAATGGCACAGCCCCTTCCATAACGGTTCTCGTGAATGAGCACCCTTCCTTTTTTTTTTTTTTTTTTAACTCGTAAATTTAAAAGAGCAGCTGTATGATGTATACTGGGGTGAAAGTCCGTGTTATCTGCAGAACTGAGGGAGGAAAACAACTTTTGTGTGCAATGCATACATGTTTTCTTAATTTCAGAGATCTCTTGTCCTATGTTTGAACAGCAGTGGGCATGTTTGTTTGTTAATGCACAATGGTTACTGTGCATTTAATTCTGTGCTTGTACAACCAAGTACTAAATAAATGTGCAGTAACCACAGTTACTGCGCAGTAGCACCAGCAAACACCTTTTTAGTGATGCTACTGCACAGTAGCCTAATGATACTGTGCAGTAGCATATTGACACTATCCGTGTTGTGATGTACTGCTGCACAGTGCTGTTAGGCTACTGTGCAGCTAGCATCTCTTGTAGACATGCCCAGAGTCTGGGCAGCGTGGGGGAAGACTGATAGAGCAAGTTGCATCAATTTGTATATAATTTAATTTTAATTTGAGATGGCCGTGTCAGTCTATCATCTATATGCTCTCTTAAAGACTCCACTTGATTCAGTTCTCTGGATGATTCTTTCATAGGCTGGTTTTCTGAGATGGGAAGTGTCTGCATACCAGTCAGTCTTTCTGGGCAGCAGTGTGCTCTCAAGTAATTGGTAACAAATTCTGGTGTGTTGACACCAGTGTTTTCTTTCCAAGTTAAACATAGTGACAGTAGTGTCACTGAACAGTGGTGAGTGGCAATAACTAGCATTTGTAGTACATAAGTAAAGACCAGATTATTTTTATGTATGTATAATGTGATCAAACTTTGCTTTGGTAAATAATTCATACTTAAATGGGTTTTAACAAGGTATATGTTAAATAGCTGGAGCCAGGTCAACCCAAAGAGCTCATTAAATCTTTTCATTTTCCTGCTTGATTGTTTTCTTCCACTGCTGTCCTTAAACCTTTTGTTGATGCACTTCTGATGTGACATGTCAGCATGTTTGAAGATCAAGGGGTTGCACTTCTTTCACCAGGTTGCCAAGCTGACTGTTCTACAAAGCCAGCTGTCTCCTGGTTCTGCAGATCTTCCCTGTGAGCCTTGTCCCACATGCTTTCACATTTCCATTCTTTTATTAAAAGGTGAAATGCAGCTCCTTCATTGTGCATGACCATTATCCAACTGCAGCTCTTTAGCTATGCAGCATAGCTGCTTGTTTCCACGTATGGCTGGTCATCTGTTCCTCAAGGTTCACTAGTCCACCCGCCTTCTTGCTGCTTCCTGCACACTCCTTGGCATCTACTCCCAAATGAAACCCCTGGCTTGACTGCATGCACCCAATTGTTGATCTGGCTCCATGGAGTCTTGGAAGGACTTTTGTTGTAAAGGCAAGGGGTTGAGGGATCTGTAGTCTGTTCTTAGTTCTGTCGCTAACTTCTGAAGCATCTTTGACAATGCATTGCTGGAATTTGGGTCCTATTTTCATGCTGTCCATAATCACATGACCACCTTCAATTTACTGGATGAATCGCCTGAAAGGATTGCTGCTGGCTACTAGGGACAGCTGTTCATCTTCCTGTCTGGTTCCTGTCCCCAGTGACACAGACTTGCAGACACAGCAAGAGGAGAGAGCGCTGGCAGGCTGGTTCTTTCCCCATTGTACAGGGAAAAGTGGAGACAGTCTCTGTAGAAGTTAGAGCAGGGTGGCACTTTGGAGATAAACTAGAAAGACATCAGCTTTTCT
>NW_017728964.1:8850160-8867984 GCF_001723915.1 Gavialis gangeticus
GGTGGCACTTTGGAGATAAACTAGAAAGACATCAGCTTTTCTAGTAAATGGCTGCATAGAGCAGTGGTTCTCAACCTTTTTTTGGACTTGGAAGGACCTCTTCATAATTCTTGTTAATTTAGTGACACCCAATTAAAAAAAATAATTTATTTATTACAGCATTTACTTCCTTGCAGAGGGGCTGTGAGGGTGGGGGACTGGCCAGACAGAGGCACGCCTGAGCTTATCTGTTTACACAACCATCCAGAGGATCTCATGGTACCCCAAGGTGCCACAACACCCTAGTTGAAAATCAGTGGTACAGAGTCATATGCATCTTCTTCAGCAGCTTTCCACTTCTTATCTCCTTGACTTGTCAGGATCCGAACAGTTTTATCTATAGATAGGAGCATCATACAGCTGCTCTAAAAAACAGATGCAAGAAACTGGGAGATCAAAGGGTTGGATTGTGAACAAGAAACCTAAGGGAGGGAGAGATTGAGGCCCCCACAGTGAGGGAGGGAGTGAGGCAGGGCTAGATGCTGCTCAGCTAGGGTGGTGAATGTGACCCTGGGGCTGGGAGTGGGCGGTTTGTCCAGGAGGCACGGGAGGGTGGGGGAAGGGGAAGTGGCTCACTGCCACTGCATACCCCTGGGGGAAGTATGGGGAGGCATGTGACCCCTGGATTGGTGCACAGGGTGAGGGTGGGCTGCCTGCTGCAGGCTCAGGGCCAGGGGCTGCGCCAGCCTCTTCCCAGTGTGGGGCCTGGGCTCTCAGCAAGTGGGGGCAGTGTGGGCAGAGGTGGTGCTGTGAGGGGTGGCTACAGGGTGGGCTATAGCCACCCCAAAATTCCCCATAGTTGCCCCCAGCACCGCTGCTGTTGCCTGCCATGCCTCCACATGCTTGGAGCCCAGTCCCTCACCCTGTGCACAAATCCAGGGAGGCACATGCCCCCTATGCCTCCCCAGGAGTGCATGCAGTGGTGGGGAGCTGCTGCCCTTCCCTACCCCTCTGTGTCCCTTGGCCAAGTCACCCACAGCTCCATCCTGCTCCTGGCTGTGGGGTCGCATTCACTGCTGCCCCTTCCTGTCCCACAGACTTACCTGCAGGATGCTGATTTCCAAGTTGCTCAGCTGCATTCCTGTAAATAAGTATTGGCTGATGTGGCTGGTTAATTATCAGCCTTGAGCAGGGCTGCCCTGGGGGGGGTGGGGGTGAATTGAGGAGACCGCCTTGGGCTCTGTGCTTTGGAGGGGCCCGTGGACAGTGCTTTAAAGGCCTTGCTGCAGCTGCCACACAGCATAAGCTCCATGCTCCGGCCACTTGCCACCCTCTGGCCCTGCACAGGCTGATACATCCGGGGCCCCGCACGCCCATATGGACAACTTTGGCCTTTGGTATCACCCAAAAAACTCTGTCGGAGCACCCCTAGTTTTATCCCTGTCACTTATCCCATGGGATATCTGAAGTCATTAAAATGACTAGATATTTCATATTTAACAATACAGAGAAACTTGCTTATTGGGATTGGAAATAAACAGCTTGATAGAAGTTTTATCTCTGTCATAGTTTTGGTTCTGTTTTCTCAAGTTAATAGCTTATAAGCTTGGGTATTAAGGCCTCAAAGTTGGAGACGTATAGCTATTTTTGGGTGGGGTCTGACATATATAGAATTTAAGCTCTAACTGAAAAGCACCTAACCAATCGGGTTTTGGAGAAACCTGCTTGCTGAGTGGCACCTGACTCAGGCTTGCTGACTTGGGAGAGAAATGAATCGCAAACCTCAATACAACTGTTTTAAGTGAAATGACCACATTTATATACATTGGCTGTGAATACAAACTCTGATCTTCTGTTACAATACAGAATTATTTTAATATGCAGCTCTTCCATTTTTCAAGTAGTCTCCTTCCCCTTTGAAGGCAGAATACTGCTCTAGGAGAATGCTGCTTGTATGATGCTCACACCTGTACTTTGGATGTTTTGCCCTTTCAAAACTTGCTTGCTTGCAAATGGTGTCATGACCGGAGTGTGTTGGCAGTGGTTATGGTAGAGTAGGTCTGAAAAAAAGCCTATTAAACTTTGCTACATTCCCGTTTCATAAATACTTATCTGCATTATTATAGCCCTTAGGAGCTAGAATTAAGAAGCAGGATCCTGCAGTCTTAAGCACTAGTTTGTTGTTCTGCTTCACTAAAATGGATTTCTCTTCCTTTACAATCAGAGTTGTAAACCAAATGACTTCATTAGAGAGACTCGCACTGATTTCAGAGAGCTGTGACTCAGGCTCATAGTGTCAAGTAGTGGTGATTTTGGTATTTGGCTCAAGAATCTTAAAAATATTTTTTTTTCTAATTCAGCTCTGCTAACAAAGCACGAAGATATGAGAGGTTGTTATTTTATGATATATTTCAGAAGAGAAACATGAAATATGACATCTGTTAAAGCTTATGCAAGTTTTGCCCCTAACCTCTAGTTCAAACTCTGGCTTTGTTTCAGCCTTGTTTTTAATATGCAAGGAAATGAAAGTTTGCTAAGAACTAGAATGTAGTCTCTTTCCACTATATGTGCTGGATTGTACAACTGATCAGCTGTTTTCTGTGCCTGGGTTGGATGGGGCTGAGGGACCTGCCTTGGGCTGGATAAAAAATCCCTTGGTGGGCCAGATCTGGCTGATGGGCCATATTTTGGCGGCTCTTGTGTTGGAGCATAACCCCTACTGACATCAGCTGTGTGTGTTGCATACTTTAGGCAAAACTAGAGCCTAGAGTTTCAAGTCAGACACCCCAAAATAAGGAATACAAAATTAGTGATCACCCATGAAAAGCTTTTCCTAAGTAACATGGCTAGCATCACACAAGAACTCTGGCAGAGATGGGGATAAAGAGGAGACAGATAAGGGTGAATACATTGATTAGGGCATGACTGGGAGCCACAAAAGTGATTCAGTGATGAAAATCATAAATGTGATTCTTGGCTGTATTAGGTGAGGTGAGGCATTTTCAGTAGAACAATACTTATTAGTAGGGGTGCACTGATAAAGACTTTGTTGGCCAATACTGACAAAAGATTATTCACCAGGCATACCGGCCGATAGTGATCCAGTAACCGATTTACAAGAATGCAGCTGGGCAACATGGAGAGCAGCTCCCTGCAGGTAAGTCTGGAGGGAAAAAGGCATGGGGGGTGAGGAGCAGACTGAGGCCCCATGGTGAGGGAGGGAGTGGGGTAGGGGCTGGTGCTGGGGGTGCTGCCCAACCAGGGCAGTAAATGGGACCCCAGAGCTGGGGTGGGGAGCAGAACAGAGCCATAGGTGGGTTGTCCAAGGGATCAGCATCCCAGAGCTTAAAAAATGGCAGCAGGGATGCTTGAACTAAAGCTCATCAAATGAGCTATAGGTCAAGCACCACCACCAGTTTTAAGCACAGGGATGCTTCTAATAGGAGCTGAGCAGGGCAAAGGCAGAGGTGGGGTGCCTGCTGCAGGCTTGGGGCTCTCCCCCTTGCTGCTTTTGCCTCAGGAGCTCCATGCTGGCTGTGCGCCCCTTGCCTGTCCAGCAGCAGGAGGCACAACTTGTCATCACCATTGCTGGATGTGCAGGGGGCATGCGGCCAGTGCGTGGCTCCCGGGGCAAAGGCAGCAGGGCAGAGTGCCCTGAGCCTGCATCTGTCCTATGCACAGGGGTGCATTTAGTAGCGGGGAGCCACCCCCACCCCCCCATCTCGGTTGTGCTCCCTGCCCTGGGTCCCATTCGCTGCCCTGGCTGGGCAGTGCCCCCAGCCC
Organism: Gavialis gangeticus; assembly: GCF_001723915.1. Taxonomy (NCBI): domain Eukaryota; kingdom Metazoa; phylum Chordata; order Crocodylia; family Gavialidae; genus Gavialis; species Gavialis gangeticus. The sequence goes on from NW_017728964.1 coordinate 8,853,923, forward strand.
CTGCTCCACTCCTTCCTCACTGTGGGGGCCTCACTCCCACATGCCCCTTCCCCTCCCCAGACTTACCTGTAGGGAGCTGCTCTCCATGCTGCCTGGCTGCATTCCTGGCCATGTGCATACTGTGGTTGCGCACATGGCGTCTGGGGCACCAAACAGAAGGTACACTATATTTATCAGTACATTATCGGCTATACCAGCCAAAAAAGCCAATAGCTGATAATGTAAATTTTCTTTTTATTGGTGCAGATCTGATGTGGCACCGATGTACAAATCTCTACTTATTAGTGCCATTTGTAGTCTGGGCTCTAACTTACCGGCCTGGACCATGACTGGTAAGCCACAATAGGGTCCCATTTACAGCCACTTTGGATACATTTTTATTCTTTAAACATGAGAATGATAGTCCACGAAAATCAACAATGAAGTAACTCCCCTTTCTTAACTTCAGGTATCGTCCCAATCACCTCCTTACAGCAGAGCTGTTTGTTTTTTTCAAAGACATTCCTGTTGAGAGTCCTCTTACAACTCCCTGCTGGGATTTGGCCCTAACAGCTTGTTGAATGGGCAGTCTCTGAAACAGCCTTCCAGTAGGAGTGGTAAGAACAAAAATTCTCAACTAATTTTAAGATGAAGCTGATTAGTATATGAAAGGGACAGTGATACAAGCAGTGATAAAGGGGACCTTGATGTAATGGCCTAAGAAGTCCATTCCAATCCTGTCTTCTCACTTAACAGACACTTTGCTGGAGGAAGGATAACACAGAACCTTGTAGTTGATGGGCAAATGATTTGTGAGGATCTAATGTAGGAATATATAAGGCCGTTTCCTGTTCCTATTCACTGTCAAATCTTCCAGTAAGGATTAATTCCTTTGGGAATAGGTTTGGGTCCATGGAGAATGAATTCATGGGCTGGCTTGCTTCTCTATACATACCTTTGGAGAGGGAGAGGGAGTGAACAAATATAATTTGGAGGCTTTTTGGTAAGTGGCACTGATCTTGTTCAGTTTTGCAAGACCTCTGAAACTTGAAGAGTAATAGTTCCTTCTAGCCTTTTTCAAAACTGTAAATCTTTCCAAAAATAAGGGAAGATTGTTCTGTTTCCTGTAATGCTAAAAATACTTGCACACACTATCATGTTTATATATAGCACCTTTCATCTGAGGATGTTAACTGAAATTTATAGTAAACATTTTGGTTAATGAGCTATATAATGTGCCTCATATCCTCTTTGGAGAGGAAATGCTAAACTGAACTGAAGCTTATAATTCTGTTTTCCTTCTGGACTGGAAAGCTCTCTTAGTTCTTCTGTTTCCCACGGTAATATAAGTCTGTGAGGCTAGGAAAATAAAAACAGACAGTTTCATTACTGCCTAGAAAATATTAGGACAGGGAATGAAACGTGATCTTAGTTATGCTCTTGAGTTCCTTTCCCTTTTACAGTAAATAGATGGATCACTCGCTGTTTCAGTTGAGAGATGATTCACTAGCTGATGTCAACTGGTGTCTCCTTTTCTAAACACAGCTTATTTCCTGCATCTTTACTTACTGCATTATAGTCATTCATGGATTGCATTACTGTAACCCTGGCTCAGATTTTATATCAAGATCTAAATGTTTCATAAATCATGTATACAAAATCCAGAGACCTTTTTTTGTTGTGGTCAGGTTAACACATGTATCAAAAATTCCAATTTTTCACCTAGGACTTTCTAAAAGAAAACAAATATACCAGTTTCATTCCACAGTTCAATAAATCAAAGGTCTAGGGTTTTTTGCATTTTAAATGGGGTTTTGTTGGTTAAAATATTCTGCTATTGCTTTCTCTGATTTTTTTTGAATATGTACTTTGAGAACAAAAAGGGCAACTGGTGGTGGAGAATGCCTGATAAAGAATTGGTTATGATTGTATTTGGGATACCAATTTACAATATACTGAAATCAATAATATGGATTGAAGCTGACTGGAAGTGACAAAAGTCATTACAGTCCAACCTGACTGTTTTAGTCTATGAAGGAAGGAGCTGCAAATATAGGAGCTTTTATCTAATGACCACAGAATATTTTTTTTTCTCCCTGAAAATGTTTATAAATTTAAATTCTCTGGTCACTTAGAGATCAAGGCTAGAGAGAGCCTCAGGCGTGTGCCTGCAATCCACCATGAAGCTGTATTTGTCTCGAGGCTTACTGATATTTTGTCTTTTTTTTTAATTAAAATGAGAAACTTGTCATATTAATGGAACTGACAAATTACATGTATCACTCTGTTCTTTCTTAATTGTACTTTATCTGATTCAAGTCAAAGAATATGCACTCCAAGCTTTTAAACTTTACAGATTAGCTCTTACTTTCAATTGGCCTTATTTTCTTCACTGCATAATTTGGACTTTTTTAACAGATGGCTTTTAGTGCAGTAATTTAAATTGATGGGAAAGACTGGAAAGTGGAAGAGGAAGAACATTCTAAAGGACAAGCAAGCAGGAGGGAAACATGTCTGGCAAAAACCCTACACTTTTGCACCTATTAAGGACGTGGCCCAATTTTATTGTGTGGATCTATAAAGCATTTATGTATAGATCTGTAGAATTATGTTCAGGGATTGAATTCTGAATTGGTAGTCTTTAGTAGTTTTTGTTGAAGGGGCATATGGAGTTTTAACTCCTGTGTTACTCTGAAATACTTAAACAGTTCGGAAAAGCCTCCTTTCAAGAGGCATGCTAGACTAATTTCAATGTGCAAAATGAAAACTCTTGATTCAAAATGACTACGTCAAATTCTTACCACTAGCAGCGCAGCAATATATCGGTCCGATATGGAATTGGCACTGATGTGAAGAAAATTCAGTATATGGGGAAATTGGTCACATCAGGCAGATAATTTGGCCGATTAAATGGCCTGTGCACGCACGCAGCTGCAGCACAGCACAGCCGACAAGGAGCACAGCCCCGCAGTGTGGAGAGCTGCCTCCAGCTGGGTAAGTCTGGTGTCGGGGGGAGAGGGAAAGGGTGCTGCAGGGGAGATGGAGGGCCCTGTGGGGAGGGAGGCATGGGCCTGGGGCAAGTGCTGCCCAGCTGGAGTGGGGCAGGCATGGCATGGAGCTGCGGTTCATCGTGCAGGGGACAGGGCGGTTCCCACCACTGCACGCTGCTCACCTGGGAGCTGCTGGTGCAGTGGCTCATCTGGTGGCTCCTGCCGCTGCTCCCACCACTTGTCCAGGAGGGCGGGGGGAGTGCCCCCGGATCTGCGTGGGGCAGGCTGGGCTATGCGGGGGCTGCAGATGCAAATTCACCGTAGTCCCCTCCTAGTGCAGTCTCCACCCTGCCAAAAAGAGCTTGGCACAGTCCCAGACACATCCTGCCCTGCCCTGTGTAGATCCAAGGGTACGTGCCCCTGTACCTTCACAGATGAGTGGCGGCAGCTGCCAGGTGAGCGGGTAAGCGCCAGACAGTCCACCAGACCAGTGGCTCCCAGCTGAGTGGCATGCGGTGGTGGGAGCCACCCTCCGCTGCACTATGTGCCACACCTGCCCAGGCCTCCCTCCCCGTAGGGGGGCCTCTTCCCTTCCTCATTCCCCTTCCCACCACACTAGACTTACCAGTTGGAGGATGTTCTCCATCCTGCTGGGCTGGGTATTGAAAATTAGATTGGTATTGGTCAATATGCCTCCGTAAAAATCGGCTATTGGTATCAGCTGCAAAAATCTCTGTTGGTGCACCCCTACTTACCACACACATTAAGCAACATAGTAAAGCCATTGTTAAAGAATCTAGACATGTAGAGAAGAAAAAAGTGGGGAGGCGTTGGTGGTTAGGAAGGTGAGCAAAGAAGGTGATAAAGTGGTTCTAGGTAACCTGTTTTTTTCACTCTCAATGTTAACTTCACTTGGTGATGTCATATATATGAAAGCTGCTAATCAGAATTGTGGATGGATGGTTGCTGTTTAATAAACAGCAGCACCTAGCAGAACACACATAAAATTGAAGGAAGGAAGGTGAATAAATGGGGTGTAGCATCAGACATTTCTTAATTTAAAAATAAAATATAAATATTAAACTAGGAATAAAAATGAAAGATTTATGTTCATCTTGAAAGGGACAATGTTGGTTTCTTTAATTTTTTTCAAGGTTAGATGTCACTAAATGAATTTCTTGTCTTTTTTTTTTAATGGATGATATATATATTTTGGTTCCTTTCTTTTTTTTCCCCCAGTGACCCACCTAAATCCAAGCAAAGGTGTTTTTATTTATTTGACATTGGTCCAACTATTTTTTTTAAAGCCATAAAGGTCTGTGGTGTTTTCAAAATAACGGACATTTATTATGCTGTCAAAAAATGACACGCAGAAGAAATCCATTCATTGTCAATATCCCCAAAATAGCTCAGATCAATTGATGATGATACCATACATTTTTTTCCCTTTGTTTTTAAACTTGAGGCAATGATGACGTTCCTTTATGTGAAAAACCTCTTCTATGTAGTGCAGTTCAAAAGGAGTGACCTAAATGATTGGAAGAACTCTGCCTTTTAGGCAGAGTTAATTTTTCAGGTTTGCTATGAAAAGCTTCAAGAGAAGAAACAGAGGAAACGCCAGAAGACTGAACACTGGCATGTATACAAGATGTCTATTGAAATGTGAACAGCCGCGTGATAAAAGCTACAAATATTTGTGCAGGGAAAAAAAAAATCCCTGCAGCTTACTGTTTTAGTGTTATGGGGACATGAGCAAGTTACTGAGATGTAACAGAACAGAATCTGTACAACTGTGTGTCAGCTGCTGTGCAGGACCTGCCCACATACAGACTTTTTTTAGGCCATAAGTGAAAGCTAATTACCAATAGTTTACCTCTTTAACTTCATGCATTACATTTCTGGTCGCCTTACCTCCAGGTAAGGAATTCTGCAGGCTAACTTGAATTCATATTTTAGTAGGTCACTTTGCTTTATCAAGGCTTAACTCTGCCTTTTCAAGTTAATTGAACAGCCTCTGATTTCTACATGAGAATTTTCTTTCTTCCTTTTTTTCCTCTGGATTTACATTTAAATAGTCAAACATTTTATTTCTGTCAGCTTTAAAAATTGACGTTTTGGGTTACAAAAATTCTGATGAAAAGTATTTGCGAGGCCTGGTTCACAAACTGCTTCTGGAGATTCTGTTAGTTACAGGCATGTTTTCATTCATCCTTCGCTTTATGATCCCTTAAGTGTAGTAGCCTGTGAGTTTTTATATTTTTAAAGTAACATGTTACTAGTTTAAAAAAAAAAAGCAAGCAAGGGCTCTAGAGGATAGAAATGATGCATAAAATATCTACATGGATATATGAAGTGTAAGTGGCTCTTGCCTGTTTGCCTTGTACTCTTGTGAGCAGGATGTATACTAAGCTAATTGGAAATGTTGCACTTGTAAGCCAAAGCAGAGAGGGCTGCCAGGAAATAGTTATGCAACCGTTATCATATAGAATAGATATTCCGAAACAATGGAGAATTTGTTCCCTGAATTTGTTCATAGAAGGTTGCTTGACAGTAATAAGACTGGGGCGTGTCTCTTATTTTAAAATAAGATTCAAAGCTGTCATATTGAATGTAATAGTTTGAATTTTTGTAATAAATACCCATTAGCCAGTTTAGAAAAAAGGCAAGGTTCATCTTTTTATCTAGGATCATTGCTTGTTTCTGCCTACGTGTTAAATGTCTTGATTCTGAATTTTATCTTTAGAGGCCTTGCAGCGAACATGCTGAATGTCTTGGTTTTTGAATTTTATCTCCAGAGGCCTTTAACAAAGTTAACCTAAAAGCGACCCTTGGGCAAACATTCTGAGAGAGTGAAACCTAGGGACTTTTGGAAGGGGGTTGGCACTAGAGGTCACAGCAGTGGTGTGGAAAATTTCCCAAAGACGACCCAGGAAAGGAATCTGTTGGGTAAAAGATCCGAGCCCAAATTCGGGAGTAGTGACAGGTTTGGGTAGGAGGGGCCCAAGATGGCAACTCCCCCAATAAAAACTGTAACCTACAGTCCCAATTTGGAGGTAACCTCACTTGCAGAACACCGAAGGAAGAATTGCAAGTGTAGGCTGGATCAGACTGATCACCTGAACCACCCTCTCCATGAACAAGAACTCCCATTCACACTGAAGCCTAGGAGCGCCTGAGTGGGACTGAAGGAAGGGGACTTGTTCCTATCACTGCTGAGACAAACCCTAAAACCATAACTAAAGAATGAAAGTATATCTTGGGATTTGGTTTCTAGGAATTCTAGGATTGTAAGTATACCATGACAAATAATAGTATTGATTCCAATTTAACCTTTACTTATAATTGTAGTTGTTTTTGTAATACTAATTCTTATAGCATTGTTTGGGAAGGATTTAAAGCTAAGCGGTGTTATATGTGTAGCAAGGAATTTTAAAATAAAATTGTGTTGTATGAATTAAGTGTAAAAGCATTATGAAATCGTGCAATCAACCAAATACTCCCCCAGCCAGGTGCATCAAACGAATCAGTAAATTGTGTGGGATCTTTCTCTATTCCATAACCCACTAGACACAAAAGCTAGTTTTCAAGCTTTGTTCTTGACCTTATCAGGGGTCAGTAATCCATACCCTCCAGCCGGATATGACTATGAAGGGACTGGATCCTTCCTTGGCAGCTTGGGGAATTGGCAGCATGCTCCAACTGGGACAGCAGAGGAGGTGTCCGAGTCCAACTGCCTGCCTTGTTCTGCAGTCCCATGGCAGCATCTGCTGATCATGGGGTGGGGGAGGAGATTTGCAGCCTACAACCAGGGCTGGATAGCAGGCCTGGGCCAGTGATGACAAAAGGTTGCCAACCCCTGCCTCAGATGAATAAAAGCTGGAGCCAAACAAGGCTGCACTCTTTTTTTTTTTTTTTTAATCCACCTTCTGCATAGAGTTTCTTTATTGAAGGTAGTTGGGTAATGCTAGTAAATGCACCTAAGCAATTGCATTAAAAAGCTTTGGCAGATTGGTGGTAGAGTATCCCTTACCTGACAGGGCTCTGTTGTGAGGTGACTTCATGTGGAGTTGGTTTCTGGAACTGTCTGGTTATTAGTATATTTAGTAAGAAAGTGTCCTAAAACTCTGAAGATTCAAATACTGCTTTTATGTTTAAAGAAATGTTTGCTAGTGGGAACAGTCACCTACATGAATATACGCGCTGGTGAACATGTGCACATCCAGTACTGAATATGATCAGAAATAGCTACTGCCATTTTAACATCTCTGCATTTGGAAAGGTTTCTTCTGGCATTGATGGTATTTGCCATAATGCTGTCTCAGATTATCGAGTTATGTTAGTTAAGATAGGAACGGTGGCTCTCCATTGTAAATCCAATTTTTATTGTCATTGGGGGGCAGAGGGGAAGAGGCATGCCCTTTGGAGGTAACAAATCTTATTGACCTCACCTGGTAGATTGCCAGTTTACCATAGCCCTAGATCCAAATTTAAAGTGAAAATGACAAAGCATTCTTCAATTAAAAAACAACAGAGCATACAGATATTCCCTAGATTTATAAGTGTTAAGCCGGTAGCTTTAGTGTAATTTTTTTGTAGCAGAAAGCAGGTAAAGTATAAAAAAAACCTAAAAAATCTTATTTACTGGACTCCCTTAGATTAATGCTAACAGACATGGGGAAAAAAACCCCATAAACCCCCCACTTTACTGGAAGAAGCAGCATGTTAGTTCTACCCAGTTCTGCAGCATCTGTATCAATTGGGTGCTTCAGCAAGGCTTGTTAGCACTTCTATCTAATAACATATTGAATCTGCTATTAGATTAAAAGTACCAAAAAAGTCCCACTGAAGTGCCTGATCTATGCAGACGTTGAGTGAGTTGGGACAAACTAATGTGCTGCCTCTTCTGGGCTCGATACAGGTGTATGTGGTGCTTAAAATAAAGGGCTAGTTTGTTTGTTTTACATCTGTAAACAGCCTGAGGGTCTAACTTTCTAATCTGAAACATCATGTCAGCTGGAAGTCTTAATACAGTATACTTGATTAAAGAAAACCTAAGCTTTTCTAAGGAGAAAAAAGTTCCATCTCCCTCTTTCCTTAGGTTACAATTCTGAGGTCTCTATCATGAGGGAGGCTTTCAGTGATGGAGGTGGTAAATCTTTCCTTCAAAAGGCTGATGAAGGTGGTAAATTGGAACAGCCCCTTATGACATTAAAACATTTGATTCTTTATGGTCACATATAGAATGTCTGGAGAGGTAACACAGCCTAACTTTTCTAAAGGTTCTTTATTACAGAGGTAGAATTAGGATACTTTATTTAAGTATAGTCTTAAGCACAGTTTGAATACTGCCTAATTTACAACTTAATATAAAAATGTAAATACCACTATTATTGTAATGTAACATAATTTCAAACAACAGCAGCTGTAGTAAAGCTTTAATAGGGAGGAACATGTTTGCTCATCTCCCTTAGTACCCCGTGACTCCAGCTGTTATTGATTTTTAGAGCTGGTATTTTCAGTGCCATTTTGAATGTGCTCCGACTTGTTTACTGCTTGCAAATGGCCATTTTTTGTTTGTTTGGGGAGGAAAGGCTTTTCTGTGCGAGAAAATGAATATTTGCATATAAATAAAACGGGTATTTGAATGCAACCAGTGTGCACCACTTGTGTGTGAATGTTTGCCATCCAGCCAAGGAGTAAAAATGATAGTGTGGTTTAGCTGAATAATTACGCACCACAGACAGTACATTTTCAAATGTTAGGATTTCACAAACAACTGCTTAGGTGAAACATGTTCTAAATTATCTGCTGAATAGTTCTAGTTGAATAACAGGTGTTGATCAAGATTGAAATCTGTTCAAGAACAACTCGCACAAAGAGGAAAGGGATACATTTTTTCCTGTAAATAAAACAAATGGCAACAGAACTGTCCGGTTCTAGATCTCAGTTCAGAAAGATACCAAAGCACAGGCTTAAGAGTAAGTACTTCTCTAAGTGGGCTTGTATTGTGTCTATCAATGGGTCTCTTATTCATAATTGTGTAATGTATTTCCCTGACAGCTACAGTACAGAACTATTGTTGAAGAACACGCTTTTTGCTATTGACACCACAAAACATGGATATTTCAAAATCCAACTTCGAGTTCCAATTAAAAATATTTACATTAAAATTAAAAATAATTTAATTAAAGTTATAAATTACACCAAATACTTAAAAGCAACAGCAACAAAATCAATATTGATCCCAGCAGAGGTAAAATACTTGCCTTCTACAGAAGATGTTACACATCTGAGAATATATGAGGAAACAAAAATATTTTGTTTACTACACCTGTAATAGGCTCTTGACACCAACCATGTTACTTGATATAGCAGCCTCTTTCTTCTCCCTGCTCTATAGAAATAAATTTCATATTGTAGGCCTTCAATCTGATATCAGACGAAGCCAGTCTGTTTTACTAAATGACTGAATAATGTTCTGGAACGGCATTTGATTTCTACAACAACACAATCCACATCTGTTGGTCTCTTTGTTATGGTTTTATGCTGTTCCTGATGATTCATGGCAAAAGCCTTTTCATTTTGATTCTTCAGATCACAGTGGCTAATGCTAATTGCGAAGAAGCTTGGATTCTGTTATCAGCTGTTTGTATACACTAGCTGAATTTGCACATTAGTTTATTTTCCCCAGACAGTCTCACAAAGCCAGCATACTGTGATCTGTTAGAACAGGTTAAAATGCCTTCTTGGCAGGCTGTCATTTCACAATCAAGAATGCGTAGTTTCATAGATAACGTATGGGTAACTTCATCCCAGGTTTGGGGAAAGAAAAGCAGCAAGAAGGCAGTGCAGAAAGCTTTGTTCTAGAGATCACATCTACTCTTGCAGTGACTAATCCTAATGTCCCAAAAATAAAAGTTGGGCTCCAGCCATGGCTATTACGTCATCATATCTGACAAGATAAGTAATGATGAGCTTGGTGAGTGCTTGGATGAGACACCAAATGCTAATCTAGTTAGGCCACGGTTGTTATTAGTTGTCATAGGCTTCTTCTCTTCCCTTGCTGTCAAAATAGGGAGATAACTGACACAATTCTAATTTATTAACTTAATTTCACCAACTCTTTGGCAATGTAAGACTGTCTCTAGTTCTTATTCTGGATATTCTTGTTGATTAGCATTTTGTGGGTGGATGTCCTGCTTACCCTCTTAGAATTGCTTCAGTTCCACCTTAATCCACTAACCTTCCAAGACTTTCTCCATCCTTCTCTTCCTCACTGAAAATTCCAATCCCTTCCCTTCTCTTCCACCCCTGCCCTATAACACTCTACAAAATGCATTAAAAACCCATCCCAAAACGAACACAAAGCTCATTTCATGTTTGGAAGCAAACTCTTTTTTAGTTTTGCTGATGTCTTGTATCACTTGCTTTCCCCCCACCTCCCAAGTCTGTCTCATCTAAATAGACTGTAAACTCTTTGGGACAGAGACTCCCTTGTTCATAGCTTAGTACCCCTTTTGTCTTCTAGTTCACATATTAATATTAATAACTGGGCTTCCAGAACTTGCATTACAACCACAATAACATAGCTATTTGGTAGTGTCTGGGCCAGTTGGAACACCAATTTATTTTACTAATTATTTAACGTAAGTTTAACCAGTCTTAATTACATGGAGGCAAACCTATACCTCTTTGTAGACCAGGCCTCAATAGGCTTCTCTCAGCTTCTGCACCATTACCTTGGATGCAAATGTGAAGTGTACCCTAACAAATTTTTGGGGATTTTTTGTTCCTATGCATCTCCCATTAAACAGTCCCATTGTCACTGGAGAGTACTTCTCACTAAAGCACAATCCGGCCCTACATTCATTGACTAGGTGTTTGATGGAACTCCAGACAACTGTTAGCTGGCTTTCCCCAGGGTAAGGTTGACTCTGAAGTGACAAATAAAGGGTAAGAGAAGTTTTTATTTTCTCAAATACTGTGGCTCTAATTCTATCGTTTGTAATCAAGCAAAAACTGCTATTGATTTTAGTAGAGGAATTCTGCACGATAGAAAGTTTCAAAATTTGTCCCCAACAGGCCTGATACTTCTGTATCTTGAAGGCTTCTAATGCATTTTAAATTTTGCATGCTATGCCACTGAAATGGAGCCACCTCTGTTCAACTTTATTGCCCCCAAATAAGCAAACTGGGCAAAAAAATCTTTCTCAAACTTCAGTTACCATAATGTTATGTAGTGTTTGTAACAACGATAGTTTGACAGGGTCACTGTATTCTAGTCAGCAGTCTTTATTGTGATTTCATGGCACAGATCTGTGCAAGTGATGGGGTGTGCTCCACCAACTTTCCTTAAGTGGCCCCGAAGGTATTGTAACTGAGGATGACACACCTTTTGCTTCTTCCTGCTCTTGGGTGTGGAGGATGAGAAATCTGGTCAGCTGCCATACAACTTTTGGCTGCAGTATTTACAGCTGCAGCAGGAACTGCAAAATGGTTTTCCTTTCTGAACCTTCAGCTGCACCAAAGGAAGACAAGGAGGACAACGTGACTGAGCAACTGTTTCAGGAGGGGCATTTCTTGGAACATATTCAGTCTGAAAAATGCTGGTGTAATTCTGGCAGGACCAGCAACAGCTGTAGTACAAGATGATTCATGGATTTGTATAGATTGCTGCAGAGGCAACATGCCAAACTGGAATTCCCTTTATTGGGTGAAGAAGCATTTGGATATTGCTGTATGAAAAATCTCAGCCCCCTCAATCACCTAACCAGTATGTCGGATCAATCATTGAGGCTCTTGTAATGGAGCTGTGTATTGCTGTAATGCTCTCCAGTCCTCAGGAGCTGATGTCTTTCCCTATGGTGGGGTTAGATGTTGCTTTGGAGCAACTTGTATGCTTTGCTCCCTGTGCCAGGTTTCAATCTGTAAATCAAAAGAGATACTTCTCCACTGTGCTTCAAGGTGTGGCTAACAGCCACAGAGTGTTTCCTAGCATTTATATGGGTTTGTCTAAAAGAAACGTAATGGTTCAAAGATCTTCAGAAATTTTTTCTCTTCTCTTTCCCAAAGTGGAAGGTAAGTCAATGCTAACAGTTTTGTGGATCTCTTCATGAATTTGATATTTAATAGTGGATGTGATTTCACTGTGACTTTCACATCAGTAGTTGCACAGGGCTTTTCCCAATAAGTGTGGGGAGGAGGGTCTGTTTTATAGGCTTTGCTTCCTGCACACACTTCTGAAGCTGCTGAAGTTTCAGGACTGTAAAGTATACTGGGTTCCACTGACGTGATGGGTTTGTTACATAAGCCATGCAGATCTTTCAGAATTTTAAAACAGTGGAGGATGGGCTTTCGTGGCTTAGGAACACTTCGGCTAATGGGTGAAGATTTAAAAAAAGAAAGAAAAAAAAAAAGATTGTAACTTAATTTTTTCACCCCTGAAGTGCAAACAGACGTGACTGGAATTAAAAGATAGGAGATATGCAGACCTAGGGAACTGAAACTTCTGGCTTCCTGCAGAAAAGCTTAGTTGCTGTCATTCACCTTTCCTCTTGGTGACCATTTGGGAAGCTTGGGTTGGTGCCACCCCATTCCAGCCATCCACATCTGAGCAGAAGGGATCAAAGGCTCGTATGTTTATGCTGCCCTCTTGAAAGAAGCTGTGGTAGGGGATCCTGCTGGCAAGTGGTTTCTCCCAATAAGAGTTCTCGAGAGTCTAGAATTGGAGCAGGTGAACCTTGAAGCTTTCATGGAAGCAACGAAGTACCCAAAGGGGGAGACGGTAAAAAAGCAAGTACAGTTTGGGAGAATATTTACCTACAACAGTGTCCATCAGTTATCTCCATCAGCTGCAGTGCATCTCCCTGTGCATTTCTTAATCTCTGGATCATGCTACAGCTCCACTCCACCACTGCAAGCCCCCTTTCTGATAACTCCCTGGTAACACCCATGCCTTTTCTCTGCCAGTTCCTTCCTCTGCAGAGGAACTGACCTCTCTTAGCCTTTTTCTCCCACTCTTCTCATCCTAAGAAGCACCCTCCACTCTTGAAGTGCCCTCCCTCTTTTCTCCGAGGCTTCCACAGTACTGCTGAATGTTTCCTTTTTTCCCCTTCATTTTGAAGTTTGCCAGGTGTTGGGTAATGGTCCATGTCAGTGTCCTTTAGCATCTGGATACCTCAGATGCTGAGTCAGGAAGAAGAGAGTGGTGAAAGCAGTCACTGTTCATTGGTTGTCTGTCTTTGCTGGAAGAGGCATGTGGGATTACCGTTTCATTGTGCAGCATTTCCACTTACAGGCTGGAATGGGAACTGCAGGATCTGTGCGGGCAGCAATTCTGTAGTCAGTACTAGCACTAGAGGGAGTGTCCTGGTCCATGTGATTTAAACTACCAAAGAACTACCTGGTGACAAAAGCAAAGATGAATCCAGCAAGATAAAGGTTGCTGTTATTTATCAGAGTGGTATCTTGTGACATTGCCCATGGCTCGAAGGAAATGGTGAGATTAGATGGATAGCTGTTGGTAGCCCTGCCTTGCATTATTAGAGTCTTGATAGAGCACTTTAGTATCTAAAATACCATTACAGTGCTATTCTCTGTAGACTTGATCAAAATTTGTGCCATGAATGCAGCTTTGCTGTGAATTTGATGCATGTGCAGTTTCAGTCTGTGTCTTGAGAGAGCTTTGTTAATGTTTCTTACCCTGAGTTTGCTTATTGCAGCAATGTATCTTTCAGTGCATTTCTATTGATATAAAATGCCATTTTGAGACTGAAAAGCTTTGCTCAGATTAGTTTTCATAATAACCTTGCACTGATGAACTGGATTAGTTGTTTTCTTGACCAAAAATTGCTAAATACCTCCTAACTGGAACATGGAATTCCTTGATTCCAACTAAGCATGGACTGCGGTTTGATAATGTCTTGTGCCTAAATCTTGCCCAACTCATAATATGGATAGGTCTGTGTTTTAATGCTTTGTCTACTTGTAAGTTATCTTTATATCCCTTGTTTTAACACAGCACTGCGTGGCTGAGATCCTGCTTTGCCACAATGATTCCCTCACAATTGTTTGCCTCCGTGCCTGGAGCCCAG
>NW_017728964.1:8867995-8883744 GCF_001723915.1 Gavialis gangeticus
GATTCCCTCACAATTGTTTGCCTCCGTGCCTGGAGCCCAGGCATTCCTGTACCTTTGCCTCACCTGAAACAGCTTCAGATTCAGCTGGAACTAAGAAGAGGTGGTGTGCTGATGCAAGGGATGTGTGACTAGGTGGGCTGATTCATGGAGTGTTATGGTCGTGTTCATCTACATAGCAGTATGCCAGCATTTCAACAGGGAGGTAACACTGAGTAACTATCACTTCAAAGCAGTAGAGACTACACAGGTAAACAGAGCCATACATAGGGGTAGGGTGCAAAGCAGTGTGGGAAGGCAGCTGGAAGACTGTCAAAATAGTTCATGGTTGGCATAGACCACCATGCCAACATGATTATGACGTAGCTTTTGCTGAGCTGAAATTACTAATTCTGTATGGCATCCTTTGGTCTGTGAGAGACGGTGGAAATTGCAGCTGATGATGCAGATGGTTTGCAACGTCCCATGAGACGAGTCCAATCTGAGATTTGCATAATCTGTAGCAGTGGTTGCAAATGTATGTGTCACGGTTGGGTGGTTTGAGAGCTGCTTGCCTCCTATGGACTCTTCTCTTCAAGATGTTAGAGCCGATTCTTTTCATGGACTTGAATACCCTGGTGGAGATAACGATGCCACTAGTTCTGATTGCTTGCGAAGGTTTCCCATTGGCCAGGATCAATTCCAAATGCCTTCATAACTTGCTTGCATGCATCTTTACAGTGAAGCTTGGGGCATCTAGTTCTTGTTCCCTCTGATAATTCACTGTATAGCATGTCCTTAGGTATATGTCCATCTTGCAATCTACTCAGATGTCCTAGCCAGTGCAGTCATCTCTGTCTGAGTAGGAGTGTTACACTTGGTAAATTTCCCTTTTAAAGAACCTCTGCATTGGTAACTTTATTTTGTCATTTGATGTTGAGTATGCGGCATAAACAGTGCAGGTGGAAGCTGTTTAACCTTCTCTCTTGATGTGCATAGGTTGTCCGTGCTGAGTATGCAAGCTTTGTACACTAGCATTTTGGTCTTGATGGTAAGGTTTGAGATGTTCCATGCTCTTCTAGTTACTTTGCTGAAGGTGGTGGCTGTTTTCAATGCAAATATTAAGTTCTTCATCCAGTGAGAGGTTGGTGGTCACTGTAGAACCTAAGTAGCTGAACTTTTGGACTACTTCTAGCTGGTTCTCATTAAGGGTGATTGATGGATCTTATGGAACTCCTTGTCGTAGTACAACAGTTTTCTTTATGCTGATAAGAGCTTGTCAGGCATTTGCTCTGAAAGGCAATCCATGAGTTCTTGTAGTAGGTCTTTGCCATGGGCTGTAAGGGCAGCATCATCAGTGAATAGAAGCTCCCTGATAAGCACCTTTCTGACTTTAGCCTTTACCTTGAGTCATGACTGGCTGAAGAATTTCCCATCCGATCTTGTGTGAACATACACTCCACCTTCCATATCTTTAATCGTGCAATTCAGGAGTACTGAGAAGAAGATTCCAAGGAGCATAGAGGCAAGAACACATCTTTGCTTCACTCCACTTTCATCTCGAAGCTGTTTGAAGTGGACCCATCAAACTGAACAGTTGCTTTCATGTTATTGGGGAAGGAACATATAAGATTTAAAAGGATTAGTGGGCATCCTATCTTTTCTAAGACTGCAAGTCATGCCAACATGCTTATGACGTAGCTTGCTCTGAGCTGAACTGACTAATTCCAACAACAATAAAAACACTGTACCATCTGCTAGCTACATTGTCATAGCAAGGAACTGTTGTGTAGACACAGAGCAGAAATTGACTGTGCCTGTGTGAAAAGCAAGTTACACAAGATTCCCATTTATTGCAGCATACATCTATTTCACGTACACAAGACATATGACACACAAGCAACCTACTGGGGAAGCAGCTCTGTCCCTTTGCTTCTCTCCAGGAATTTGCACGGGCTGTCAGACAGAAACTGACCGCTCCTCCAGTAATTTCTGGCTGGTAATTTAATTTTAAGGTTTTTTATTCCAAATAAAAAAACTGAGAGGCCCTAATTTGTGAATCTGGGCATCAGCTGTCCTTTATTGCATTTGTTTTGTAAATATAAGAGTCCCAAAGGTTTAGCCCTAGGACAAAGGTAGAGGGAACTGATCTCTTCATTTCTCTTAACAGCTGTTTGGGTGTAGCCTTTGCAGCAATGACTCCTAATGACAACCCATTACAGCACTTTAAGCAATGTGTGTTTAAGGCTTTTAGACTGATAACAGGTGCAGATCCCGCAGTCTGTGGAGGTTGTATTTATTGCTTATGTCCCTGCCCAGTAATTATTAATTGTATACCTAGAAAATAAACTTGGTAACTGCTAAGTTTTTCTTTGATATCACTGTTGTGATTTAGAGTATAAGAGAAAAATGTAGATAGTATTGGCTAAATCTGACACTAGTCTCCTAACAATGTGTTTTACTTGAACACCGGGGTTTAATTATGAGCATCCTGATTTAGTGAATCTATAAAGATAAATATGAAATTGCTGACTCTTGATTTGTGTCTCTAGAAGGAAGGCCAATCATGGAGGCATATTGTCTGAAGTGCAGTAGCACTTGCTTTGTGGGACTATGCCACCAGCTTGCAACTAAAATGCAGTTCTTTCCATTTGCAGGCAAGGTTCTTTGAGTAGATGTGATATCTTTTATTAGACCGACTGAGTAGGCATAGGGAGTCTCTCCATGCCTGAAGAAGGGTGACTGCACCCGAAAGCTTGCCAAGAAACTACTTTAGTTGGCCTAATAAAAGATACCACATCTACTCGAAGAACCTTGCCTGCCTATGTCCTTAGACCAACATGGCTACAACCAACAACCCAGCAACATGGAAGTTCTTTCCATTTATTTTCCATGGGCCCCCACTTCTATTCCTGTCCCCCGCCCCGCAAAAAAAATAGCAGCATGTCATTCTGATAAATGTTTGCTGGATGCACGAACTCTTTTTCAAGGCATTTTTCATGGACTGGGGTGCTGGTAAGGAGAAATAACTTCAGAGAGTAGCACAGTTTACATAAAAACATAAGAACTGTCACTTACTGGGTCAGACCATAAATCCATCTTGCCCAGTGTCCTGTATCACACAGTGCCAGAGTGTGGATGCTTGAAGAGAGACTGAACAATATATGACTAAATTCCCCCCTTCTCCCCCCCATTCCTCTCCCACTTACAGCCTCCAGCATTTAAGGTCTAGGGCAGGGATTTTCGGCCTTTTTTTTTTAAGGAGTGTACCCAGGGGTACACTTCTGCTGGAGTGCGGGGGTGGCCAGACATGGAGTGTAGTGGGGGAGTTTGCACACAGTGGCACAGGGTGGTATATGGCAACAGTGGCTGCCGTGTGATAACTCCTCACCCTGCTGCGTCTGGCCAACTAGTCGGCACCTATGCAGCCTGAGGAGGAGAGCCTCTGCCCTTGCCCCCGCCCTGCTCCTGGGAGGTCGTGAGGTAGGGTGGTGGGTGGCAGCTCTCTGTCCCTGCCTGCCAGCATGTACCCCCTAGCCCCTTTCCACATACCCCTGGGGGTACCCATACCCCCAGCTGACAACCCCTGGTCTAGGAAGTTCTGATTCAGAGGCTCCCACATGCTCAATAGCTACTGATACCTCTGTCCTCCAAGAATTTGTCCAATCCCTTCTTGAGCCTGGCTAAACTGTCAGCTTCTGTCGCATCTAGTGGCAATGAGTTCCATACTCTAAGTACGTTGTGTGTGAAAAATAACTTTCTATTGTTAGTTTTTAAACTTACTAACTCCTAGCTTAAATTTATGACCCCTAATTTTTGTATTGTGAGAAATTACTGAATAACAAATCTTTGATTCAGTCTTCAGACTGGTACGTATTTTAAAGAATATTACATAAAACTGAATTTGAAAATCTATTGTATTTAATGTCTTTTTTTTTTAATATGTTAGGCCATTTATGGATATAGTACCTAAGCCCAGTGTTGTAAACCAATGGTGTGAGCCTCATTGTCGGTGGTAATACAAAAACCCACCATCATATAACTAACTAGTTTCTGACTAGTTTTTATCTATGTATTGAAAGATGACACATTTTGTGCTTCTCTCTTTCTTTCCCCACCCTGGAAAACAGAAAGCTGGGTCTAAGGTAGTATGTATGTAGTATTTACATAGTCAGATTTCACTCAGAAACAACTTGGTTTCAAGCTAGTAATGAACAAAGAAGTTTGGCAGCATGTGTCATTCTTACAGAATGAGTTGATAGATTTGGTCCAGTAAACAGTGGACTGGTGTTTGTATTGTACGTACCACCATCACAACAATTTCACACCTCCTGTATGCAGTCTCAACACAATTGCCATCATCCTTTGGCATCGATGGGACACTAATTTCCAGGGGAGAAATAAGCAAGGCAGTTTCTCCAAGATAGCAGAAAAGGAAGAACATTTTGTAGGGCAGCATATGCAGGTAAATAGGAGGGTAAGGTGGCAGGGAAGCCTGGGCATGGAAGGAGAGAGAGGATAATTCCACCCTTGTCCTTTTCTCAAAAAGGATGAATCTTTTGCACAGGTTTTCACTGTTCTGTGGAAGTGAGGATATTTACTGATTATGAACAGGAGAGATGGCACTTCTTTTGGTTGAAGGAAATGGCCCTTGAGGTTCCTTCCAGACCCTAAGGAAAAGACTAGAAAGTCTGCTCTTGAATGAAGATGACACTCGTGTAGCATGAGGGGCCTTTAACGGCAAATCCAGTGAAAATACTTCATACATATATTCCACTAATGATACGTGTTTTCCCTTCTGCCAACTTTTGTTTTAGGCATGCAGAGATCTTGGCATACTATATACATCATGCAGTTTATCTGAGATTTGACTCTTAAACATTTTCCCCCAGGTATTGATTACAAGACGACAACAATACTTCTAGATGGCCGTCGAATAAAACTACAGCTCTGGTGAGTTCATCCCATCATTCCTTTCTCTTTGGCTTGTTGAACAATATTTTTCAGAGGGCGGTAACTCTCCAGGGCAGGAATTGTTTCCTGCATCTTGAATGTGCCTAGCCAAGAGAGGAAGAGTAGTTTAATAGTTAAATACAGTAGATCAGGATTTGAATACTGAACCTTGGTCTCCCATTTCCACAATACATGTCATTCATGACCTTGAGAGAGTCACTTAATCTCTCTCTGCCTCAGTTTTCCATCCTAAAACTTGGGCTAGTAGCACTTCCCAGTGTCCTGGGGTTTTGTGAGGATAAATGCAGAAAAAATTTGAGCTACAGTGGTCATAGAAGTATCTTAGCTGGATGTTACAGTAATCTAGATAGATAGATTATATATTAATGATAACAGGAGAGTTAACTAAGGAGTCACAGTATTAAAATGAAGACCAAACTAGGGAGCCTTTTAAGGTAGAATCTTGCTGCTTATTATCCATCCTCTCAGCCTGTATTATCTTGCAGATGTAGCATTTTTCTTCTTGTATATCCAGCATAAAGGAAAGTTGTAGGGTATAGGAAGGATGGGAAGGGGGAGTACTGTGAATTCAGGAGTTTGTGCCTTCACCTCTCTGTTACATCCAACCTGAGTTTAGAGGGTTTGGAGAATTGGGGCTAAAACTAATTATTGTTATAACATACCATTTTGCAGAAATGGCTCGGGTTGGTCTTGATTTATATTTAGACTTGCATCTTCATTCCAGAATGTATTTTGGTGGCACTTTTTAGCAGCATATAAGGGACTTAGGGCATTTATACACGTACATTTATCTGCTCCAACACACCGGAGATCTGGCGCATCTGAGGAGATGCAATCAAATCCGCTCCATGAGCTGACGTGCCCAGTCCTGTAGCACACACATCTGTATAAATGGAAAAAATGCGCCAGGACTGAGAAAATGGTGGCTACGTGCTTTTGAACTATAACACCTTTGTGTTTTAATTCCAAAGTGCGCTTCCACCATTTTCTCAGTGCTGATGTGCATTTCGCTGTTTATACATATGTATACACTGCAGCACTGGGCGCTTTTAAGAGAACCCAGCGCTGTGGTGCAAGCATGTGTACAAATGCCTTTAGTTCTCATATGTTAGTTAAAGCAAGACTTTTAATTCATAACTACTTTAAAGTTATTTCACTTCTTTTACTGTTATGGCTTCTTCCAAAATATTTTGGATCAGACACTTGTTAAAATGAACTTGGTGGTGAAAGATACTTGATACATTATGACTACTTGTTGGGGGGTTTTAACTTGTCTATACACAAACTTTCCCCCTGCCATCCCTTGTACGACATCTTTTAGTACATACAGGCCACTCTTATAACTCCCTATCAAATTTCCTTGAGATAAAAGCCACAGGTGGATCTCTCTTTCATGGTCCTGTAGAAAAAAGTGAGACACTTTCTTTATTCAGTTGTATTTAGAAGACTTTTGGAAGTTTGTCTCCTACTGTTTTTATTTAGAAAGAAGAACCTTGTAGCTGCAGGTTTGATATTTACTTTGAATCATTCTTTTATACAATGGCCAACGAGCTTAAGAACCCATGTATTGGTTGCTGCTGCTATCTGGTTGATGGGAGCACAAGCAATGCTAACCAATTAGTTTGTCAATTCCTACTTATACCAGTCCAATCTTAAGAAAAGTGAGTCAATTTCTTATATACGCCCATAATTTTTCTTGTTTAGGGATACATCGGGGCAAGGGAGATTCTGTACCATATTTCGTTCCTACTCAAGAGGTGCTCAGGTAAGCTTCTTGTTACCTTTACACTATAGAGTTGCCAGTGGATGGCTGAATAAATGCAAAGTTGCTAAATAACTATGATACTGGTTTGTCTAGTTCACTGTCTGATGTGAATTTGAATAGTCATGTTCCTGGATACAAAACTCGCAGAATTTATGGGAAGGAAATAAGAGCAGGACTAACAAGGATTAATAAGATGGTTTTCTCTGTATTATAACTCTTTAATGTTAAAATACATTTTTAATATTTTTTCACATAGGGGGTGATACTAGTGTATGACATTACAAATCGTTGGTCATTTGATGGTATTGATCGATGGATAAAAGAGATAGATGAGGTAAGGCATATTTTAGAGTATCACTTACGTAGCAGTTGGTATGTATTTGTCATATTCTCCAATTACTAGTTAATGCTGTATGCTTGCAGGCATTATTCATTACAGAGAAATCCAAGGGTCCCATCATGCTTCTGTTTTATAACTTTTTAAAAGCCTGGGAACAAAACAGCAAAGTACCCAGTGGTTTGGTACAGAAAGAAAAGGCACAGAGTGGTTAAGATTCCAAGTACCAGGCCTGCTTTTACTGAAGTTTGCCAAAGGCTTGCTGTGTTACCTGGGCAAATCACTGTGTTTGTTTCCTATGAAAAAATAATACTTATCCTCCTCGTATGGGGACCATGGGCCTGAGCTCACCATTAGTGAAACCCTTAGCACTTCTATAGTGCCTGCAGTCTAAAGGTCTTTAAACTGATTTTTATATTAGAATTTGGAATGCAAATGTTTATTTCTGTAACGTAGAAACACTGTTAAATTGCATGGAAATGGTTCCTGTCATAATGTAGATTCTTTGGGGAAAGACTGGCAAATGGACCAGGAAGGCCTGTACAAGGATTACAAATTTTATTATTGTAGTAATAATATTTAGTCAGTCTATGTGAAGATATGATTCTGCCTTATAACTTAGCCATGAACATTCAGTATTTAATGCAAAACTTTCCTTAAACCTAACTTCACTTTTGAGAACGTTTTTACTTTGAAAGAAAACTTTGGAAAGAAGCATTATAAGGACAGGAGAAAAAATAACCGCCACTTGGTTTTCAGAGAACCGAAACACAGCCCCTTTACCTCCTGATTCTGCCCCAAACTCTTCTTAATATAAAGATGCTTCCCTTGCTATCATGTCAGTCACCTTCTTGACACTAGCAAATGCCACATTTCATGTACAGAGCATTTGTGTTGGCATCTTACAGTCTCTCAGGGAGAGAAAAGGGTCTGAACACTAATCTCTGTCTTGCTTCTCTTTACTCAGCATGCTCCTGGTGTACCTAAAATCCTGGTTGGAAATCGCCTTCATTTAGCCTTCAAGCGTCAAGTCTCTACTGAACAAGCACAAACCTATGCTGAGAGAATAGGCATGACTTTTTTTGAAGTCAGCCCACTCTGTAACTTTAACATTACAGAGTCTTTTACTGAACTGGCAAGGATTGTGCTAATGAGACACGGGATGGACCGGCTCTGGAGGCCAAACAAGGGTAGGCAAAATAAGTATTTATTGATTTTTGTTTATCATTCAGAATGATCAGACTCAACTTCTGAAACATCATGGTGCATGGTTTAAAACTTTTTAAATGTTAACATTTTTTTTGTTTAAAATATATAATTAAATTATCATGCTTGCTGATCTTATTAGCTTGCTGGTGCTTAAATGGCAAGTACTGTTAGTGAAGCAGGTTGAAGAGAAAAAAATCTGAGTCTTTCCAAGGTCTCTCAAGAAGGGACCAACATGAACAAAATAATGAACACTTCAGGGAAAGCATATTGAGAAAACACGCACGCACGCACACACACACGCACGCGCACACACACAAGCTTAGCAGCAATCAAAAAAGGATTAAATTAACAATATCCAGCACCATCATGGTAAATACTTAATTAACTCTGATATATCAGGGGATAAATCAACATCTGTCTGTTGGGGGTTAGGAGGCAACTTTCCCTGGAGGCAGGTTATCCCATTAATGCTGAGTTTCTTTAATCTTCTTTTGAAAAACATCTGTTCTTGGATATTTGTTGATTCTTGATATACTACTGGTCTCCTGTGGTGATGCTGTACACATATTACTGACAAGCTTTATAAAGACTTTTCTAAAGCAGTTCAAAAGTCTGCAAGTAGACAAACTATTTATGGATTATTTTGTGGCTGTTATTGAGTATTTCTTTGAGCGATGGGTTTATATGACTCCATCTCAACTAATATTCATACCATCAGCTGGATTCTCCTTATGAAGTGAATATGAACTGAGGATGTTTATCAAAGCAGAAGCCACAGACATCCTTTGTGCACAGTGCAATCCTGTCTGATACTCAAGAGACTTTTGGAAGAGATTTTTTGTTTGTTGACTTTTCTTGTCTAATTCTCAAATAAAAATGAGGGAACACATAGGAACAGACAACTATGTGTTGATTTTAAAAGAGGAAACCTGAGCACATAAGCTAGGACCATAACATCACCCGTGGTCTGCCACAGTGTTTTATTGCTCTTCTAAGGTGCTGAAATGTATACTCTGAGCTGTTTCACTAGTCTGATGCAAACAGCAGTCTTGCAATTGATTTTGCTAAGTATAGAGACAAATATTGACACAGTCTTGTCTTTGTGAATGTCTCTTAGGCTGCGTGTCAGCAAATGGTAGTTTTATTTTGTTCTGGACTTGTTAGTTTGCTGCTTTTTAGTGTTGCAAAATTCTATTTGATCCTTATCTCGGTCCAAGTCATATTTTCCTTTATCACAGTCAAGGTGCTCTAGGAGCAGACTTGATATCTTAGGCTGGTAGATTTTCATGACACTCTTGTGCAAGGTTGCATTGCTGAGGAGGATGGTCACCAACCTATTATATGTCTATAGTAGAAACCTTAAAACCTTCACAACAGATGAAGAAAATGGGATCATACAGTACAAATAGCCTATTTCCCCTAAAATAGAATGCCAAATTGATTGCACTACTTGCTATTAGATACTGTTGTTTGAAATTGGAACATTTGGATAAGTTATTTTAGTACAAATTGTACTAAAATAATAAGTGTTTAAAAATAAAGGGATTATTGGCGCTATTTTTTTTTAAATTTATATAACTTAAGTAGATTCCCTAGTAAAAACTAGGTTACTAGCTGGTATAGGCCTATTTTGATTTATACAGTAGCACTTTCCTTAATTACTTTGTACTGAGATGAGAATATTTTTCATTTGAAAGAAGAAAAAAATGTTTTGAAATCAGAATCTGAACCCCAAATTCTCTGAACTCTGAAAAAAAATTGGAGACGTATGAATTGGCTATGGAGCCAGTTTCCAGTAACAGCACTTTTTGCTATTCTGGGAAAAGTTACGGTAGCAGTGAATCTTTAATTGCCTAGTTCTTGGGATTTTGTACTGTGCGTGGTCTTCTATTGTTTTATGAAGCATTCTGGGGGAGGGAGGGAAGGAAGGAGAAATAAAACTGTAAATCACTTCTAGCACTCTGTCCTTGGCTTGCTAATTACCAAAAATGGATTTGTTCCAGTAAAATTTATTTGCTTCTTGGAGCAATTAATATGTAGCTAATATAGATTATTTTAAATTGCTTATTTAAATGGTTTTTTTTTAAGTGCATAGTGCAAGTTACTTTAACCAGTATTACTTACTTTTTGAGTTTGAATGAGGGAATGTTCCCTGAAGTCATAGATTAAATAACAACTTTGACTTTTTAAGTGAGGCTCAAACTTTCAAATAATTATTCAGAATGACAATAGAGTACCCAAGTCACTTAGGACCATTTCATGATATTGTCCTTGCCCTGTTCAGCCTTGATAAATGGGAGAGGCAATCCTGTAAGCGCTCTATATGGCCCTGGAGCCAACGAAAAGTCTGTTTGTAGACCTTGCACGTATAGGCCTTAAACTGTGCCTTACAGAATGATTGACAAAATATTTTCTATCGGGGTGGAGTGGAAAAACTGTAGGGAGGAAGAAAACAAGAGGATTCATTAAATTGGTGTGCATTCACGATATTGTATATGCTGCCACCCTGTGGCTGTTAAATATACTATTATAAGGTGCTTTTTCTTTAATTTTTCTTTAAGTACTAAGTCTGCAAGATCTTTGTTGCCGTGCCATAGTTTCCTGTACACCTGTGCATCTTGTTGACAAGCTGCCTCTCCCTGTTGCCTTAAGAAGCCATCTCAAATCTTTCTCTATGGCCAATGGTCTTAATGCCAGGATGATGCATGGACGCTCCTACTCTCTTACTTCGAGCAACAACAAGAGGAACAGCCTAAAGAAAGCTAAAATTATCCGTCCACTACAGAGCCCGCCCAAAAACTATACACGAAACAGCTGTAAAATTTCCTGAATCTGACATGGGCAAAAACAGAGTGGAATCTCCTCACAAGGAGTGTTGAACACAAGAACTCTTGTTTTTAATAGTTGAGCATACTCTGCATATGTACCACACTTACATAGACAAAATAAGAAAAATCTTATTTTAGAGCTTGCTCACCATCATAATGCTGCTTTGGGATGAATGACATGTTCAGTGCAACTGAAAAGGATGTGACACTTTGCTGTTGGACTTTAATATTTCAAGTTTTGATGTGCATGATGCCCTTGGTTTTTTAGGTGTATTTTTATAAAGGGAATAATCATAGTATTGAGTTCTTAATTTCATGAAATCTTGAAGTGACTTTATTGCGTAATTATATCAAATCCTGTTTAGCTGCAAACTTTATTTGCAAAGAGGCAAAAGTGAGTATATTTGATTTGCATATTCAGGCAAAGGTTTTTTTAAATGCAATGTATTGTATACATTGTAAACTACACAAATAGTGAGAAATTCTAGTAATATTGCAGTTGTGCGCCTATTTTTTTGTACATTTTCCTTGATAACCTTGAAGCACTAATTTAACTAAGCTGCAAACATGTACATAGAACATTATGCACATACACAACAAGGTTTTGTCCCGTTAGTGTATGAAACAGATTTGATAAAGTTTTTGGTATGTTATTTAATACTTTTGGGATTAATCTGTGGTTTATATGCTTATTTTTCTGTATATCTACATTTTTTGTACCAGATGTTCTATAAGATAGTTATAGGAAGAAAATGCCAAAGACACTATTCGTAACAGCTGTAAGAAGAATGTGTTTGAAGTGCTGCTTTATAAAGAAAGAATATTATTTAAAATAAATGTATCTGGAAATGTGAAGCCTGTTCTTTCTTTAATGGATTACTTGCCAGCCTGCCTTCCTCTATAAGAAGCTAGAACCCATGTCTAGTCACTAGTCAGTCATCACTACCTTTACAGATCCAGGCCGGAAGATGTGAGACTAGGCTGCTTCACAGATCATGGGAGTTGACTCTTACAAATTTGGCAAAGGAAATATTGAATAACAGAACACATTAAATTCTCAGTTTGTTGGAGAAAGGCAAGTCAGTGATGAAAACAGTGTAACATTATGTTTCTGGATGCAAGAACATGCTGAGACATGATGATGATAACATTTCAGCAATGGTGGTGTTTATTATTTCCAAGAGTAACATATCATAGTAGTAAAACCCCTTCTGAATCATCAGATCTCTCTACACCCCCATAGTAACAGTAAGCTAGTGGTACAGCTCTATTAATATAACATGCCAAATATGCATCAGGATTGTAGCTCTACAGGTTGTGCAGTGTAACAAATGAGATCAAAAAGCTCTTGTTCCATTATTTATTAAAGAGCAATGGTGTTTTGTTATGAAGTACAGCTCTGGGAAAACTCCCTCCTCTCTCTTTGGGATCATGTTTTCCTAGACTAATTGCTGCAGATGCAGCCAATAAGGGAGCAACTTAAAGCAGGCCAGGAGATAGAAGCAAACTCTCTGTTTTGTGAGAAAAGAACAGGTACCACTGAAAATCCTAAAACAAAGGTGAGTCAGTTGGGTGATGATTAACATTGACATATCTGTGATCCACATTTTAAAGTGTGAAATTATTTTCTTAAAGACATCAAATACATTTCCAGCTGGATTTTGACACTCACGCCTTTCTTCAGTATAAACAAAGGAGTAAATAAATGGGTACAAATAGCAACTGGAAAGGCTGGACAGCAAGATTATTTTTCAGGATAAATTTGATATTTTTAAGCCAAATGTCCATGATAAATCTCATACTAATAGTGCTATGCTGCATGTTCAGAGGGCTTCACTAACTTATTAATTAATGCAATAACTCTGGGAGCTTGACAGATATATTGTCCTCATGTTATAGTTAAGGAATATGAGACTGGTTAAAGCCCATCCTTTCAAACTATCCTTTTAGGCATCTGCAGAAATATTAAATCTAACCTCAGATGCCTGTTTTTATATGTAAAAATAATGCTCTGAAGTTGTTGAGCACCTGTAACTGTATGTCGTTTCCAGTAACTTCTGCTATGGGAACTCAACAATTCTTGGTATCAGATTGGCCATTTTTGATGGAGATGCCCAAGGTGATGTAACCAAGACCATGGAGTGAGTCAGTAATACGGCTGGGACCAAGACCTCGTTCTCTCAACCTCTCTACCTAATTGATCAACTGATAATCAGTAACTGTCATCCATGTTCTAGGAGCCCTGTTCCTGCTCCTGCTAGCTCTGTTACTAGTCAGCTCTAGCTGCTAGCTGTATGTACCAAGTATATTCTATATCCCTTTGAATTCACTGTATGGAAAATAACATAGAGTAGGGAGCCAGCTCTGCCTGACTCGGGAGTGCCATGAACCGTTGGTGGTAACTAAAGAGCCACAACAAGATATACACCTCCTAGCTGTACTGTATGAACCTCACTGCAATTTAAAAGACAAAACTGAAGTATGTGGTTGCATGTTGTATTCATTAATGTCAAAAAATATATCAATGCCTTACATGCACTGGGTATATTACTGTAGAGATTATTCAATCTACACAATTTAACAGAAAATAACTTTTCTGGAGGGCCTTTTAACCATCCAATACCATTAAATAGCAGGAGTTAAACTCTTCTACCAAATCTTTTTGGATGACTCTAAACATAAATAACACTTTGTGCACACATGATATTTAGCATAGATAACTTTTAAACAAGATTTCCCCTATGCTCCCAAATTACATTGAACATTGGTTCATCCAAATTTCTCTTCCCCTTTGCAAAAGTAATGTAAAAGAGATGAATGGGTCTTACCTCAAACACTAAGAGCCAATAAAAGGTTTAATCTGTGAAAAAGAGGCAGGGGAGTTGATTACACAGTTGGGAGCCATTTACTACTTCACTGTGAGATCTTTCTGCATTGTGGTAGTACCTGGAGAAGTGGCAATCCCTTAAGAGTCAAACTACACAGACTGCTGTAGATCCAAGCCAACACCTTGAATTGTACCTGGAAGTGAATGTGTGGCTCAGTATGGAAGATGAGAATCCTCCCTGCTGTTCCACCTGGTTTCCTCCACTCCATAACTTAGTAGTATCAGCATCAGATCCACTTAAATCTGAACTAAACGTCTTCTAAATACAAATATTCGCTTTCTTAACTACCAAGTTATGAATCCACTTCACTCCTCTATGGTAAGTGGGCTGATGGCCCTGTGTACAGGCAGTCCTCGACTTACAATGTTTTGAGTTGCAACGTTTCACATTTACATTTATAAATTGACACCCCGTTTCAACTTTCTGACGTTAGTTTAGACTTTACAATGCTTGATCTGATATGATGCCACACTACGCCAGCGAACAAGTTTGCTGCGTCGCCCATTTCCATGGAGAATATCTGTCCAAACTTCCTTGGACACTTTCTTTAAGAAAGCAGACACGACTCCAGAAAAACCTGCAGCCAAGTCTTCTGACAAGACTCCAGCCAAGATCCCTTCAAAAAGTCCAACCAAGAGCCCTTCAAAGAGTCCAGCAAAGTCCCCTCAAAGCAGTCCTTCCAAATCAATAGGATGGCTATTTACAATATAAATACATTAATGTAGCTTTAAGAAAAGTTGCATTATCTGGCACCTTACAAACCGGCATGCCAGCTTATAAGGTAAAATGGAAACTGGAAGTGCCCACTGTGGCTGTATGTTTCTCATCTATATTTGATTGAGTACAAAATTCTGGGTTATTGTTGGTGAAAATAGGGTCTTGAACCTTGGTTCAGGAACCTATCCCCCATTTATAACATTGTTTCCTATGGGAAAATCGGTTCTGAGGTACAACGTTTTGACTTGTGACACAGTTGGGTCCTGAGAACTGCATCTTAAGTTGGAGGACTGCCTGTATATGGGAAGGGGGCTTAAGTGGGGACACCGCAACAGAAATGACGGGGGTATGTCACTTACACGTGCTCAGCGCGGGGTTGCGTCCTCTATCTGTCAGCAGAGATGGGGCACAAGCCCAGTGAAAGCGCAGGTGCGGCTGGGGAAACGAGGGCGCAGCCAGAACACCCCTGCACTCAGCTGAGGGACTGGCCCTCGGGCCTGCACACAGCCAGCACCCTTTGGAGCAGGCCCAAGACTGAAATAAATGAAAACCTGACTCCTGCATTGAAAAATCAAGGACAAAGGAAACCTTCAGCTGCTGCCTTACCCGCTGTCCGCGTGCCATGGGTGCTGCCCTGGACAGTAGGCGCATGGTGGGTACGCGGGCTCCCGCCGTGGGCTGATCCTCACCCTGCGTGGCCTCCGCCACCTGCGAAGACAAACCTGTGACTAGGCAGCCTCAGCCCCTGCAGAGCCACCGGTTGGTGGACCCAGGAAATGCACCAACGGGACGTTTATTAGTTATTTTATGTGGAAAACTGTACATGAAAGAACAGCGCGACGAGAGAGAGGGGCGACTGCTGCGTGTCCCCCCCACAGGGAAGGCGGGTCTCGCGCCCCGGGGCTGGCTGTGGGCGGGGCCGAGGGCTCGATGTCTTGGCGTTCCACCCCGCGGCCTGGCAGTGCGGGTGGTGCTCGATGGCTCGGTGCTCGACCTCGCGGCCTGGCGGGCGGTGCTCGGCCCGGCGGAGCCGGAAGCCGCCGGGGAGCTGCCTC
>NW_017728964.1:8884052-8887233 GCF_001723915.1 Gavialis gangeticus
CCGCCCGGCCCGGGGCTTTGCCGCGTCCGTTGCTTGAAGCCGTCGGGGCCGGGGGCGGTCTCGGGTGGGGGCGTCCTGTACACTTATTTGTCTTCCACTTCTACTCTTGCGAGGCTCAGCAGGGGAAGGAGCTTGTCAGCAAGTCGCTTGCCTGGTCCGAGCACGTCGTCTCTGGGCTGGTGGTTTCCCTTTGGGTCTGTCTGGTTTTGGTTTTAATTCCGTGGCTTAAAACAAGCAGTGTCTGGGTCTGCCTAGTCAGCAGTTTGTAGACTGGCTGGGGGAGGAACTCACGGGAGCTTTACAGCTGTGAGGCTTGGGTCCTCTGCTCTTCCAGAGGGATCTGGCTCTTTCTGAGACGCATCTGCCTGACCCCGCTGTCTGGATAGAAAAATGATAGTGGTTTCCCCTCCCTGTTGGATGGGGAAAGTAGTAGTTCTTGACAAAAAGATCCAAAAGGAAGATGCAGACAAGTAAGAATGAGTTTATCAAATCACAACCATTTACGTGACTTCTAAACACATACAGTCTCTGAAAGCAATGGGCCAGTCCTTGATGAAAAAACAAACCTTTGGTGGTTGTGGTTAAGCTACTACATGGGCTGACAAAGTCTAGGTTTGAAGTTTTCTGCATTGCCTGGTGTGGATTTGTTTTGTGTGTTCAGTTTCTTCCTGTACTTGTTTCTACCAGTGGCAAGCAAGTGTGGCCAGCTGAGGTGTGGGATGAAATTTAATTCTAGGTTCTTGGTTACTTCTGACTAGTTCTAACTAGTCCTTTCTCTATTGGTGATTTACCATGTAAGATTGCCTGTGTTGCGCTAGGCCTCCATTCAACTGCCAGCTCTGAAATTCTGCCCATCGGCAGGTCGTGGTGGGGGTCAGGCCATGGCTTACAATATGTCACCTTGCTGTTGCCAAGGCTACCTTAAGTCTACAGTTAATACATGTTTTAAACATTAATGTATTTTTGGGTATACCATCACTGAGTGTTAAACAGTTTCTGACCTGAGGAACTTACCAGAACTGGATTAAGGGCCTATTTTAAATGATCTGTTTCTTAACTAGC
This sequence comes from Gavialis gangeticus, assembly GCF_001723915.1. NCBI lineage: Eukaryota > Metazoa > Chordata > Crocodylia > Gavialidae > Gavialis > Gavialis gangeticus. The sequence goes on from NW_017728964.1 coordinate 8,885,115, forward strand.
TTACTGATTTCTACCCCCTGCACCCCAATTGCACGGGCAAAGAAAGTGGGGGAGACTTTCTTTGCTATAATTCTTCAAGTTAAAAGCAGAGGTGGTGAACATCTTAAAACTGTAGTTCTGAAATAAATAGCTTAGACTGACTGACACTTCAGTTTCACCACTAGGCTAATCTTGTTGACTTTTTTTCCTTGTCAGTATCACTTTCCTAAGAATGGCAGCTAAGAGGAAGACCTCATTTCTTCCACTTTACTGCTATTCAGAAATAGATGTATGAGTCACTGGTGTGTTGAAACTTAGTAGTGTGGGTGTGTGTGTATAACTGTACGATTAACTTCATTTCTCATCAACTCAGATTGTTAATCCTATGTTGGCAGGAAAATAGGGGGAATAATTTTAATGGGTCTCTTCCTGGTGTTAACTTGTATGACTGACAAGATGCAAAAGCTAGTATCTTCAGCAATAAACACGTATTTCCCCTTTTTTAGGCAATGTAACTGTTTATGTAAGTTACAACAGCATAAAGGTCTTTTAGTTGAGGCCTCCAAAACAAATCTTTTGATATTAAAGTTAATCAGGTTTGATTTAAACACTTTATTCAAGGCACTGTGGTAATGCCTAGAATGTTTAAGGACTTGAAATTGCTGCAAAAATGAATGAGTAAAACCTCACAATACCCTTGTCACCTATGGCAGTATTAAGGCCGCTGATGGTAAGCCTTGCTATTCTGCTAGGTTGAGGTTAGGCAACGTTTTTTGGCCGGAGTGCCGAAAAAACCACAATGTCTACCTTGGAAGGTGCTGGAGTGCCAACATGCTGGAGCCCGGAGCAGCTGTTTGCAGCCTCCCGGCTGCAGCGGGCCCATGGAGTCTGCTCTGCTTGCAGCAGGGCTTGCAGCTTCCCAGCCACCTGCTAGAAGCAGTCTGGGCTCCATGGCTGGCAGCAGCTGCATAGTGCCTAGACTGGTGGTGGTGTGCCGAGCAAAATGGCCTTGCTTGGTACGCGTGCCTTGGGTTGCTGACCCATGTGCTAGATATTGTACATCAGTAGTAGAGTTGGCAATAGAATTTGCAGTCCTGTGTTCTGACTCCTAAGTTTTGTTTTTAGTGTTGTTTTAGTTAACCCAATGGGAACACTCTTAGATTTCAAAAGGCAGACATGAATGATTAGCTCATGTTTTCGGCTAGATGCGTGCTGCCGTGACATTTATAGCGACCATCTTCTGTATTCCCCGCTCCTAATGTTGAAGAACTTTTTCTTTTTGCCAGCACATGGACTCTTCTTGGATTTTAGTCTTTTCTAGAGTAGGTAGCATAGCTCTTTTCAAGCCTGAACCTTTTTAAACTTTGGTGCCACCAACTCAGTATACAGATATGGGGTGCACTGATTTTTTTTTTTTCTTATGGCAGATTTATTAACCAGCCATATTGGCTGATACTGATCTCATTGCCAATATGCAGCCTGGCAACTTGGAGAGCAGTGTCCAGCTGGTAAGTCTGGGGAAGGGAAGGAGCTGAGGCCAGGGCAGGTGTAAAGAAATATATTCTTGTCTATTGCAGGAACAACACAGCCTTTTTGTTTTTAAACGCATCCTTTTTTATCTGAATATCCACATTCCCAACAAGCTTGGTGTATTCTTTCATGCTTACCACATTAGCTTTCCTCCACTCCCTAGTTTTCCCCCCCCCTCCCTCCCCAGTAAGACATGCACCTTGTTTTGGGGAAGGCAGAGTGTATTTAACAGAACAAAACACTTTTTCTTTCAGATTTATGGCTGCATGAAGCAGGGGCAGAGCCTAACTTTCAGTTTGCTCACTCTCTCTTTCCTGCTCATTTGAAAGCTACAGTTCTAACCTTTTTCATAGTTGAATTGTCAGCAGCTTTTTGTTGCATAGCCAAAAGCTGAAACTGTCTGCTGCTGAAGACTGGACTCCATAGAGGTTCTAGAAAACAGCTAACAAGTTGTAGGTCTCTGAAATGGGAGGAGAGACCCAGGAGTAGGTAGCATCAAGCTATCACTTGAGGAATTTTGATGTTTTAGTGGAACATCAAGACATTGAGAGGGTTGTTAACACGTGTGACAAGGCATTGGTAGGAGTAGGGTGTAGTTAGTATCAAGGCT
>NW_017728964.1:8892233-8896355 GCF_001723915.1 Gavialis gangeticus
CCCCCCCCCCCCCCCCCCCCCCTTATTAGAGTAACTACTACTGGAGGCAAAGGGTGTAGCCATATACATTTGGAGCTGTTTCAGAAAGGTAGGGGGTCTCTTGCCTTGATCTATGTACATCCCTACAGTTACGTACATACAAGTAGGGAGCAATACAAACGGAGCAAAACTGGCTTCAACTTTTAAATGATGCTTCATCTACAGAAATGTGGGGCAGAAAACTTTCCAGTACTTAATTTTTTCCATTGGAATATTTTTCCATTTCTAAAAATTAATTGTTTCATAAAATTCATTGGTAACAATGAGTAGATGCCAATACAATATTAGGCAAGCTTGGAAGTTTCAAAGTTGTAACTAATGTTTTTCAGGCTATCCCTAGGAAGTGTGTGAGAGAGAGTACATACATGTTATATTGATTTGCAAACAGGAGGGTAAATACACTTGCATAATAATTCAAACCAAAAATCAAGTTTATGAATTCACCTAATTGGCTGTGCAAGTCAAATCAAAACCAAAGAACGCACCGCCAAGCTTGTTTCTATTTCTCAATCTTTTGCTTTTGGGGAATCAGTTGGAAGTGCAATTGGTGAAGAAGATGCAGTGTGATAAGTTGCTCTTGCCCAACTCATTGGTAAAACCAACCTCTAGTGAAAGAGAACGTGGTTCAAGTAGTTCTGAATCTGATTTGCCTCAGTCTGATTCTGAAATGGAACTGGTAAGTAGTGCAAGTGATTCTGCAGATAGTGACAGTGGGTCTGGAGGTGCCACAGTGACCTTGGTGGAAGAGAATTAAATTCTGTTGAAGTAGATGAGTGGACACCCGCAGCATAATGTGCACAGTTTGTTGGGTGTGCTAGAATTTAGTGTGAACAGTTTTCAATGACTTCATGTTTGTTTAAAGTTAAGAAAAAAAAAAATGTAAGGGAAGTACATACTGTTGTGTATTGTCTTTACATTTTTACAAGTATTCCAATAAAAATAATTTCTTTCCACATAAAGCTTTGAATGTGTTTGAATATAACATTTTCAAACGCATTAAGTGTGCTCTATTTAATTTTTTTTTCCTAATCAAATATTTCAGTTCAAATACTTGTGGCTATGGGACATAATATTAACATGGGGGTACTTTTTTAGGCTTGTTTACTAAATATAAGTAAAAAAAAAAAAAAACCAAATACATTAAATCAGATCACGCTCTGTTTAGGGCATTGGAAAGTTTTCCTGAAAACCCGCATCTGTGTTCATCTAGTGTTAGTTATGGCCATTTTGCTACATTTGTGTTGCCCAGGAGGTGTGTAGACAGCCTGGAATGTAATGGCTGCTGTGCATTCCTGATCACCTCCCCTTTTAAAACATCCCCCCGCCTTTGACATGGCTGCAAGTATGTGCGTATCCATATTCTAAGAGTTGGTGAAGATGTACCAAAATTGCAACCCCATTCTGTAATAATGGCTCAGGATACAGTTTGAATGAGTAAATATTTCCCACTTCCTTCTTCACCGCTTGTTTTTAAGCAAACCTGAAAAGTCTTCTTTCCAGGTACCTTCTCTGTTTTCAGTCAACAGGTATGAGCTCAACATTGGTCTAGATTGGAAACTTCTATAACTTTGGAGTTATTGGAACCCTAGTTTATACGAATAACTTAATTAATTAATTAATCAATTAATAACTTTTATTTTATGCTGTAGGATGCTTTGCATGTGGAATGGAAAATGGATTCAGAGTTTATAATGCAGATCCACTCAAAGAAAAGGAGAAACAAGGTGAGATGCTTTGTTATGACCTGAGCTGGTGCTGTCAAAAGCTCAGCCTACGTTTCTCTGAATGATTGCCCGTTTCCTGCTGGAAGACCATATTCATTGACTTCCCTCCTAACCACAGGCTCACATTTGACTTTCAAAGGCATCTTTGCCATTTTTTTTAGACCCACCTTTTAATGTGTGAAGCCACTGGCTATGCAGCAGTTAAACGCTGTAAAAAAAGTGCTGCTCAGAATGCATGGATAGTTGTGACTTGTGTTCATGTGTTACTGTGCGGGTTCATTTGTCAGTATGCTGCTTTATAGAAAGTGATGCTTAAAATATGGAGAAAGAAAATAGCACCACTTAATTCTAAAGGTGACTGTAGGAAAGGTCAGAAGTGCAACAGAACTCCTAGGTTTCTAAGCGTGCCTTTTGTGGCAGATAGAACATTACAGCAGTCAAGAAATGAGAATACAGGAAGAAATGTATCACTTAACCATGGCTTTTGGCATTATTGTTGGGTTCATAGTTTTGAATGTAAGGGATCAAATGTGATGCGTCTCTATGGGGTGGTAGATGAGGGGGATTTCTCATAACAGGAAGCCTTCCTATTAAGAGGCTTGCCTAGAATTCTTATTCTTTTTCTTCCCCCCTCCCCCCCCACCTTAAGTCAGAGGAAACATAGCCCGCTGGGACTCTAAATTCTTTTGCCTAGTAGTAGTCACTCAAAGGACTAGAATCCAGATGTGAAATCCTGGCCCTTGAAATGAAGCAGAATTCCTTGTTTGAAATGAGTTCAAATTTTTTCTCTGCCCCCCCCCTCCTTCCCACCCAAAAGCTTCCTCACTGTGTTGTAGGGTTGGGGGTGGGGCAGAGTGGTTGGGTTGGGCTTTGGATCCTTCATGCTCAGAAAGGCTTGATCTGCTGTCCTCGTTTTCTAGATCCAGCATATGCTTTATTCTAGTATCTCAGCTCTGTGGTGATGGAGGCTGAAAGTGTGTGGTTTTTTTGGTTTGTTCTTTTTTTTTTTGCTTTTTGTCCCCTGCCCCCACTTTTTTTAGTTTGTGGCCTGACTCCCTTTTTAAGTACTAGCTAAGCTTGAGACTTTGAAACCCCCCACCCCCGCAACAAAAAACAAGAGAGAACTTCATCTCAACTCAGCCTAGTATAACCATGGGCACCTTGAAATACTAATGTGGAAATAGCTGCAGTGGTAATGAATGAATATTCAGGGAATATTCTGTGGATGAGAAACTAATTGCACAGAAATGCGTATAATAAAGCATCTGCATGGAGGTAACGAAACTTCTAATGACAAACCTTCCTGCTGGGCTCTTGTAAGGAGACTTTTTTTTTTCCCCCCTCTTAATATTATTGGTCATAAATAAATAGCCTTGGGGGTATAGAAGCCCCCTACTTGGACTTCCTGCTGTCTTTTTCTGTATGTCTTGGCTTCTCTTAACCTATATGCAGTTGGCTAAAAATTTTAACATCGTTCCTCTTAATTGCTAGTGTTTGTCTGTCTCTAATCCTATCCCTGCTGAAAAATATTCCCCAGTTCCTTCTCCAATCACTCATCCCCATCATCAGTAGGCTTTTTCCTCTGCCCCTCCCCCCTTCCCATTCCCCAACTTCCTTTGGGATTCCAGCTGTCTGTCATGAAAGATGGTGAACTTTCTGTTCTGTTTCTTTTTTTTAATTACTTTTATCTCCCCCTGCCCCTTTTTTTTTGGAACGCAAATGAAATTTGTCTGAGGAAATTAGTACTGAGAGAACTGTCCACTGACTGATGCTGTCTTTGGACAGGTGCCCTAATAGAAAGTAACATAATGTGCAGATAAAAGGGCCTTCTGGGACCTGCTGTAGGGTATCCCAATAGCATAGTCCTTCTGGTTTGGATTTGGCTCTGGAGACTGAAGCATTCATTGCTTTCAAGTTCAATTTGTTTCATTGCCAGGGATTGAAGTGAGTGCCACACAGATGTTTTAAATGCACCTGCAAGTGGCAATTCAGGTCTTCAGAACAAGATCAGAATGCTGATGCTCCAGTACTGCACATGCTGCTAGTCCAGAATCAGACCCACGCCAAGGGTGTTAATCCCTTATGTCCTTGCTTGAGGAGTGTATACTTTAAAAGACTGTACTCTAAAAAAAAAATCTCTGGTCCAGAGATTACTTGACTTTAGGTGCCTGTAGCCCTATTTAGAGCTTTGTACACAATACGATGGGTCAGAGCTGAGGTTTACTATGCTGAAAACTGCACGTTCAGAAGCAGGGGGGCTAGATGTTTACAGAGGCTCCCCTACACTAGAACCTACTCATCAGTGACCAGAAAGCCCTTTGGCACAGAAGACTTGAGCCTCCCTCCCCCCCCCCCCCCC
>NW_017728964.1:8896395-8898586 GCF_001723915.1 Gavialis gangeticus
TTGGCCCCCCCCCCCCCCCCCCCCCCAACACCTTTCTTGACATTGCAGTCCAAAAACCAATCCATCTTGTAACTGAGGGATAAAGGGGAGAACACTAGATCTTGAGAACCAGGAAGTGAAATGGGCAAGATGCAGAAGGAGAACTGTATTAGGTTAACATCATTCACGCTATACAGTGAAAAGCAATAATAAGTAGGTCTTCCTTTCTTCCTCTTAGAATATATTCTTCTGCTAAACTTGATATCCTTTCCTTTCCTCCTGTTTGCACCTTTTTTTGTTTTTGCTGGTTTTTGTTTGTTCCCCACCCCCCAATGTCAGCACCCCTAACCATGTCCTCCTAATCCTTAAATTTGTATGGCTCCTTAGAGTACATAGTAGCTCACAGTTCTACACTTTGTTCCTACTGTAACCTTTGCCTCCTTTAGTTGTGTTCCTTGTCCTACTGCCACCTTTACTAGCAGTGTCATATGCCATGTTTGATTAGAAGCTCTCTAGGACAGAGATACGGTTCCTGCTCTTATTTCAGACAGCATCCAAAACACTGTGCTGTAAGAATAAATCTAATGTGAACTCTTCATCTTAAACTCAGAAATCAAACTTCTCCAGTAAGCAGATACCTAACAAACCTACCTCTAAACATAACTATCAGCTCTGAGTAATTCCGCCTGTCCTAGCTAGAAAACAGGAGATCTCATGCAGTGTTTCTCTAGGGCCTATGTCCATCAGTTGTCTTTATCTTATACTAAAGCATTTTCTTGTCACAATGCATTAATGCAAAGAAATCCTAATACAAGCACGAGCACAACTATTTTTGACTGCTGTAGTATGTCCTAAAAGTGTTGCTTTTATGGAATTGAAACACTTTTTTTTTTTCTTTCTGTTCAGACTCATTATGCCATATGTTTATAAATATCCTCTTTGTCTTCCAGAATTCTTAGAAGGAGGTGTTGGGCACGTTGAAATGTTGTTTCGGTGCAACTATTTAGCATTAGTGGGTGGAGGGAAAAAACCGAAATACCCACCTAACAAAGGTACGGTACTGAGCACTTATAGACTTTATAAAAGGATGCCTGATCCCTGGGATCTAACCACAAGCAGCTCGGACACTTTATTTTTTTAAATATTTTTTTTAATGGTGTTCTGAAGTGTGGTGTGCACCTGATCTAAAACATTACAGTATCTAGGCTTATTTCTACCACTTAAAGTGAATGCCTATAACTTGAAAGCAGTGAGGACCCATACAGTTCTGATTAAATGTACACCATGTTCAGCCACTTCTACTCAATAATTACCCAAGAGTCAAGGAAGATACTGACTGCTTTACACAATGTGCTGAGGCTCACTGCCTCTATCTTAATGCTTTTTCTCTTTAAGTGTTAGCTTTTTTTGTATTGCATTCTGTATCTATACCATCCTATCTTTGGCTTGCTGGCTAAGCAGTGTGGTCCATTGCAGTCTGTAGATCAGATCTCCAAAGCAAACATGACGTAGCAATGGTATGCTTGGGTACGAAGTTGTTCGCTACTGCCTGAGAGAATAAGTTCAGTGGTGATACCTCGTTGCTTGGAATTATAGGGATAAAAGTAACCATCCAGTGCTGAAGGTCCAGGTTCATTACAAAACTAGGACTGATATTCAGTAAGTATTCCAAACTGAAAAACACTTGTACTAGTTTGGGAAAGTGACAGGAAGAAATCTTGAGCACCAAGTTCTGTAGAAATATAAAATCAGTTTGTCTTGTTGGGAAACTTGTGAGAGAACTTGAACTACAGAAGAGATTCGGACTGTATCTCAGGGTGATGAAGCAACAAAAGGTTTATTTTTATTTTATTTCCCCCACTCCCCCAATTCAGGCTGTGATGCAGGAATTATCTCGTAGGTGGTAGAAGGTCAGGGCTAACAGGGCTTTTCTGTCCCCATTCCCCACCATGCGGGGCAGTGAGTAGGGCTGCACGGCAGCCTGGCCGTAGGTTCTGGGCAGCTGCAGGAGGGGTGGGGGAGACCTCCATGGTGAGGGAAGGAGTGGGGCAGAGGCAGGGGCTGGGGTGAATGAGGTGCTGGCCAGGCTGGGTGATGGGACAGTTGAAGCCTGGGTGGTTCATCCAAGGATGCAGAGGGGCTCCTGCCACTGTGCACCTCAGCAGAGCCCAGGAGGTATATGCCCTCAGACCAATTCCATGAACCAGAACCC
>NW_017728964.1:8898615-8898852 GCF_001723915.1 Gavialis gangeticus
ATATGCCCTCAGCCAATCTGTGCACTGGGCTCTGCATGCCACTGCAGCTGCCCCAGGAACAGCGTGACACCACATACCTGTCACCGCTAGTCTACGCTGTGCCCCCTGCCTACCCGGTGGCGGGAAGCACATGGCATCGTGTGGCTTACGAAGTGCGGAGCCCAGTATACAGAGGCAGCTATCTCCACCCCATGCCCAGATTGGGGGGGCACATGCCTCCCAGGCCTCTGCCAGGGT
>NW_017728964.1:8909049-8915551 GCF_001723915.1 Gavialis gangeticus
GCCCCCCCATTGCCCCCAGCATCTGGTTCTGAAAACCCAGCATCTCTTATGTGCAGCCCCAAAAAATCCAATTCATCCAATACCCAAGTTTTATTGTGAAGTTATTCATTAATGATTACATTGGTTTCTGAGCACAAAATATCTTGTTTTATCAAAATCACGGGTGTGCCAATGGGATTTTTCTTCCGGTTATAGTGATGATCTGGGATGATCTGAAAAAGAAGACTGTCATTGAAATAGAATTTTCTACAGAAGTCAAAGCAGTTAAATTGCGAAGAGATAGGTAGGTGTGATATGAAAACTCATACCAAATGCATGACTGACTTGCAGTGCATATAGTTGTTTGTAAAATTCTCAGCTGTTCTTGGAAAGAGACTCTTAAAGTCCTACGTTGGCAATTAAACTGATCTAAACTTGGGCTTTGAACAAGCATGAAGGACAGTGCATCACATCTAAAGTATGCTGGACTTTGACACCCTAAGGGGGAGGTGTTCTCATGTGGCAATTTCTGATGTTTTCTACTTTTGCTCTGTACAGGAGAGTGTTAAAGGAGTTCCTGCTGCCTCCTATATGGGAAGAACATGTTCTAGCATCTAAACAGCTGGAACCAATTTGCTTTGTTAGATGTCACAGCTGTGGGTTGAAGCAGTCTTGCAGGACTCTTGGCTATTGCTGCTCAGGAGGGTGGGAGTTTATAGAGCAAAACAAAACTTGCCTTTTATAGGCAGAAACAGCTGTAGAAATGAACTAATGATATTAGTACTTGAAACTTGTCCCCACTTCTCTTTTGTCCTGGTCTTGATTGAGAAGACATTTAGCATTTTTGTTTTTCTGTTGCAGGATTGTGGTAGTCTTGGACTCTATGATAAAGGTTTTCACATTCACACACAATCCCCACCAGTTGCACGTCTTTGAAACTTGCTACAACCCTAAAGGTTAGTTGTGTACTTGACTACTTTCTTGCCCCCATCTTATTACTTTGCCCTTATTAATCTTGTCTCCCACTTGATGCTACTTACTTAACTCATAAGTTGAGTTCTGCGTGCTTTTAATGCTAAATGCAAGCCACAGATTGTTCTAAAGTATTATGGTATAAGGCAGCTTTTCATTGACTCTGCTTTGCCATAAGCTTAACTTCTCAAAACAAGATGGGAGTAGCGTGTTTGTTTTTTTTTTAATGCAAAACTAGTGAAGTTACAAATATGTGCTCTTTGTCATTTTGGCATATGTCAACTTTGTCATTCTGGGTTAGAAACAAACAAGCCAGGATGTGAATTAAGTTACCAGTTATTAATAGTATTCCAGTCTTTTTAGTCTCTTAATTAATAAGACTGGTATTGTCTGTAGCTTGCTCACTCTCTCTCTGTTTTGAAGAAGTAATTACTCTTTAAATTGCTGCTGAGCTTTCTAGATGAAATGCATCCTATCCCTTGTATATGAATATTAAATGGGTATTGGCTCAGGGAGGATAGGAGAGAAATCTTTTGACTAGTATGCTAGTAGCACATTTGCCATATAGTTGGTGTTAACTGCAGCAGGTTAGTCACCAGATCTAGTGACTTAGATTCAGAAGAGGTGTGATGGTCCCATTTCAGTAAATAGTTTGGAGCTTGAGGGAGCCAAAAAATTGAATGTTAACTTGCAACATCTTAAGCTTCAGCTTTTGGTCATCAGTCTTACTACGTAGCTGAACTTCAGTCCTGCACTTCTGTAAATCCCCTCCCAAATTCACTGTTGTTCTAAAAATATTTCTGCTATGCTCTCAGCAAAGTGAAAGCTTCCCAGACTCTTTTATATAATTCTTATTCAGACCTGTAAAGTTGGGGGGAGGGGTGCTTTTTTTTCAAACTTTTGAAAATGTCCAGATTATTGGACAAATGTGAACTAGCTTGTTTGTACTTTTGGAATAAGTTGCTGTTTCAGAGACCAAGTTGATGTCTTTTAACTCACTACATCCATTTAAAAAGAAAAATCCAAGCATCAACCCCCTACACCTGTGCATTACACTTCTGGCTGGATAATTACTTTGGGATGGCAGCAGCCATCAAATGCTCTTGGATAAGTTTTACGAAATCCAGTCCTTTTATATTTATTCAAGCTCATTCATGTTTAGGGCTTTGAAAATAAATTGCCCTGTCTCTCTTTTTCCAGGCCTTTGTGTCCTTTGTCCAAATAGTAATAATTCCCTCCTTGCATTCCCTGGAACACATACTGGGCATGTGCAGATAGTGGATCTGGCTAACACAGAAAAGCCTCCTGTAGACATACCAGCTCATGAAGGAGTTTTGAGCTGTATAGCTTTAAACCTTCAGGGAACAAGAATCGCAACAGCATCAGAAAAAGTAAGGAAATCCTTTAAATGTTCTATTATATGTGGTTATTGTTAGAATGTAGTGTAGAGTCCAGCACCCACATGGGTGCTGTCACTAATGGCTGGAAGACTAAAGTTGTGATGAACCTAGGTTTTGAGGTGGGCACAATTTCTGCGTAATCTTTGCTACAGGCTCAGCATGATGGGGTATTTAACAGGAGTCTGGCACTGGCATAATTCAATACTTTACTTCATTTGCCACTAACACAACTGACTTGCTCAAATCCCTGGTATTTGGCTATCTAGAATGCTTGCTACATAGCTTAACTCCTTTTCTTCTAACAATATTATTTGGGATCCTTAAGGGCTTTGGGCTCTTTATTGATTTTTAACTGAGACACACAGATTGAGGCTTTTAGACTCATCTGCTTCACATGTCCCATTCTTCTGTCATTTCTCTCCACTCCCAGTCTGGATATCTGTGTGTGTGTGTGTGTGTGTGTGTGTTGGAGGGGCCTCAAGCTAAACTTTGTTGCTAGATGGGAATATGTTCTTACAGGTCAGTCAGCAGCTGTACTGGCTAATTCTTTCTGATGTCTTCAGCTCTTTTCTCCCTTTTTTTTTTTTTTTTTTTAAGCTCCAGACCCAGGAACAAAAATTCACTTCTGTTTTGTTGAAATTTTAAGTCGTGTCCGTCCCCTGTTTCCCCCCCCCCCCCGTTCTTTGCAGTTAAAAATATGAAACTGGAAATATTTTTCTAGCTTTCATGAGTGGGGGGGGACCTTTGCAGAATTAACAGCATTCCCCCCTCCCCCCCATCCCCACTCTTGCACTGTAGTGGAAAGAAAATGTTTTTGTAATGCAAATCTATTTCTGAAGCCCTTGATGCAGGAGTACAGGACTAGAGGATTAGAAGTCTGGTTTGTGGTATGGCTCTTCTACAATGATGCTCTCACAATCAGAATATTGCTGGACAGTTGTTAGTTAATGCCACTGTTCAGTTAACATCTAGACATGGGGTTGGCAGTGTTTTGGGCGGAGTGCTAAAAACACACACAACCTGTCTTGTAAGATGTTGGCATGCGGAGGGTAGACAGCAGGGGAGTTGCAAGGGTCCAATCCTTGTTGTGGCAGTGCAGCACCAAGCAGGGGTGGAGTGCAGGCCAGGGGTCACCTACCTCTGTTCTACACCAAAAGCAGGCTTGTTTTTTTGGGGGGGTTTTTTTGGGGGGTTTTTTTTTGGTTGGTTTTTTTGTTTTTGTTTTTTTTGTTTAGTGTTTCGGTTTACTTTGTGTGTTTAGTAGCATGGTTTTCATGTATGTGAAACTTGAACTCCTTTTGAAAATCCCACCTTCTGAAGTCAATCCATTCCTTAAATGGGGGAAATAGATAGTGACTCTGCCCCATGAAGTCCTCCCTGGATGTATACTGCAAGATTACGTAACTCATTTTTTCTTAGGCTCCAAGGCCCCATATTTTGGGTCCTTCAGGTAGGATTTTTTCCATCACAGATGACAGTGGGACTTGTACTCAAGGGTATAAACCTTGGGGAGCCTAGGCTTCTATATTTCATAAACTGTGCCCTTCTCTTGGTCATCTCCACTGTTTGTTCCCATTTGTGGGCTGTGGTATTCTTAAGCTTTTGGTATTTTTTTGAAAAGCAGTGTGGAAAGAATGCAAAGTAGAGTGCTTGGGAAGAGGCCCATCTATTGTCACAAACGTGTGGAGAAAGCAGGTTGGCAAAGAGCAGCCTGCTGAGGAGTTCTACTTTAGAAAGGTGGGAGGTGAAGCCATATTTTTTCTGTGTTCTCTGCTACCCTCCTCTCCCTCCTTCATGGAAGTAAATTTAGGCAGGCTAGTTGTACTCCATCCACTGTTTCTTCTGGAGATATTGGATGTTCATTAAAGTGGATATACAGCTGGTATGCAGGCCTTTCATTCTTAATCTTGGCAGATCCTAAAAATTTAACAAGACCCATTCCCTAAAGGACAGGAGAATGTCCCTTTGTCTTTTTTTTGTAGTTGGTGGGCAAGATGAGTTTTTGGGTGTTTTGTAATGGAGACTGGACTGGACTTGTCTTCACCATGTCTAATATGTAACACTTTAAGTGGCGATGTAAGAGAGCTGTGACTGGTCCAGAAATTGAGGGGGCAAGAATTTCTTAGGGTGACTCTTACTGGACCAACATAGTTGATCCACTTAAAGATCTTACCGTAAAACTTTGCTTCTCGCCCTTAATAAATAACATATGCCTCCTTGATGTAAGACCACACATAAGAGACTGTTTGCCCTAAGCTAATGTGGTAGGCAAACATCTGAAGCTACAGTGCATGTGGATGGTGGTAGTATTATTGTGTGTGTGGTAACATATGTACTCCTGCACTTCTATCTCATTGCTTACAACAGTAGCTGGAGACTTTTAAATTGTCATTGACCCCATGTTTTATCTAGAGGTGCACCGATATATTGGTGCTGATCCAATATTGGACTGATGTAAAGGAAATTGGCTTTTTTTTGCCTGATGTGGCCAATAAATGCTCTGTGCATGCGTGCAGCCTCAGTGCAGCACACAGGCAGTGAGGAGCACAGCCCAGCATCTTGGAGAGCTGCATCCAGCTGGTAAGTCGGTTGTGGCAGAAGGTTGGGGGTGGGAAGGGGCATGGGTTGGCAGATCAAGGCCCCCATGGTGAGGGAGTAGAACTGGGGTGGGGCACAGGATAGAGCCACAGCTTGTTCAGGGGAAGAGGAGTGACTCCTGCTGCTGCATGCACCCCAAGAGGGCATATGGAGGGTGCCCCCAGATCTGTGTATGGGGTGGGGGGGCTAGGGCTGCACCAGGCTCTTCGTGGCAGGGGGGCTGGGTTGGGAGGGAGTTTTGGGGAAGCTCCCTCCCAGCGCCGCTGCTGCCTGCTCCGAGTGCAGCCCAGCCCACAGTGATAGCCCACCCTGACCCCACGCAGATCTGGGGGGCGTGTGCCCCCCCCATAGTGTGCCACAGCTCTGTCTGGCACCTGGCCTCACCCTGGCCCCACTCTGTCCCTCACCATGGGGGCCTCTATCTGTTGCCTTCCCCCTCCTCTTCCACCATAACAGATTTACTATCTGGACACTGTTCTTCAAGTTGCCACGCTGACTTATGCCTCCCTAAAAATTGGCTATCTGTATTGTCCCAAAACATTTCTATTGGTGCACCCCATATTTTATCCTGATTTCACCAAGTGAAATGCGTACTTCAGGTACCAAGTGCTGTTTATTGCACTTTAAAGTTAATTTTGAGATCAAATCAAACCTCACCATGAACACAGTATTCTGAGATGGAGCAGTTTGAGAGCCTTAGTAAGCAAGTCAGATGGCTTGAGTTACTGCAGAGTACTAATGCTGTGTATGCAGCTACAACAGCCTGATGGTGTGATGAACATTGGCTTGTTTTAAGGATTTTTTTCTGGCAGTGACACAAAGTTGTAACTTTTATCTTGCTTTATGCTGGCTGTCCTTGCTCAAACTGAGGAACTTGCAGAATAGTGAGCAATGATGGGAAATGCTGAGCATGAGGAAACAGGATTGGAATAATGTTTGCAGAGCTTATGGAGGGGGAGGGAGGCAAAATCAACTCCAGTGGGTTGAGCAAGCTCTTGCAACCTGTTTTAGTCCTGGCGCTAATTCTCATCTAAACCATAACACTAAAGTGTTTGCGGCGTCAGAAAAATATCCAACTTCTCTTTCAGATCTCTTAACACTAGACTTTAATAAAAGTTACCTAGTTTATCTTAATGCAAACAGTTATTGATTGACTGGCACAAGTGGGTGTTTGGGTTAAATATTGGTGCTTTAAAATTATTTTTAATATTGGCGTTCAGGAGGCTGGATGGTATTGCAAATGCAGGAAAAGCCAAAGGCTCCTTCCATGTTGGCTAATAAACCATTTCATTACTTTTTTTTCAAGGGGACCCTTATAAGAATATTTGATACTTCATCAGGGAATTTAATCCAGGAACTACGAAGAGGATCACAAGCAGCCAATATTTACTGGTAAGTCTAACTTTCCTTCTCCATTCTTTGAATCTGACAGAGTATGTATTAGGGCTGTGCAAAGCTTTGGTCCCTGATTTGATTCAGTGGCCGAATCTCCGAATTCAAATTAAATTGGGAGACTCTTTAATCTCTCCGAATCAAATCGGAACACTCCAAAT
>NW_017728964.1:8920551-8925327 GCF_001723915.1 Gavialis gangeticus
ATATCAAAATACAAAATGGCTTTGGATCATTCTTAAATTTATTTTCATTTTTTGGCTTTTTCACTTAACTTTTATCTTTTGCAGTTTATGGATTTTTTTTTCTTAGTTCTGTACCTAAGAGCTGTCTTCTGCAACCAAGCCATCTACATACATCAAGGTAGCAGGTGGCTCATGAACGCTGAGATGCTGGGGCGGGTGGAGCGTCCCACAGGAGCCACGGGGGGGCTCCCCAGCATGCTTGGCAGCAGAGCCAGAAGTACTTCTGGTCCACTTTTGGGTCTGCTGAGGAGCATGCCGGGGAGAAGGGGGGGTGACTGGTGCCTCCTGGGTCTGGGGGTGGGGTGGGGCACCCGGAGGTCCCCCTGCAGCTGATCTAGCCAGGGGGGCGTGGTCCCAGCATGCTCCCTGGGAGGATCTAGAGAAGGACCACCTGCATGATCAGGGACTTGCATGGCAAGCCATGAGGAGAGGCTGAGGGATCTTGGACTCTTCAGCCTAAAGAAAAGAAGGCTGAGAGGGGACCTGATTGTGGCTTACTGCTCTATCAGAGGCGTACATCGGGGACTAGGTGAACAAGTGTTCACCAGAGCACCCTTGTGGAAAACTAGAAATAACGGCCACAAACTCCTGGAAGATAGTTTTAGGCTGAACATTAGGAAAAACTTTTTTTACTGCTAGGGTGTCCAGATGATGGAACAAGCTCCCACCAGAGGTGGTGCAGTCATCTACCCTAGAGGTCTTCAAGAGAAGACTGGACAGTCACCTGGCTGGTGTAGTCTGACCCCAGATGTCTTTCCTGCTCATGCAGGGGGCTGGACCCGATGATCCTTCAAGGGTCCCTTCCAGCCCTATGATTCTATGCTTCTATCTGAAGGTTCCCTGTATGGTCCTTTGTCGAAGATATGGTTGGGATTTGGTTGCCTAAACTACTCCCCAGCCTTTTTAAAAGCACAGCTAAAGGAATGAAGTGGGACTTCCCTTGCAATTGCGGGTGAAACATGTAAAAGTGTTCTTGACCTTATGTTAGAAATGCTGTTGTTCAAGAAAGTCCTCTTTGTAGTCGGCTACAATGTTGACTGTGGTCAGAGCTGAATAAACTAGTTCTTCAGTTCAGGGGCACTCTAGCAGCAGTCAGTTTTGATGGATTTGTTCTATGTATTCTGTACCTCAGTGCTGCAGTTCACCATCTGTCTAAAATGGGGAGCAGGAGGTAGGTGGGAAGACTGGCAATTCCTTTTCCTTGATGCACTCACCTTTATACTTAAAAGAAGAATCACAGTATAGTCAGACTGTTGCCAAATGTGATGTATGACTTGATTTAAGAAGCAACTGCAGTTTTTTGGCTTGTTTCTTTTCCACTATAGCATTAACTTCAACCAGGATGCTTCCCTGATCTGTGTATCGAGTGACCATGGCACAGTGCATATTTTTGCTGCAGAAGACCCCAAAAGAAACAAGCAGTCAAGGTACAAGTTTGTTCATTTTGTAGTGTGCTGTGGGGGGTGGGGCAGGGAACAGGTTCAATTCTAATTGGTACCAAAACTAATGCTCTTTAATGAATTCAACACTTAGTTAGACCAGTATCTGTCAAGAGCTTGGAAAAGTTGAAAATTGGCACACTGCATGAATATGAAATAGGAAGCAGCTTAAAGCTGTAAGAGATGCTATTACTGTAGTAGGTAAATATCTTCCACATAGCATTGCTGGCTGTGGTAAGGTCCCTGTTGGACCTTCTCCCTCTTTTTAAAGGTGGATCTTGGGCAGAAGGGTTGAAGACTTCTAATGCATCAAATCTTTGGTTGTGATACACAGGTGGCCCTGCTAGTGATGGCTTCTAGAAAGCTGTTCTGCTAGTGTTTGTATGTCTGTTTCTCTTTTCAGTATTGCACCTATTTAGGCAACAACCTGTATAGCTTTTTCTTCCTGAGAACTGATCATCTGACTGAACTGAAAGGTGGCAAATTGTGTTTCCAGTCCTTGAAGTGAGGTTACCAGGCCCAAAGCAGTCACATGTCTGACTAGCACTAGCAGACTGATGCATCCCTATGACATGATCAGACATGTCTGCAGTTTTGAATGAGCTGTGGTCTCTGCCCTGATAATTGGAGCTGACATCAAAATGAGTGGATATACTGATTTAATTTTTTTTTCTTTTCTTTTCTTTTCTTTTAGTTTGGCTTCAGCCAGTTTCCTCCCCAAATACTTCAGTTCTAAATGGAGTTTTTCCAAGTTTCAGGTTCCCTCGGGCTCTCCATGCATTTGTGCCTTTGGAACAGAGCCAAATGCTGTCATAGGTAAGTCCTTTTTTGGGTGGGCATCCAGCTTGGGGATGTCTGGCTTGCTGTTTGAAGTTTTAAAGTCCAACCTTTGAGCCTTGCCCCCCCCCCACCCCCCTTCCAGCTGTAGAGGTAGGGCAGGGTGGCATGTTAACCTAACTGGTTCAGAGAGCTTTCATAAGTGACAATCTGCTTTCTCAAAACATCTTGCTAAGTTCTTGCCTACAAAAGTTCTTTCCTTCCTGAACCAGCTAAGGCAGGGCAACACCTTAGACTGACTTCAGACTAACATGGCTAACCACCTTTCTACTCGTATCTAGCTCTAAAGGGGTAAGGATGTCCAGACAAGAAACTGGAGCCTTGATCTGGCCTGAAACTGTAGAGGTCACTGTTGAAGGCTGCAAGGAGTGAGAACAGTCTCTACTCCTGGGCAGGAAAAGTGAGCAAGAAAAGCTTTGAGACGGTCCAGGCAATTGGACTGATAATAGTATCAGTGGTACCTAGAAGACAGTGAGCGGAAGGTGGTGACCTGTCTCAGTTTTGGATCAAGCCAGCATATCTTGGAAAAAGTAACTTGCTCCACGCTGCCTGGTTAACCAGTGCTCTTGGCTTGAGAAATGTTTCCTGAAAAATGTACACTGAAGTAAGTGCATAGAACTTTTAAGCCGTAGGATTTAAAGGATTTTTTTTTCCCTTCCCCAGCAATATGTGCAGACGGTAGCTACTACAAGTTCTTATTCAACCAAAAAGGGGAATGCTCAAGGGACGTCTATGCTCAGTTTCTAGAAATGACTGATGACAAGCTCTGACTGAACTGAAGGAAGTGCCTGGGTCAGAGGGTACTGCCTTGGCTATTCTGCATCTATGGAAGGACAGTATATGAATGTCCAGTAATGATCAAGATGTGTAGCAGATCTCTACTGAGAAGCCTGATCCACCATGAAAAGAAAACACTGATATAGAGGACTAAGTAATGTTAAGACTCATTTTTCTTCCAATTTTCAATACTGAATTTTTTTTGTTACTGTCAACTCCAACTCTCAAGAAGTGGCTTTCAACAGCTCGTGCCTATTGGGTTTCTTTAGTTAAACTGTGAAATTACGTTAGAGTTGGGATGGGTGCCTGCCACATCACAATAGCAGAGGGAGGTTGTACAAACTTCAGGAATTACTTGGATAAAATATATGAAAATTGAAGAACTGAGGCATCACATCACTTCCACTGAGGCTCTGGGGGATGGGAAATAATTCCTAAATAGTAGGCAACTATAGCAGCAACTTGCCATAAAACAGAACTAATCTTTCCCCTGTCAAACCTTGTGATGGGTGATGTGGGTGGGGTGGGGGAATGATGCATATGGGTATGGTTTTAAACTGCATCTGATCTGGAGTAGGGTTTAATTGTGGTCTTGTGTACACAGACTGCTAGACATGTGTACACATTGATATTGATTTAAGTTGAATAAATTGTCAGCACTAATAAGTCAGAGGTGCCAAACTGCATGTTAGACACAGGCACATCTAGGTGCTGCTGACCTAACTAACCACTACTCAGTGTATGAAGCAAACTGCATAGGAGACTGTGGCAAACGAAGCTGACGTGTTCTGAATTGGGGAGATTCCGTCTATAATGAAACACAACCATTCCAGGCAGAACTCAAGTATTGCTGTGACAGTTGCTTCTAAAATATCAGTTGTCTCTGTGCTTCAATGGGAAGGCTTGACAGACCACTGAATTCCAACACAGTCTGAATTAAGTGACATGAACTGCACTTAGGATAATGGCTCTAAACCTGCAAACATTGTAAGTGCTGCATTCTAAATGGTGTTGGCCTTGGTGCAGATAAAACAACCCAAACTACTGTCATGTGACTTTGAAACATGACTTTTCCTCCTGGCTATGAGGGGCAAATGTTTCCTTTTTTTCCTTTTGAAATAAGGCACAAAAATATTGGTAACTGAAACACAAGTGCTCAATTATTAGCACTAAATACATGAGAAATTTTAATAAGCTCCCTCTTTTGAGATTTAATTTCACAGATGCTTCAAATTTTGAAGTCCTAGTTCACTCTTAAGATTTATTTAGCTACAAGTTATCTAAATTTGGCAAATTTCTTTAGTGTCATGTAATAAAAATACTAAGGATTAACTTTTATGCAGATTTTGATGTCAAGTTTGCATGTTGCTTTTATGTGTATTTAATCATGGAAACTACTTGTTTTGCACACTTATTTGTAATGTTTTCTTTTAAATAAAAGTGACTAATTTTGCTGTATCTGTTTTAAGGTTAGCAGTGAATTTTTTGAGCTCATGGCCAAAGATCCAGTTTTCATAAACTCTGTTTAGATATTAGGAATAAACCTGCCTCTGAATAGCTATATTGTGGTGGTTATTGGAAAAAGGAATGCAAGGCACTAGAGAACAGGAAAGCTACATGTCCCTGCAAGCTGATATTGGTGACCAGGCTGGACAACTGGAGACCCTCTGGGTTAAAATCCATG
>NW_017728964.1:8927690-8928631 GCF_001723915.1 Gavialis gangeticus
TCCCTTCCAGCCCTAATGTCTATGAAATCTATGAAACAGCCATGGGCTGACTTGTTTTGCAGGATGGGCACGCCTATGGTAAAAAAGCCTATGCCTTTTAAGATCCGAGTAAAACAGTTAAGCCTGCCACAATTTTTAGAGCACTTCTTATGAAACTTTTTAGAGCCACTTATGAAATACAGCAGAGATCATGAAACTTTTAACTTGACCCTGTCATCTCTGTACTTAGTGGGGTGGGCCGGGGGAGGGTGGGGGTGTTGAGTGACTTCAAATTTTGGTTTTCTTTCATGTTCATACTTGGCTTAGCAGTGTTGTCTTGCTGTTGGTGAAGGGCTAAAACTAGGTGCAGTTCTGTGGAACTCAACTGAAGTGCTACATCAGATAGGGTGAGTCTATATGAGATGCTTAATGCACAGAAGATACTCTACTGCACAGTAGTGTAGCTGGCAAACTGCTAATGTGTTGTAGGTCTGGTCTACTGTGCACTAATGTCAAAAAGCATTCTGCCAATACACAGTAGTGCTGACTTACAGTGCACTATGGTAGTACCTGTTATTACAGGTTCTAAACTTAATGTGCCATAATCATGGGGCATCAATGAACGTGTAGATGAGCCCATACTGGCTGATTTAGCAGTAGCAATGTGTGCTGCTGAGAGGTGCACTGATGCATTGGTCCCATATTGGATTGGCACCAATATAAGGAAAAGTTAGAGTAATGGCAATTGGCTTTTTTTTTTGGCTGGTTAGTAGTCAATAAATGCCCTTTGCATGTGTGCAGCTGAAATGTAGCATGCAGGCAGCCAGGAATACAACACGTGGAGAGCAGCCAGGTCCAGCTGGTAAGTCTGTTTGTGGGGAGAGGGATGGGGGCTGAGGGGAACAGATCACAGCCTCTGCAGCAAGGGAGGGAGTGGCAGGTTCTGCCCAGGCAAGGGGGGG
>NW_017728964.1:8928971-8938323 GCF_001723915.1 Gavialis gangeticus
GGGGGTGGTACAGGACAGACAAGTGGCTCACTTGGGGGGGGAGGGGCTCCTTCCACTGCACCTCCCTGGGGGAAGCATGGGGGCCATGCATGCCTCTTGACCTGTGTGCAGGGTGAGAGCAGGCTGCCCCTGGGGCCAGGGCAGCACTGAGCCCTTGCCAGTGGGGGGCTAAGCTGGGCTGCGCTCAGTGGGTGGTGGTGGCCCTGGGAGTGGGGGCCTGCAGCCACCCCAAAATTTGTCATAGCCCCTTCCTAACACCATCACCTGCCCCAAGCACAGTGCTGCCCTGGCCCCAGCTCACAGCGGCAGCCTGCCCTCATCCTGCATGCATATCCAGGGACACATGCACAAGCCCTCCATGCCCTCCGAGGGCAAGAGCAACTCCTCTCCTCTTCCCCCCCACCCCAGCAGCACCTGTCCCTGCCCCACTTCCTCACTGGGGGCCTTGATCTGCCCCCCCTTTTTTTCCCCCACAACAGACTTACCAGCCAGACCTGGCTGCATATGGGCAACTGGATTGGTATAGGCTTATATCGCTCACTTACAAATTGGCCATTGGTATCGGCCCAAAAAATCTCTATCGGTGCACCCCTAGTGCTGGTAAATGGGGGAGAGCAGCATGAGTTGCAAACAACTGTTCTGTCTTTGGAAGGAAGTTGACAATGTGCCTTCTAGGAAGGAAGTTGCTCAGAAGCTGAGACATGTGACTTATGACTAAGCACCCTCACATGTGCCTCCTGTAGGTGTATTCAATTAAATATACTGCAGTGGTGCAGTAGATGTTAGAGCTTTTAAGTCTACTTTTTATAACTATAAAGTAAGTCTTACACTTTCATGCTTTAGTTTCAGCTAGTCAATAGCTTCCTATTGACTGATGTCCAGAAAATACAGAATATGGTGTTTTGTGTCTTAGAGCTGTTAACTTCCCAGCAGCAGTTCTGAGGACAGCACTGACTATACTGCTGTAAATATAAACTCAGTTGACAAGCATGGTGATAGAAGTGTCTGTGCAATGCTGTCTTATTTCACTTTAAGTAAAGGAAATGTCTTAAGTGGGTATGTGTGGTTGTGGGGGGGGGGGGTTGTTTGGATGATTAGAAGCTACCCATGGCTCAAATCACTCTGATTTTTCCCAAAGAGAATCACAGGTGCATTTAAATAAGCTAATGACTGCTCAGTCTAAAGCCACTGATCATATCCAACAAGCTACAAAAACTTTCTAGGGGAAATGCAACTCACTTTTTCTACTTAATGAAGCCTGTTCTAATTTGATCCATCTTCTCTATACCTGTCTTGGAGTATTTTGAGCCTTGCTCAATGGCAGTACTAACTAGGCAGGCAGAGTATAGGGTAAAAGTTGTACAGCCTCACTGAAAATAAGCAAATTTACAAGGCCTATGTCGAGGGCAGGCTTGCATTGTTTCTCAGGGCCGATTACCTGGTCTCTAACAGATCATGCACATCTTAAGCAGCCTGTTCTCAATCCTGCTGCTGGGATATGGACAGTGGAGAAGGCGGGCACATGCAGACTCATCTCTGGAATGAAATGTTGTAGTTGGCTGGCAAGAACATGTTGGGGGGAGGGGGAAGGGGAAGCATACAAAAGACAAATAGTGAAGAAAAAGAACAACCTGAGCAAGGGCAGCAGACCATGAGGTGGTAGATGTGGCAGGAACTGTTAGAAGGTACGGTACAGAGCTAATTAATATATGCTTAAACTGCTAGACAGCACAATCCTAAACCATGGGACATAAGGATTAATTGGAGAGCTTGAACAGAGAAAAGTGGAGCAGCCCACAAAAAAGCACAGGTAACGAACTTGTAACTAGACAGACTGGTACCTTAGATTGATGGAGGTGGTTACAAAGTAATTATTCATATTATAATTAACAAGACATGTTAATAGCATAGTAAGCAAATCTAATGCTCTAGTTCTGGGGCTATCTTCTCTGGGGCTGTGATATTGGACAGAGGGCCAGTACTTGGCCTAAACCAGGGGTTGGCAAAACGTCCAGCCAACTGAGTGGATCCAGCCCACAGCTGCCCTTAGAGTGCTCCACAGGGGGTACAGCCCTATCCACTCCCAGAGGCAGCTGGCCCAAGCTCTGGCCAATGCACAGCTTCTGGCAGGGCTGCTACTAGAGGCCAGGGGAGCACAGCAGCACCCAGTCAGCTGCAGCTGCCCAGAGAACAGCCCCACCAGAAGCTGCACATTGGCTGGGGCCTAAGCCACTGGAGCTATTCTGCAGCCCTTGCCCCAGCCATGCAGCTCCAAGCAGGAAGCTTCAGTTGGGTAGCTCTGGCTCTGGCTCCAGGCCCCCTGCCAGCTGTCCACAGGTGGCTGCTCATCTTGTCAGATGGGTGGAGCAGATGAAAGGCAGCTGGGAGCTGGAGCTCTACAGGCTGGGCAGGAGTCACCTGGCTGAAGCTTCCCCATGCAGAATGATGCAGCAGGGACAAAAGGAGCAACAGCTGCAACTGGGGGCAAGGGAAGTAGAACAGCCTAGGCCTGTGCACAGCTTTCAGTGGGGCTGTTGCTAGTGCAGCTGGGTGCTGCTATGCTCCCCTCTCCTGCTGACAGTGAAAGTCTGGCCAGCTGCAAGCATACTGGGAACAGCCCCAGCAGAAGTTGTGCAGTGGCCAGCAGGCGTGGGCAGAAGTATGGCATGGGCTGTCCTGGGTAGCACTCAGCCCCATGTGGAACTGTGGGGGCAGCCATGAACCACGTGAGCTCCACTGCATACCCCCCCACACACACACGTGTACCTCCTGTACATTCCCTGCAACTCCTCCCCCACACAGGGCAGGGCATGCAGGGAGCTGATCAGGCCTGTCTTGTTCCACAACACTGCTCCCCACCCATGCAAAGCCTCCTTAAGGAGTCTTGTGAGTTGCTGTAGGGGATGGGGAAATGTGCTGACCCAGCCCATGACAGCTCATCAAAACTCTCTATATGGCCCTCAGGCCCAAGTAATTACCCACCTCTGGCCTAAACTCTGATGGAACTACTAAATTGATCTAGTTGACTCTTGTGCATACCGACTGCAGAATTTTCCCACAGTTAATTAGTCTGTAGAGAACATCTTTCATAAAGAGCTAATACTAGTATATCCACCACATCTACTAGGGTAACAGTCTATGGTAACCTCAACAAGCTTGAATTTCTCCTTTCTTCAGTTACTGCATGTTTGTTATGCTTCTGTCTGAAAGGCCTACTATGACCCAAGTACCTGCATCCAGTAACTAAATCGCCTCTGAGTGTTTCCTATGATTTAAATGCAATAAGATTCATCTTTCTACCTTTAGATGAGCTTTGCTCCTGCCATGGATTCTTGTAGACTATTTCTGCATCTCTCCTCCTTGTAGCAGCAGTAGTCTAGAAGTACCTTGATCATTACTATGTGTTGATACCTCATGAGAGTTCTTTTTTTTTTTATTTCTTAAGCGGTACAAAAAGATGGTATTAAAATGAAAACCTAAACTTTCTATAATCAGCTACTGCCTAAAACTATAAAACCACTAAACAGGGGTGAGTGTGTTGTAGTTTTTAAAGCAGCAACTAAGTCAAATTGGCTACAGAGTGTGCAAACACACATGGATGCCCTTTTGAAGGGCTCTAAAATGCCCCTAAGTAAAGCAGATACTATGTGGAAATGCTTCAGAAAGAAGTACTTCCTGTTTTATGGCTACATCCTCTTTGAAGCACGAGAGGGCTTGGTCCTCCAGCATCCCACAGTACTTCTCTCATCCCCTTCCCCTCCCACAGATGAGGGAAACAGGGTAAGGGGGAACCAGCAGGGCAGACTCACTGTGTCTTCTACATATTCCATCTCTACTCATTGGACATATGCCCCGGGAGGCCTGATATGGAAGATTACCCAGGGGTTGGAAGCCAGAGAGCAGAATCCCTGGTTAAGGAGGTTGGGGGGTAGCCCTGGGAGAACCAAGGCAGTGTCCAAAGGAGTGTGCTCACTGACAGGCTACAGGCTGCAATAGGCTTGTCTCTAGCATACACCTGTGGCTATTGTGAATCCCTCCAGTTGTGGGTGTGTTATGTGTCACTGTGGGCTTGCCCACAGCTTAAGTGCTCTATTGCTGAAGCACTTTCACTGTCATACCCACTTATATTCTTTGTGAACTGGCACATGCATTTGCTTTACCTCACTTCAGCCCAAGTCAAGAAACAATTGTGAGCTGAAAAACTAGGGAAGCTTGTTTTTCTTTAGAAATGAAAAATCAATTATGGGCTAAGATCTACTAGATCTAAATATGAATGGCTAAGTCTAATTGATTTACAAATTATATAGGTCATACTTCCTTCAACAGTGCCAGTTGCAAGCATGCTTGGATAAACTTATTTTCCTTTTTATGTATCCTGAACTTTAAAAAAAATTGAAATCTAGCAAATAAAAAAAAAAAAAGCATTGTTCACTGTTTTCTAACAAGCTCCTAAAAATTACAAGCTTGACTGTGTGGTAAGCTGTGCTCCTTTTAAAACACAGTGATACTATAACTGCTAATACTACTTTAGTGGCAAAGCACATCCAGTTACAAATCAACATGTTTAATCATAAATCAAATCATAGAAAACTGGGGCTGGAATGGACCTCAGAAGATCATCTAGTCCAACCCCCTGCTCAAAGCAGGACCATCCCCAAGTAGATCATTTGAGCCAAGGCTTTATTGAGCTGGGCCTTAGAATCTCCAGCCTTGGAGGTTTTTACCATGGCTCTAGGTAACCCATTGCAGCACTTCACCATCCTCCTAGTGACAGAGTTTTTCCTAATATCTAACAAACTTCCTTTGCTGCAACTTGAGACCATTGCTCCTTGTTCTTGCATCTGCCACCACTGAGAACAGTTTAGCTCCATCTTCTTCGGAAGCACCCTTCAAGTAGTTGAAGGCTGCTATCAAATCCTCCCCTCAGTCTTCTCTTGTGCAGACTTAAATAAGCCCAGTTCCCTCTGCCACTTCACAAGTCATTTATCCCAGCCCCCTAACCAGTTTTGTTGCCTCTGCTGGACTCCCACCAACTTGTCCACATCCTTTCTGTAGTGGTGGCCCCAAAACTGGACACAGTACTCCAGATGTGACCTCACCAATGCTGAATAGAGGGGAATAATCACCTTCCCTTGATCTGCTAGTAACACTCCTAACGCAGCCCAGTATGCTATTAGCCTCCTTGGCGATAAGGGCACACTGTTGAATCATATTCAGCTTATTGTCCACCACAACCGCCAGGTCCTTTTCTAGAGCTGCTGCTTAGCCAGTTCATCCCCAGCCTGTACCAGACTTTGCACTTGTACTTCTTAAACCTCATGAGAGTTCTTTTGGCCCAATCTTCCAATTTGTCTAGGTCACTCTGAATCCTAGTCCTACCCTTCAGTGTATCTACTATACTCCCCCACTTTGGTGTCATCTGCAAACTTGCTGAAGGTGCAGTCATTTCTGGACTTATTTAAGGCATTATGGCCACTGCAATGAGAACTACAACTGTTTTTGTTCAGAGACTAGATATTCTTATCTCACAGAAGACCTGGCTTGAAGTGCTAGTGCTTAGGCTGCTGTAGCCTTGATGTTTCTTCTTCCAGGAGAGGTGTGGGGTTGAAACCTCTGTGATGCTTTACGGCAGCAAAGTCAGCATGAGGACAAACATACGTCCTTGCAGCTTGGGAAGAGCGCTGGATGGCAGTAAACAGTCTTCCATACATTAGTCTCTGTCCTCCAAAAATCTAAAAACAGCATGAAAGAAAACAACTGCAGACAAGTGCTAAGCAAAGGAAGCAGTGGTGAAGAAAGACCATTTTCCTCCAGTGCTATATACCACATGCTCACTTCTATTACAAAGGCCTTTTCAGCAGCCACTTTCATAAAAACAGGCTTGACAGAAGAACAGAAAAAGACATCCTGAAAAGAATCCAGAGGAAGGCAGTTAATATATGGCACATCACAAGAGCCAACTGCAACAGAGACTTCAACAGTAGGGGGAGGTCAGACCCCACAGTTATGATACATATGAACACTTTTTATTTCTGTTAGCAATGTGGTCAGAAGACTCAAGGGACTGGTATTTTAAATTAATTCAGTAAGGTCATTGGTACCATACCAACACAGCACACTTGTGAGAAGAGCCTCACCCAATCTTTGTTTTACTTTTATACACTCGCTGTCATTGCATCTGTGTGCTTTCTACCTGGTATATTGAACAACTAAAGTGTGTTCTGTCAGCTTACTAAGTCCTGAAAGGTAGGACAGACCAATACTGGCCCTCATTGTATGGGAGAGGTTAGGAACTTTTTGTTGTTGGTTTTGTATATTTCTATGTTTAAATACTACTTGGAAAGCCACACCTTCTATTATCTCAGTTTCTGCAGAAAGGTGCTTCTGCTTTCACAAAAGCAACTTCCTGAGTCAGAATCCCAATCTCAAACTTTCAAGATCAGCTACTAAACATCACGGTGCTATCAAATCCCATGTCCAGGATACCTGAATCAGGACAAAGCCTATATTTTGCCTACCCCAATTTTTTCTGCCAATACAAGACCCTCTGATCAGGGGTATCAGCAGGTGAATCCTTTATAGACCTACCACCCAATGAATAAATATTAAAGCAGTTTACTTCTCTGAATAAAACTTTTGTTAAACACTTTACTTGGGGTATACCAATAGCGATTTTGGGGGCCAATACCGATAGCCGATTTTTAAGGAGGCGTATCAGTCAATACTGATCCGATTTCTGATACAGCTGCCTCCAGCTGGTAAGTCTGGTGTGCTGGATGGGGAAGGGAGAAGAGAAGGAGCATGGGGGGCAGCAGATCAAAGCCCCCCACAGTGAGGGGGTGGAGTAGGGGCTGGAGTCAGTACTGCCCAGCCAGGGACGGGCAGGCACAGGACAGAGCTGCAGATTGTCCAGGGGGCGTAAGACCAGGTGGGAGGCAGTGGCAGCTCCTGCTGCTGCACACACCCCAGGAAGGCACAAGGGGAGGTGGGGCATGTGCCCCCTGGATCTGCATGGTGGGGAGCAAGGCAGGGTGGGGTGGGATGCAGCTGTGGGCTGGTGCCGGGCATGTGAGGACTATGTTCAGGGCTGCGTTCCTGGTGCATGGCGGGCGGCTGTGGTCAAGGCAGCAGGAGCGCTGGGAAGGAGCTATGGCAAAATATGCGGTGGCTGCAACCCCCCTCCCAGCTCTACCACCTGCCTCGAGTGCAGCTCCTACGCACTGGGAGTCCAGCCCCGAGTATGACCCCGCAGCCCTGAGCACAGCCCCCATGCACAGAGAAGAGCCTGGTGCAGCCCCAGCCCACACTGGCATCCCGTCCTGCCCTGCCCCCCCCATACAGGTCCGAGGGGCACCCCTCCACGGCCTCCCAGGGTTCACGTAGTGGTAGGAGCCACCACCTTCCTCTCTGGATGAGCCATGGCTCTGTCCCATGCCTGCCCCACCTGGGCAAAACCAACCCTAGTCCCTGCCCCACTCCCTCCCTCACCACAAGGGGCACTGATCTGTGCCTCCAAGCCCCTTCCCTCCCCACTTTCCTTCAACCACAATAGATGTACCAGCTGGAGGCAGTTCTCCAAGCTGCCAGGCTATGCTCCTCAAGGTCTGCGTGCTGCCCTGCAACTGTGCTCACTCACGGTCATTTATTGGTCAAATTATTGGCCGCTTCAGGCAGATTTACGATGCAATCAATTTTCTTTACGTTGGTGTCAATCTGATATCAGATCAATGTATCGGTGCACCTCTATTTTACACTAATTATTCACTCAGCTCTAACCATGAGAAGTCACTTCTGAATATAAACCAAGTTCTAATCAGTGCTTCAAAGCCAATTAGTGCCCTGATTTTCAGTTAAGGCTGCAACTAGAGGGACATCTAACACCAGATTATACAACTAGGGAACTTTGTACATCTTCCTTTTTTAAACCTCCAATTCATTTTGCTTTTAATGTGAAATAAAAAGTCTGACAGTTTCACAGAAATGGCACTTATGTTACAGATTTCTTTTAAATGGCTGTTATAAATTCAGCTAGTGTACAGTTTTTTTCATATTTTTTAATATGCATTATCTGTAGTGACATTGTAACAGCTCCATTTTGTGGATGAACACAATACTTAGTACAGATTTTTCATATTTGGTCTTCAAGTAAATAGTTTCCAAAAGCTGCCTAAAATAAGCCATTCCAAGCCGTTTCAGTCCATCATAAAAACACAGATTTTCCTTTTTGAAATGGAAAAAATATTATAAATAATGGCATGATTATTACACAACATGACAAATCAGAATCCAAAATTAAAGCCAACTCTCCAGATTTCAAACTCACCTTACTGTACGTAGAAATAAGACATTGTGTGAATTATAGACTGGGCAGCAGCCTTAACTTTTAATTTTTAAATGTAAGGTGGAAACTACTACCACAATTAAAGTGAGAAATTACCAATACATTTTAAAATATGTCCAACTGCAGAACACACACTTTTAAAAAAAAAACTTTTATTATAATAATATGGTAGCCACTGTTAGAAAACCACAACAGCTACTCTTAATGGAGACCCCAGGAGGTCAGTGTAGGACATCAAAAGTTTTATGGATAAACTGGTCAGATTAATTTCTACTGATGGGTGTGTAAGCTTAAAAATATTGAATATACCTCTGACAAGATAATTTTTACTCTCTTTTTAAAAGGACTTGTGATAAAGAATTTTATCTTTTCTAAATGAAGAACAGTCTGTTATCTTAAACATACACAATATTAAGCGAGACTCTTGTTTTACTTTAGACTGGAAAAATATGCCAGGGACAGTCAAAGTCAACACAAAGTAACAAACAGCAAAAGGTAGCAAGAAAGAGAAACAGATAAGTGCAGTTCTGGTCAAATTCATAGCAGTTCTTTAACGTCAGTTAACGGCTCATTTACATTGTAATTTCTAATCAGTTACATGCAAGCCCAAAGAAGCATTTGATCACTACACATGGTAATAAAATTTGATTAAATTTATCAGGCAACTGCTAAAATATGAAAATTTGCAGATGTAATAAAGTAGCTTTATCTGAACTTTAACAGGACAGACAAAAGTAAATCATTCCATCGGTTAAAAAAACCCTACATTCAGTTTTTTACCAAACAAAATTTCACATGAAAAGTACTGTGTGATTTCAAAGTTTCCAGAGTAGAAATGGAGTGATTTGAAATGTCAAAGACCCCATTATTTTGCAAAGAAATGAAAATACACCTCAAAAATTTCTAATTCCACATGTGAACAACAAAATACTGCATATCTACCAACAACTGCATTGGGTAGGTCATTATGAAAGGCTAGCTGCCAAGATGTAGGAAATGGCTCCTTGCCTC
>NW_017728964.1:8943323-8961012 GCF_001723915.1 Gavialis gangeticus
CTGGGTCCTCCCTTTTAATTTTTTAATGAGGGGCACTATGTGGCCCTTTTCCAGTTCACTGGTACCTGATTTGTCTCCCATGACTGCATGAATATCATTGGCAAATTCTGAGATCTCTTCCAGTTTCTTCAGTATCTTGGGATGAAGTTCTTTAGGGCCTGGTGACTTAAATTCATTCAGACCCATCATAAGCTTCTCTGATTGTCTCTTTCATTATTTCATCCCTTAACTTGTTCCCTTTAAGGAATATACAATCGTTTGAAACCAGTTCACACTAAGCGCTTATCATGCTGCCGTTACACTGAGATACTCAGTCCTTAAAATAATCCAATAAAGATTTTTTAAAGCTGCAGCCCTCCCCAACACTGTATGTCTCAGCGTACACAGTTAGTTCAGTAGGGAGTGGGGAGGAGAGGGATCACAGCCTCTGGAACAAGACGCTTTGCAGTTTGACTTTTTTTTTTTTAAATTACTGAGTTTTAAGGCCACCTGTGTTGTTTTTTCAGTGCTGAAAGTTGAAGTCTGATCACAGGGCCCTTTCCCCACTGCGTGAGAACGTGTTCCAATATTTTAGGTGTTATATTTAAGTGTCTCCTTTTGGCACCGTGGAGCTTATTTTTTTAAAAAAAAGCAAACTCCTCTAAAGTTTCTAGTTCTGGCTGCCTTGATCACTCACTGCAACAGATGGGGTGTCCACATTAACAGCTATGACTATGCTTTCTCCATCCTCTGTTTTGATACGTTTAAGTTCTTGCTGTTCCGACTGGTCTCCATTCTGGCGTTTTGTTGGAAGAGACGCCGATGCTGATGCATGGGTTGCTAACATATGCAAAGGACTTGCAGTAGCTGTAGAAAGACCGACAAAAAAGTTCAGAGTCCAAACCCATTTGAAACAGACAAGACAATAAAAGAGCTGAATCTGCCCTGTAATTAACTGCAATGGATTCCTTTATCGTTTTACCACAGTACAGGGGGCTAAATGAAATTAAGAGTTTATTGTCTTTGTCCAAAGATGACAATTCCTGCCCCAAGGAGCTTATATTTAAATTGATAAAATAAAGTCTTATAGATTTAATAAAAAAAGATACAGTAAAGGAAAGAAACTCTCTATTTGGCAGATGGAAAACCAAAGCCAGACAGATTAAGTGACCTAGCCCAAAATGACACCAAGAGCCTGTGGCAGGGCTGGGAAGTGAATTCAGGTCTCCTGGACCCTGGTTTGAAAGATTTAACCAGAGCCACATTTCCCCTCTGCCAACAATTATTCTGACAATTTTTTCCATGCAGGCATTTGCCAGAGGCTCAATTATTATTGGAAAACTTCCGCAAATGTGGTTCTGCTATATCCCACAACAAAGCTGGGGGTAGGGGGGAGGTTGTTTTGCCCATGTTAAAATGCGTCTGACCATGATGAACTCTAGTGCCCCCAAGCTTTGGGAAAGGATCTTGGGTAGCCCTGGTGTCAGGGATATGCCTTCTAGCATCCCTGGAAAGTGTGGCCAAGTTGCGAGACTGAAAATTCTCAGCTCGCACTTGCTCAACAAAGCCTTGTTTGAATTTGGCAGCTATGTTTTTCAGCCTGTCTGCACTGGGTGTGTCCCATTCCTTTTACATGGGCCACACTGCATATGCACCAGACTTTCCAGCAGGTGAATATGCGACAGCCCCCCTGTTAAGCAGACAACTGTTAACGGCGCCTCTCTTACAATCACAGGTCATCCTAGCACCAGAACCGAGAGCTGGGAGAGTTTCTGCTCTCTACTCTCACAGCTCCTCCTACTGTCACCTAGACAGTGAGGAGGAAGTGAGCTGACCAAGCTGCACCGAAGCAAAGCAGTGAGCCAGAACAGCATGCAACACATCCAGAACTGGAGTGAGGCTCTGGAAAGGAGACAAAGTCATCCTTCCACTGAAGCCCATGAAAAAATTAATCTGGTATCAAGTACAGGATTTGAAGGGCATACGCAATGCACAGAGCCAGGCAATGAATAAAAGAGATCTGACAGAACACTAAGTAATACATAAATTATCATCTCTTCTTGGAGTGCACCACACAGGCACATTATTGGGAAAACATGTAGGAGCTCCACTGCTCTCAGACCAAACAGTGTCTACTTCCATGTTCAAGAGTACAGGACCCAACTCTCTGACCTGCACTTAGCAAGTAGTAAGGGAGAAGGGGAATGCAGTTTTATGTCACTTTTACGTTGCCCCCAAAGGTAAGGCTACTCAGCTCCTAGCACAGGCTAGCATGGGCTGAAAGCTACTTGGCCAGTATAACTTTATTGGTGAATTTGCTGGATGATGCCTGAGTGTTGAAAGGGGCTGGGGTCCCTCCACGTGTCTTATTAGCTGCTGTGCACTTCATCTGACATAATTCAGGATTTCCTAGTTGCATCACTGCGTTTGGTGGCATCTGTATTTAGAACAGCTCTGTTGCACAATACCTGGATTTTTCTGCTGGAATATAATACACATACAAAGTACATTTGTGGTCCTGTGAGTAGAGTGGAGCTCATGTCCCAAGAGACTGTACACTCTCCCAGAACAGTTATCCTCCTACTCCTTTGTATTTAGGGGGAAGGAGAAAACCGCCCCTAGTCCTAGTACTATAATGTTCATACAAAATTACGCCAAGAGCCCCACAATCAGTACACACAGCTGCAGCTGTGACACACTTAAACACCTACTTCACATGAACAATGACATTATGAAGAGATGATAAATATACATTTCTGTAAAATAGCTCACATACTGTACTGGTGTTGTGCTAGAAAGTGCCAGTTATCAAGAAACTGCACCAAGTGACATACCCTTTGGGAAGGAGAAGGATAAAACAATTATTTGGTCACCAAAATGACCAAAGAATAACTGCACAGTGCGCTTCCTGCACCAAAAAAACCCAGCACCCAGCATGAACTACTACACAAAAGAAAAAGAACTCCAGTATCACCCTGAAAAGGAAGCTAGAAAATAAAAGCAGTATATGTTGGAAAATGAAAATGAAAATGAAGCAGGGATAAGGCTATCACCATGTGGTTTGTGAACTAAAGCATTTATAAAAACTATTTCAGAGTGTGAACAGCCTCTTGTTTGTTCTAAGAGGTGCTTTGTATCGATTTTCATTGATTTTAGTCACCCTTTAGGAAACTTAAAATTAACCTATTCTTAACTTCTAACAGGTCATATATGAAGTCTCCTATGGAGAACGTAGATTATTCTAAACTGGTTATGGAAGAGAATGCTTGTTTGCAATTATTTTATGTGGCCAGCAAACAATCTTTACACTTATCTTCCCAGTTAAGGCTGCATTCCTGGTACAAAATCCTGTGCTCTTGTCTGTCTGTATTTTTTGGCACATGAAGTCATTCAATTTCAAGTCAGAATCATCAGTAGCTCCCAATCAATAGTGCTCTGAATAGGCAGCAAAGAAATAATTACATCAGAAGAAAAGTTACCACTAGTTATTAACAACCTGTTTAAAAACTAGGAAATGGGAAGTTAATGCTCCACAAATCATCCTTACTACTACTCAGGTACCTAACTACTGTGCTCTCCATGTACAAGACACTGTTTTGCATCCCTGTTAGCTATTAGCATGTGAAAAGTAAGGAGAGTTAGTATGTTGTATATTAGGGAGTCTTTTTAATAGAATGAGCACTTGCTGCAACTTGGTGTAACGGGTCAGAGTAAGTGTATGGCTGTATAGGAGTGCTACAGTTTCAAATCTACACTGAAAATTAGAGTAAGGCAAGTCTACTTGTATAATTTTATTATAAACAGAAATGGTAGATTTAATTTCCCCCCCCCCCCCGCCTCCAATTTGAATCCTATGCTGAAATGCCAATGAAATGAAAGGCAATAAAGATCTATGGGCAGATATGTTAAGATCTGAAAATGCTATTTTTTGGCTACGAGGATAAAATATTAAAAAACAGCCGTTACGTTTTATTTTCTGTCTTTCAAACTGCCTGGGGTTTCTCCCCCTATCAGATATATATTTACAACCTTGACTTCCACTTA
This sequence comes from Gavialis gangeticus, assembly GCF_001723915.1. NCBI lineage: Eukaryota > Metazoa > Chordata > Crocodylia > Gavialidae > Gavialis > Gavialis gangeticus. The sequence goes on from NW_017728964.1 coordinate 8,947,347, forward strand.
AAATGTTCTTTTTGTTTTCCTCTTGATAGGGGTGCACTGATAAGAGATTTTTTGGGCTGATGCTGATAGCCAATTGTTAAGGAGCCATAACGGTCAATACCAATCTGATATGCAGCCGGGGAGCTTAGAGACCAGCGGTGGGCTGGTAAGTCTGTTGCAGGGGAAGGGATGGGGGGAGGCAGATTGAGGTTCCTGTGGTGAAGGACGGAGTGGGGTCGGGGCAGGTGCTACACAGCTGGGGCGGGGCACAGGACAGAGCTACGAGTCTTATCCGGAGACTGCAGGGAGGGGGTGGCAGCTTTTGCCACTGCACGCACCCCGGGAGGGCACGGGGGGAGGGGTGCTCCTGGTTCTGCGTGTGGGGTGAGGGTGGGCTGGGGCAGGACTAGGTTCTCCCTGGCCAGGGCTGGGCCAGGCTTTGCTCGGGGTGGGTAGTGGCGACACCAGGAGGGAGCTACGGGGGGGCTGCAGCCACCCCAAAATTTACCATAGCCCCCCCCATAGCCCCACTCCCAGTGCCACCACTGCCCATCCCAAGTGCAGCTTGGCACAGCCCCCCTGCCGGGAAGAGCCCAGCACAGCGGCAGCCCACCCTGCCCCATGCAGATCTGAGGAGACACAACCCCCATGCCCTCCCAGGCTGCGTGCATTGTCAGAAGCTGCCCCCCAGATGAGCCGCTCGTGGCTCCGTCCCATGTCCTGCCCTGCTCTAGCTGAGCAGTGCCTGCCCCAGCCTCACTTCCTCCCTCATCATGGGGGCCTCCATCTGCCCCACCTCTCTCCCCCCACACCAGACTTACCAGCCAATGTTGCTCTCTAAGCCACTGGGCTACACACCAGCTGGGGCCGCGCACATGCACAGGGCATTTATCACCACGTTACAGGCCACGAGGCAAAAAAGCTGATTGCTGATACCCTCAATTTTTCCTGTATCAGTGCTGATCCAATATGGGACCAATGCATTAGTGCACCTCTACTTACTGAGCATTTAAAAGAATTGCTCTGACAACTGTTTTTGCAGCTGAACAGGCCCTGTAATTTGTGAAGTATTCATGTGATGCAAATACTCCTTACATTGTTGCGTTACTACTCCAGGCTATGTATTCCCATGACAGAGTTCTTTGCAAAATTCCAGGACCTGTAGAGAGCACTACTGGGTTTGTTAAGTTAATGGGTATCCTAGGGACAATATAAATAGTGAGAGACTATACCCACATCACTAAGATATCTGCCTAAGCTTCTTACAATCATCAAAAAGTTAGTAATTAACTTTCCTTGCCAATGATAACATATTTAATCAAATTCTGAGTCTAAATGAAAGAAAGGAATGGTGAACTTTTCAAAAATATGAAACTTGGGTTTTAAATGCATTTTAATTGACTTTTGACAAAATTTCCACTTCTTCCTTTATCAAAAACATTTATGAAATGTCATGCTGACTTGTTTCATTCTGGTGAAGTTCTGCACAAAGAATATGTGAAAAACTGGATCTATAAATGGAAAACTAGCTTAAGATTTCAACTACAAAGACTGCTTCTATTAAGAGGGATTTTGCATAACATATTCAGGCATAGACTAACAAGTAGACTACTTAAGACTAGATTCCCACACACACTGGGTATTCTTCATCGAACAGTCTGAGTCTTGCCTGAAGACAACAACGGTTCCTATATGAAGCCTCCTGTGGAGAGCTTAACTTATTCCAAGCAAGTGGAATAACAGGCAACTAGAACTACTTCTCTAAACCAGCTTATCAGCAGGTAGTTAGTTCAGTGACTGCTTTCTTGAAACTGTTAGCTTCAGAAAGCACAAGAAGAAGCTACTTTGGAGTTGCATCAAAAATCAGAAGAAATCAGAATTCTAAATCCCATTTTCAAAAGGGAACACTGGAAGTAGCAAAAATTTGCAAATGACAATATTTAGAAAGGGAGAGCAGTTATTTTACATGGGCCTCAAAGCCTACCAAATGGGCAACACCAACATGACTGAAAATGATGCACACTGGACAGAATAATCTGAACATTTTAGCATCCTAATACGACTGAAAAAGGACAGTGAACTCAAAATCTTCAATATGCAGTAGTAATAAAAAAACCCAGTTTTTAAATATTAGGATATAGGAGGATGGCATAGAAAATAATACTGTATTATACCTTGAATGTTGAGTACCTTGCAAGCAACTAAAAAACAAAAGTCTGGGACTTTAATGATTACAAACGTATTTCTGATCATTTTAAATATCATTTTTATCCATCTCTGACAAATTGGTGTTTCAAAAAAGGGTGCAAGGTCTCCTTAGCTTAAAAGGAAATGGGTAGTGAGAATTAGATTTACTTGCAAACCATACCAAAATCTGGACACATGACAGACACACATTTGTTCTGCCGCCCAATCAGGCTGCTTACTCAAGAACTGAGCGGATTGATGGTATTTAAGGCACACAGACAAGTACTATTCAAAACAACCCTCTGAAATTCTTGCAGATTTTAAAATTGTTTCTGCCTAAACCTGTGAGAAAACGAAAGAAGAAAATCTGCATTCTCTTGCATACAACATGCTCCTGATTAAGAGCATGCCTTGTTTTTGAAAGAACGAAGGAAAAAAGTTTTCCTTAAAAAACCTCATAAGTATGGTATTTTCCCTGGGAAAAATACAGGCAGCTTTAATGGGAAGGCTGGGAGGCAGGCAGGGCAGAGAAATATTGTGGCTCCTCTGTTAACCACATAAGCCACTGCTGGGTAAAAAAGAAAGTGTCCATTGCTAGCAGCTAGGGAGCCCCCTTTTGCAGCACTTGCAACATTCATTTTCTCTTTCCCCACCAGAGGCATGTGGAGCAGAAACTGTTACCATATTTCCTTGCCTGAAATGTGCACCTGAATTTCCAGCAGCTGATTTTTGGGAAAAAGGTGTGTATGCTCCACAAACAAGTCCTGCATTTTGTTTGATCTCTAATTTGCACAAAGACGCGCTTGCCATTTTAATTGTGTCAGTTCCCACAAAAAAGAGGTGGTAAGTTTTCAAGAGCTACAAAAACATTAAGAAGTGATGTTTAGACTGTGTTTGATTTGGGGCTTGTCATCCTTGATGCTGTCCTTTAAATGATTCCAACTAATGAACAAAGATGCCAACCGTCAACCAAAGATACAAGGCTGCAGGTTGCCGTCTCTGCAACTTTAGCAGCTTTTTGTAGGAGTGCAAAGGTCTGAGAAAGGAATTAAGTAAGATTTAACAATGGCTGTTCTGAAAAGTCTAATACTTATCTGAATAATCTGAAGCCAGCTCTGACACCAGAAAAGTTTGTCTACAGGAAATAATGATGAAATGCTTACCAGTGTTGCCTTGCCCTTGTATCGCTGTGGTGATAGGTACTATGTGTGTTCCATTCTGTGTTACAGTTTTTATTGGTAGCTGGTGTTGACCTAGTGGTGCCTGTTGCACTATAGTAACTGTCTGTAAGGGCGTGGTCTGAGATGTCTGAATGATGCGGCTAGCAGCTCCTATTGTAGCATGGCTAATAGCAGGGATAGGTTCCACTTTAACTGCAAAACAACAAAAAATGATTTAAAATGTAACGGTAAGTCAAGAAACCTTAACACAAAACATGAAGTGATTAAGTTATTTTAGTCTTCAATGTGTTATTAATAACCTCAAATAGCTGAAAAGGCAAAAGTTCTCATTTTAGCTAATTTTTTTGGTTTTCTTCGCTGCATCTATGAAGATTTTTTAAAGGCTATTAAACAATTATATGTATTCACAGAAGACTAACCAAGCTCAGCTAATTCTTACCTTTTACTTCTTTGTGGTCTCCATTCTCTTGAGGTTCTACCTTAGGCTGGGTTACCATTGCAGCTTGTGTGACCACTGCCTGTCCAGCTACAGTATAAGTGTTTGCTGGTGCTAATCCAGTCACATTCGTGACAGACACAGCTGGTATCTGGTGAACAACATGAACGGTTTGAACTACAGGCTGCTGGGATGTTGATGTTGTCACAGGAGTTGCAACAGTATAGGTGACAGGTTTAATAGTTTGTGGTAGCTGCCGTTGTACAGTAATTAAAACTGGTTGGCTAGATAGAGGTGATCCTATTGAGAAAAGTAGAAAAATTAGACTGGCACCTTGAATCAAGTATTTTCTCAGCCAATCATCCTCTTAAATCTCAACAGACACTGAAGCCTCATAACATTAAAAAATCCTGTGTGTATCCTTTACTAGTTACTATGATGATAAAAAAGCTAAAACTGGATAATAAGAGACTGTTATGGCACTTCACAGTATTAAGCCATGTAAACATTTTGGGTGGCAGAACCTGTAATGGAGACCTGGCCTTAGCTTGCAGGGTTCTGAGGGTCCAACTGCTATTGCTAACTCAAGGTATCTTTACATAAAACCTAACATTTACAGGGGTCTTCAACTTGCTGTAAGAAGAAGACATGTCATCATTAGGCAAATGAGTAACTAGAACACAAGAAAACTATCAACACAATTCTTAACACCACATGCACGCAGCTAAATGCAGTGGCAGAAAAACCTTTAAGATTCAACAACTCTCTCATTCTGATTCTCTTCCACTCCACTCCCCCACTAGAACAAGGGTGAAATGACTGCAGATTTACTATCCTTAAGCAAAGTATTTACTGAGCACATGAACCCATGATCCAGATTGCATTAGTTTTCACCAGTTCATCCCTAATGGACTTTTTTATGCATATTTCTGCTCTACCTGTGAAGACAACCATTACTCAATAAAACTTAAAGTAATTTTCCAGAGTGAGTCATGACAACGATAAGACCCTACACTTTCATACCTCAGAAGGAACTACTGCCTCCGCTTACCCACACAATGTATAACTATGCTGGAACAAAACGTGTATAACAGAAAGAAAATGGCTAATACATCTGATACATTTTCAGGAAATATTTACACATATTTATGCATTTGTCCCTGCATTGCCTTACATTTTAATAGGTTATCTGTCTGAAAATATGAACTGCTTTCTTGGTTAGGTGTGAGAATTTTGCTCAAAAAAGGAAAAAAAAAAAAACATTCCCCCCCCCCACAAAAAATATTCTTTCTAGATTTCTCACCTGGGGCACTCTGTGCAAACCGTGCTTCTTGTATTACTGCTAATTTTGGCTGGATAGCACTAGGTTCAGGTTCCATTGGGACTGGAGATCCTTCCCTTGACAGGCTTTCTGGGGTCTGTACTCCACTGGAGTGTGCAGATAACACTCCAGAATGATTAGGAGAAGCTGGGGCACTTCTGTATTTAAAAATGAAAGCAGCAGCTGGTGTGTTTTATGTTAATAACTAAACGATGAGTGACCTCACCTCTAAAATACTGTAATATATGTACTGTCCATGAGAGGGCACCTTTTGCCTTCTGCCAAATCAATACCACCATATATTATTTTGATGCTATGGAATTGAACATTTGGGCATTTTCTTATGTGAAGTTTCTAAGCAATCCATGCAACAGTACAAATGTTTGTTCTGGAGGGGCAGAATGATGATCAGCTGTTTAAAGGTTAATTCAAAAGAAGCCAACAAAAGCAGAAAGGGACATAATCTTTACAGAGCAAGATCACTAAATCTATATATTATTTCACCATTAAGAATATTGGTTAATATTACCCAACTAAACACATTTGTCACCTGCACCTTAATATAAAACTGTCAGCTGAGATTTGGTATTTTCTCTATAAACAGTTTTAAATGAAAGTGGATAAAAGTTAGTAATAATTACCATTTTAATTTTGTAACACTGCAGTACAGAAATATCTCCATACATTAACAAGCTGCCAATTACTTATCTAAATTGAGTCAGTTCATTAACACTAAATCAAGCAATAAAAACAGGCCCACTGCATGGGAGCAGCCTAACTAGTGAATTTCACAGAATTCAACCACACCAAATTTTATATTAAATAATTAAACTTGTAAACAAAGCTCTCAAGTTTGTAACAGCCTGAAGGTTAAGTAACAGCCATAGTCTTTCGGTTCATCTGTTTTTCCTTACCTAGAAGAGAGTGGTCCCAGAGGGGTTCTAAAGCAAGGTACTCCCCTAGGCCGCCTTTTCCTAAAAGCCTGCTCTATTAATTTGCTTTCAGAGGCAGGATCTATCCTCCAGAACGAGCCTTTGCCTGGTTCTTCCTGGGAACGTGGTACTTTGATGAAATAACGATTCAGAGAGAGATTGTGGCGTATTGAATTCTATGGAACATAAGAAAAATATGTAGAATTCATACATCTGAAATCAGAGTGTGGCCAAGTGCAGTAGTCTGTAATACAGGAGACTCAGGGTTCAGGTCTCTGATTCTCTAAAGATAGTAGGAATTAAGGAGGGCTACAGAGACAGTTGTGCTGAACCTGAAAAAAGGAATCTTAAGTACTGCTTAGACCTCTCATAACAATTAAAGAACAATATTAATGAGCTACTAAGGGAATTCCATTTCAGTCCTCTAGTGAGAAGGATGGTAACCACAACAGAGCTTTACATTTTTTTATTATTATTTTTTAAAACTTTTTTTAAACAGTTGTCTGGGTATAAAAGCAGCAAATAACAAAGAACTACTGGTGCTCACGCATCCTGCTTCTCAAAGGGAAAAAAGGTCAGGCTGTTCCCATTGGGCTTCTAAAACATACTGTATACTGATTCTGATACAGATCTGGCACAATATGCTATTTACTATTCCATAGTAAGAAAAGCAAATGTTAGGTTGGAGAAATTATAAATGCAGCTATATACTTGGGAGTTACCATTCGTCATCAGAGGACAAAAATGGGGAGAATGCTCTTAGCAACTTCTCAATTCCAAATTATTCTTCCCCAGTCCAGGGAAAGATACCCATCATTTGATACTCTCATTAAATAAATCAAAGGATTTAGTGAACTAAGGAAAAACACTAAATGACAATGACTTCTAATATAGTTCTCCAATATAAACAAAGATCTTCAGATTATGTTACAGACTGCACCCTTACCATATCCCCAATTTGCAATGGCACAAAGTAAACTGAACTTCCACTTGGATAGAGATGCATGAAACAGCCAGTTTTGAAGCTAACAGAACCAAGTCTGTCCTTGGTTTCATGCATCCCCTATAGAGACGCATCATATCTCGATCTTTCTGATTTTGATTACCGAGGCAGAAAAAACAAATAGGACTACACACTAACAGTACCTCTGATATGCTGAACGTTAACACAAACAGCTGGCAGGGAAAATTTAACTTTTAAAATCAAAACTCTTCCAAACCCTCCAAATTAACTGCCAATCCAATGTCAGTTCAGCCTTTTAAACACCTCAGTCATGACCTTAGCAGCAGGTCTGGAGAACTTAAAGCAATGATACCCTTGTACGGTTTCTTCAGTGCAATCTGATGCAACCAGAAGTTGTTTCCCTTGCCAAAGACTGAAACAGAATGGCCAGAAGGTGCCAAGACTTTAAGTTTATCACAGTTGTATTTACATCTCCATCTGCTCGAAGAGAAGACTAAATCCAACACTTCTAACCTGGATGCAAAGTAACCCCCAGAATGAATTCACTGTGATGAATCCTCAACAAAACAGGCTTTTATATAATAGAAAGAATCAAATATTTGTGAGATTGTAGATAAACATATTTAATCTTAAACACCTACATTTCTAAAACTGCGATCAAATGCCTGAAACTTGGAAGTTGAATGAAAAAATGAGATAAGCTACCTAGCATCATAGTAATATTCTACATGACTACCAAACAAAATACCTACACAGCTACTTCATTTTATACCTTCCTATTTCTTTTTATGAATAAGGGTGAACTTTTTATCAATTCTCTGAAATGAAGATGCATCCTGTGTCTGCAATTTTATTTCTGCAAAGTATTACACATTTAAATGCTTGATTTTTATACTACAAACCATAATGCAGATTACAGATGAACACATTATGCTGTATCAATCAACCAGATTTTCTGGGAAAAAAATGCAATATATAGACCAGATAAGTAAAATTTAAGGATTATGTTAAAAATAAACGGTACGCAAAAATATTTTAACACTAGCTTCTACTGCCAGGGTAGAATCTACATATATATAGAATCTACATATATATACGGTATGCAAGCAGAAGACCATATTACATGAAAGAGAAAAAATGTACGCATACAGCTTGAGCAGTTTACTGAACACAGACTACCCAGAGCCAAAGTTGAGAAAGGGGAAGGCCTCAGGCAGTGGAATCCCTGGTGAGAAGCCCAGAAGTCCGATATTTTCAGCTACTGGGAATAAGAAGAGTGTACTATTTTTATATAGCCTCTAGGGCTAGTAGTTCTGTGATAAATCTGAAATGTCAATTCCCCTTTACTGCTGCAAAGGTGAAGGAGCATATTCTTTAACTTACTAGTTGCATGGTAAGTAGAAAGTAGTTCTTTGTTACTTAACCCTCCCCCATCTCTCTCAGTTGCCCTGTAAATAACTTCAGTGTCTGTTTCGACTGCAGATCATAACTCTGCTAAGCAGCAGCACAGCGAAACCGATATGACCTGAATGACATTGTAGTTGCAGTGTTGCCCACAGGATCCTGAATAGCAACTACGAACTGACCGGTTTTGCTAATTGCTCTCTACCCTCCCTTGGTAAAACTAAAAGTAACAGCAGAGGCACTGAATTTGTACCTCTGCATGCTTAGGAAAAACATACGGAATTGGGCTAAACATTTGATCATCCAGTAGCGGGCTGCGGTCAAAATCTGCTTTAAAAAAAAAGAAGAAGAAATCTTAAGTTTTGAAGCAATTGATGGCTTAGCTTGTTAAGATTTAATATAGTTAGAGAGAGCGAATTGGCAAATGGCGTTTAATTTGCACACATCCAAAAATAAAAATGAGGCAAGACAAATTCAAGCAAACTGTGTGTACCTGTAACAGTGTCACATGATCAAGGCCACAACTTTCAACAGGCTTGGATTCAGATAATTAGGGATCTCATTTTGGTTTGCTGAGGTAGTATTACATACGTAGTAATTCAAACAGAATACAATTTTCTTGTGGTGCAAATACACCTTAAACCACTGATTATAGTATTTTTATCCTACCAGTGATTATAGTATTTTTATCCCATGGAAAACCATTATCGTCCTCCTACTGGAGTTACATGGAATAACCTTGTTGAAAAACTGAAGGTGCATTTCACCTTGTAGAGTCAGAGATGCTTCTGTATCTTCACACACTTTTATAACCCATTCAAGTCACCCCAACACCTTTGGAAGGCTTGTCAGGTTCATTAGATATAACCAATATAAACAAAACAAGTTACCTTGGTATACTGGCTGATATGCCTGTTGGCTACATTGGAATTTTTATTCACAGCTTAAAATCAACCACCACAAAAGCCCCACACACATACAAAATCAGATTTACCTGCCAGCCCTTGTCTGCTGTTCTGTAGTATGGATAATTTTTAGTTATGTGCGTATAAATTCCATTTAGTGTAAGCTGCTTATCAGGTGCCATTGTAATTGCTTGTACTATTAGTTGTGCATAGGAATAAGGTGGCTTTGAGTCATCCTATAAAAAACAAAAACAAACCATATGCACCAGTGAACTTAACAATTGTATAAACCTTTACTAAATTCACAAAATGCAATTAATTTAATTTTTCAACACTTTTTGGTGAAAATCTCAAAAAGAATGAACTAAAACAGACTTCCAATTAGGAAAATTTAAGATAACACTGGAAACCATGAGAAACTAACACCAGATTTAAGTAAGTCCGACTCTGCTAACACCTAAAAATGGGTATGCATAACGGATACAAAAATTTCAATGTAGGTTTATATCAAAAGAAAATCAACACACACGACGCATCTAATTACAAAAGGGCTCTGACTCCAAAATTGGTTTTCAATTACTAAGTGCCAAATCATATCTGGGTCCATGTACTTTGGCCAACAGATTTCCAACAATGTTACGTTTGGCTTAAGGCTTTATTTTGTGATTCAATTCCAAGCAACATTTACCTTTGGGCTATCTCCACCCGATGCTTCCTTGTCATTTTCTGACTGTGAATTGTCAGCCATTAAATGTAGGTCAGATGGTATTACACGACTCATTTTGTACCCTGAAGAGCCTGCACCACGGGGGCTAGATGGGCAGGAATTTGCAGCACTGTGGAACACAAAAACAGGATCCTACTATTTTGTTATACAGTATATCACCACATTACTTCTAATCAAAAAGCTCTTATTACAGGAAAACCCACTAGAGCTCCTAGACTGTAGTCAAGACTCTGTCAGATTATAAATGCTTAGAAAACAAGATTTATAACTCAGCTGTAAGAATTACAATCACTGCAGGAAGAATCCTGTCAAATGAAGTTCCAGACACTCCTCTTCAAAGAGCAAAGAAGGATCAATTGTTTTGTTAGGCTATGTACATGAAAGCTTTGCTGATTGCGACGTCCATTGTATTTGGAATTTATAAAACCCAAAATTTGGGATACTCATTTGGCTCTCCTATCTGAAATTTTTCAGAGATAGATCCTGCATCAGATTTGCACCAGATGTTTGTGTTTAGCCTGCTAAAGAAAACTACTGTTGCCATATTTCTGGGACAGGATGCAATTGTGGGGTTGCAAAAATGTAACAACAATAAGGCACAAGTAACAGTTTTTATTGATTCTTACTTATTTAAAATCAGTTTCATCTAAAGTACGTGACAGAATTATCATAACTGCCCTGTTTTAGCATTGCTTAGTTTTATGTGAAACAATAACATAATAGAAATAATGTATAAGACTTTTACCGCTGGTTTGTATGGCCCCTTCTGGTGAATGTGTAGCAGGACCCCAGCAGGGCTGGGGCCAGTTCAAGGCTGTGTGGTCCCTGGCCAGAACTAACATCAGCTGGCTGTCAGTTCCAGACCTGCAGGCACCTTGCTTTCAAACTGCTAGTGCAGGAAGAGCCCAGGGTAATGAAGCTCCCCTCAACTGCTCCTCCTAGCCCCCAATGGCAAGTAGGAAGAGCACAACTGGGATCTGATCTTTAACCGCAAAAGTGCGCCTCCTGCTAAGCGTGTGTGGCATAGCAGGAGGCATGATTGCTGGGATTAGGGATCAATCCAATTGCACCCTGAAATGAATGCATGGCCCTCCTTCCTCCAGGTGAATTGTGGCAAACAGTTCACTTCAAAAGAAAACTACTGTGCTTGTACCACAACTAATAGACATAGATGGCACGTGTTACAGTATTTATGATGGCAGGTAAGCCATACCCAATGCACGTAGTAAAACAACAACAAAAGCAAAACCCTTTTACACTAATTTTCTGTGAAAAGCCACAGGTGGTAAACTGAAGAGCTACTTTTGTAGTTGAGAAGCTAAAGTATCACTGGACTCCTAGCACTGAAAATCGGCTTGCACCATAGCATTTTCCCCAGGTTTTTGTTTTTTCAGCTTCTACAGCAGTGGTCTCCAAAGTGGGGTGCGTGCACCCCAGGGGGTGCACAAGATGATCCACTGGGGTGCGGGAAGAAAATATCAGAACTTCTATTTATATTTATATAAATATACATATATTGGGGGTGCGTGCTCAAAAATTTTTTTTTTTACTGATAGGGGTACGCGATCAAAAAAGTTTGAAGACCACTGTTCTATAGCACAGCTGTCCAACTTCTAAGCAGCTATGGGTCATACCAGTGGGGGTCATGGGCCCGTAGGCCACATGCCAAATGGATGCCCCCTTTTGTTGCACCATGCAACATGGAACATGACCTCCCCCATTGCACAATACTGAGCACCTGCCCCACTGCAGGGCCCCAGTCTTACCCTGAGCACCCTGTGCCATGTCACCCAGCAAACACAGAACACAAGCTGTAGGCAGGAGACAAAGCCTGGAGAGTTGCAGCTGGACAGCAGAGCCTGGGGGCTGCAACTTAACCCCTTGCAGGCCACATGTAGGCAGTTGGACTGTTCTACAGTGCACTTGAATGTCAGTGGGCAACATTTTTCTTTATTTGGATACTTTCATGTCAGGAAACAGACCTCAGAAATGTTTACATATTGAGTGCAATAAATTCTGCCCTCAGCAGAACCAAAAAAGGTAAACGTGAAAAAATAAAGCAAGAAACAGAGATGGTAACATACACTTCTTCGGAGATTGTGACATACAAAAAACACAATTTTTTTTTTAAAGAAAAATTTACGGTTGCTACAATTCTAGCACCTGGGATTTGCTCTTACTGGATTGCCCAGGAGGGGAGAATATTGTATGGAAAAGACTCTGGTTTTGCCGACAGAGAGCCAAAGGGTCAGGACAACTTTTTGAAAATATAGGTCACTGCTGTGCTATGTTAGGTTTTGCACATATCAACTGACAGTATCCCTTTACTTAGCTCACTATGCCACATACTGACACACTAACATAGTAATCAAAGCAAGTTGATGAGTCCACTACAAAACAAGATGTTTTAAGGAGAATGTCAAGCTCTAATTCAAATTCAAAACTACTATCTTCTTTAACTATAGTTTAATACTTATTTGAAAAGCTTGAAAGACAACTACAGTATTTGTGGTAATGCAAAGACACAGGTGATATAAATGACACAATACTTGAAATATTTACACACTGTGGGTCATTTAATGGGCAAAATATATTTTTCCTGGGGTGTATTTTTTTTCACCTCTTACATAAACCAAGTATAAGCCTCACACTATTATCACTGCTACCTTGGAAAAAAACCCTTTTATTAACAGAATTCATTCATCTCTAAACGTAGGCTTCATTAATGGGATCCAATATTAAAAGTAGAAACACAATTAAATATATTAGCTTTAAATTCCTTGACTTAAGTAGATCTAACAATCTGAAAAGAACAAGCAGAATTTTCAAAAACTTTTAAATGACTTAGGAGTACAAGACCCAGACATTTTCATTTGGACTCCTGCTCCTAAAACACTGGAGTTTTTTAAAATTCTATCCACATTTCTTTTACACCAGAGAGAAAAAGAGTGATTAATTTTGTATATAATATTTATGTACATATGTACGTAATTAACCAACACATCTAAACTGGCAGATTCAAGTTAACAGATTGAGTGACCTAGACAAATTGGAGGATTGGGCCAAAAGGAATCTCATGAGGTTCAACAAGGACAAGTGCAAAGTCTTGCACTTTGGATGGAACAATTCCATGTGCCAGTGCAGGCTGGGGACTGAGTGCCTGGGCAGCAGCTCCGCAGAAAAGGACCTGGGGGTTACGGTGGACAATAAACTGAATATGAACCAGCAGCGTGCCCTCATTGCCAAGAAGGCTAACCACATACTGGGCTGCATTGGTAGGTCTGCTGCCAGCAGGTTAAGGGAAATGATTATTCCCCTCTATTTAGCACTGGTGAGGTCACATCTGCAGTACTGTGTTCAGTTTTGGGCCCCCCACTACAGAAAGGATTTAGACAAATTGAAGAGCATCCAGAGGAGGGCGACAAAAATGGTGAGGGGTGTTGGGAGACATGATTTATGAGGAAAGACTGAGGCAACTGGGCTTATTTGGTTTAGAGAAAAGGAGACTGAGGGGACTTAATAGCAGCCTTCAACTACCTCAAAGGGGGTTCAAAAGAGGATGGAGCTAGATTGTTCTCAGTGAGGACAGATGACAGAACAAGGAGCAATGGTCTCAAGTTGCAGCAAGGG
>NW_017728964.1:8966012-8968068 GCF_001723915.1 Gavialis gangeticus
CAAGGGAAGTTTAGGTTAGATATTAGGAAGAATTTTCTCACTAGGAGGGTAGTAAAACACTGGAACAGGTTACCCAGAGAGGTGGTAGAAGCTCTATCCTTGGAGGTTTTCAAAACCCAGCTAGACAAAGCTTTGGCTGGGATGATCTAGTTGAGGGTGGTCCTGCTTTGAGTAGGGGGTTGGACTAGATGACCTCCTGAGGTCCCTTCCAACCCTAACTTTCTATGATTCTATATGTTTCAATACTAAACTTATTCTGATTACAGATATTGTACTGAGACACTTTAAAGAAGAAACATGGTTGACTCCTGGAAGCCATAAATCAATACCAGATTTTTTTTTTTTTTTTTTTTTGGTGGAAGTGAGAAATCACCACCCTCCAAAGCAAGTATCGCTAAACTGCTAAGACAAGGGCGAGCAATTATCTCAGGCAGAGGGCCACTTATTGAGTTTTGGCAAGCCATTGAGGGTCTCATGACAGGCAGGCAGGGGCAGAATAATATTAATTCTCTAAATTTTTTAGGGGCCCTGCGGGCTGGATAGAATGACCTGGCAGGTCGCATCTGGCCCACGAGCTGCATTTTGCCCACCCCTATGCTAACATAATGTATTTTTCTGCTGATAACACTTACAGCAGAAAACAGAAGATACTGGATTTCAGAGAGCTGTTTAAAAATAGTATTAGCCATGGAAACAAAGTCTAAATTAAAGCATTACAAGCATATGAATAATAAAAACAAAGCTAGAAACTTAAGATTGATCATTCTTATGTCACCTAGTATACCCAGATGCATCAGCAAATGCGAAATGCAGACTTACCCACTATTTTCAGTTTTAGAGCATGTGAAACAAAAGTATGTTCCAAGTACAACTTTAAATGAATTTTCCTGCTTTTGCTAATTTTAGTTCTGTTGCTAACAAAGACCTGACTTGCGTATTTAACTGAATACAAAGCCACTGAGAATACGAAACGGTTGATTTTACACTATTTGGCACTCCGACATAAGTATCATTACATAAGCCAAGCAACATTATGCAAACTACAAATTCATACTAATTCTATAACCCATCTATTACCCTACATGCAATTTGCAGGGTTTAAATACCTGATAGTTCCTGTGGGAGAAGGGAGAGGGCTGATCAGGTGAGCCATGTTGTCTGGAATGTTTATTGTTAAGGGAGAGATCTGGGGTTGCACGGGTTTCACTGGGGACTCTGGGGCCTCCTGTTTTTCTCTCTTTTCATTGGACAGAGCTGTGAATGTTATCTTGATGTTTGTGCTGGGAAACCTGAAAGTACATCTGAAAAATAAAACAAATATGTAAGCAACTTATTTATCAATAACGTGTGAAACTGATTTTTTGCATAACTAGCAAGGCAACACTTTACTCTGATTAAATGAAAAGTAAATAAAAGATCTAGGGCAAATGATCTGCAATCATCTCCTCTCCATTCTACATACAAGCAGAGAGATCTAGAAAATATCAGAAAAACTCATAATTTTAGAATTTGAAATACAAGTATAAATCACCCTAACAAATCTGCAATTTAACAGGTGTAGCTTGCCATCTGTGTCTCTAAATTTCCTGTAGTCCATTATGAGATAAACTGGAACTATCCCCAAAATGGGGTTTACTTTCAAAATAACTAATCAATGATGTAACAAAGATTGGGTTTTATACATGAACTATTAAACTGTTATTATAGAACCTAAGCATGAGAACAACAGGCAAAAAAAAATCTCAAAATGCCATACATAGGTACCAAAACTAATAGTGCACAGTGTAAGAGAACAAAAGTGTCACCCAATTTTCATTTAGTAGTAACATTTTGTTCACTACAGCCTTACTTGAAATAAGGTACAGAGAAGGGCAATCAAAATGACCAGGGGCCTGGAGCAGTTGCCATACCAGCAACAACTAAAAAGGCAAGGACTCCTCAGTTTTGAAAGGAGAAGGATGATACAGGTATATAAAAATTACGAAGGGTACAGACCAAGTGAACCAAATGAAAAAAAAGCTGTATGGTTCAAATACTGACTGCGAATCAGGTCTCA
>NW_017728964.1:8968079-8979250 GCF_001723915.1 Gavialis gangeticus
AGTGAACCAAATGAAAAAAAAGCTGTTGTTCCCAGAGTCCCAGAATACTAGAACTAAGGGGCACCTGCTGAAATTAATAGGTAATAGGTTTAACACTGACAAGAGAAAGTACTTTTTCATGCAACATGTAGTTAACTTGTGGAGTTTATTGTCACAGGAGGTGGTGGAGGCAGATAGCACTGTCAAGTTCAAAAAGGAACTGGATAAATTCTTGGACGATAGATCTAAATAATGGCTACTGACCAGAAAGGCTGGAGATGTTTCCTCCGGCATCTCTAACCCAATAAATGGTAGATGCCAGGGAGGGTACTGAATAGGGGATAGATCACTCCCGAGATACCTGGTTTGATGCTCTCCCTGTATAGCATCCATTTCTGCCCCTGTCACAAAGACAGACTACTGGGCTAGACTGGACCATTGCTCTGACCCTATAAGGCACTTATGTTCTTATGACACAATGCTTTACTTCAGCAAATAGGCCCATCTTGGGACTGCTCACTGTAGGAAGGGTAAGCATGTATTTGCAGGATTGGGGTCTGTGTAAATCTCACACGCAGTAGACATAAACCAGAGTGGACTCTTTCTTTCTAAACCACTTTGCTTTATTATGAATGCTGTAAAAATGTGCTTCTCTACCACTGCCTGCTGCCATTAGGGTAAGAAATAGTCAGTGCAAGTGTAACCTTAAATGAGTTTCAGAAACAAATAAGTATTTTAGAGAGATTGAACACTGGCCACTTATGAACAAAATATGACACAACCTTACATTTGTATAAATCCTCTGGTTTAAAATGTGGTAAAATCTGCAGATTATGTAAACTAATGATATCAACAGGGTTTTTTTTGTTTTTAAACAACATTCTTTTAAATGAGCCATCAAAACATTTGCCCTTATTCATCTCAACGGCCAAGAGTTCCTACAGTTATGTAGTTAACCCAAATAAAACATGAAAACAGGCTATTTATAGCTTAGTTATACATAAAGAGAATTAAGCCTAGGTATAACTCAACGTGTTTATTAACCACAGCATTTCAGGTAGTGTTACCTTTTATTCATGATCAGTGATAATTTAATAATGCTAGGTTCTTGCCTGTCCTCTGTCACATGGTCAATCTGTCAGATATGCATAACACTGGCTGCCCAGTTACATTTACATGTCTCTCTTGCATGTACCGAGGCTTTGCCAATGACACAATCAACAAACCAACAATTGAACCCATATTGAAAAGTGATACTTACTGGCAGATCAAATTTTATTAAGAAAGAAACAACACTGCTTTGAAACGGGTGCAAGAAGGAATGGGGATTTACAAGATAGTGGAAATGGATCTAACCATTGCTCAAACTGTGGAATCTTATTTTAAACAGAAGATGAAAGAAAGGTAGAGGGGGACTCAACATTAAACGAACCTTAAAAATATCAATAAGCATTCACTCTCTACTCCCACTCCCCTGTCTTTTTTTTTTTAAACTAGGTTGATTTAGGGACATAACTGAAGCATTTGTTTCAAGTCTCATAATAACTTCTGCACAACACTTAAGGATATGTGCTTCTCAAGCAAAAGGACATTCATTAGTGGTGACGAGAAAATTTTTCACATCTCACACACTTAAAATTAAGGGGAAAAAAAAGCAACAGTACCTTCCTTACAATCTCATTTCTTACTAAAGGCCATGCCTGAGTTTAAGTCAACCTATTTCTGAAGCATGCTTGATGTACTAAATATAGAACAAAATCCATGTCAAAATATTGTGCATAGATTGCAGCAGGAAAGTTAGAAGACACTATAGTTCTCCACTTTAATTTCCATTCCTAATTGCCTTTTTTGTTTTTAAACAAGCTACAATAAAGGGCTGCAACAGAGTTTCTGAAGAAACGTTACCACCAGTACTTTCTGCTTCCTAATGTTAAAAAGGGGGAGAGGGTAGAGGGAATTTCTTGCTCTTTCTAAACCAGGTGTGTCAAACACTTGGCTGGTGGAGCCACTGACTCCAGAGAAGAGGGGCCTGTCACAAAATCCTGGACCCCAGGCCCTTCTGGCTATTGACAGCAAGAGGACAAGCAAGGGCTGTGCAAGATAGCCTTGGGTTGCCCTGCAGCTACCTGGCCCACTCCCACTGCCCTTGGACCTGGCCCAGGAGAAGCCCTGCAGACTTGATACAGCCTGAGGATCAGGGTGAATTTGACACACTTGGCCTAAAGGAAAGGAAAATCTACACCACTGATTGTTTCTTTAAAGACACCTGGAAAGTGAAGGGGCTGTTTTGCTGATAAAAGTCAATGTTATTCCAATAAACATTTCACTAAACAGTGAACACAGTATCACTTTTCAAGAACATGAATCAAAGCACAAAGTCATCCCCTATTAGAAAATTTGCTTTAAGTAAAAACATGCAGTAGGGATGAAGCAGCAATATCGGTTTAAGTTTAAATATTTTGGATGGAATTTTCTGTTTTATGCAACTATTCTTCAGTGTTTGAGTTTGACTGCTCAACTTCATGGACTCAACTTTTTGTGTGTGTAATTGCTTCAACTGAAGAGCAACACAAAAGCAGCTGTACTTAACTTCAAGTATTAATTCAGTGATTAGACTGGTTATTGCATAATACAAGGACACTGTCTAGCAGTAAGTGGGCAATATTCCAAAATGCTTCTGAGTTTTTACTGAGGTTTGGGAGAGAAAATAAGGAGACTTCATAACCTAAGAACAAATTCAGGAAATCCAAAGCCATAAAACATGGATTCCATGACAACTTAAGTACATCCCCTCTCCTCCCATGCAGCTATCTGCTCTACACTAAAATTTCTCCCCTCTCATGTTGCTGCTCCAACTTCTAATTATGTCTCACCCTATGGGCATCATCTACAAAGATTTGTCATGGCTACCTCTCCAGTCAAGTCCGAGAGAGAGACTCCAAAAGATCACGTTTGAAACCAGTCTGTTTCCACGTATTACTCAGGTGAGAGAAAATGCAAGTTTAAGGCAATCCAAGCTGTGTTATGCAAAGCTCTTTGTTAAGCGACTTTGTGCCAAACTTGACAGCTCTTGTTACAAGCTAAGGACTATATTTAAACCACGTTTACATCACTTGACATTACTTTGAATACTAAGGTCTGAAAGATTTTATAAATGAAAGCGTAATATACTTCCAGATAAAATAATAATCTCCTCAAACATGTAAACACCAAAATGTTTGCATCACTTTGTACTATTATAAAATCCTATCTTTCTTTGGATCCATATTTACAAATCTAGCTGTTTCTAAAAACAGCTGTGATGTAAACCAGAACAACTAGTAATATTAAGGGAATCAGGTAACTATTATATCTTCTATATAAATTACCACAAAAGCAAACTCAGTGAATTTATTCTGAACAAATAAAAATAAAGAACATTCTGATCTGATCAGCATGTGATGCACATTTTTGGAATAGTGTCAGTCATGCCATGTAGTACCAGTAAAACCAAAACAGATGTATGGTTTTTAAGAGAGAGAGCCATACATTTAGTTTACAGCAATCACCATCAGTGCTTCCAGCAATTTTAAGATACATTGGCACATGGAAGATAACTATACGGAAACTTGCTTCTAACCTCAATTTCTTTTAAATATTTTTTTTAATAAAATACTGGACACCTTTCTGCTCCAATCCCCAGCCACCCAATATCTTTCCTGCATGGAAACGTAACACAATTCAGAACCACAAATCAAACAGGTACATTTAGGACCTATCTAAAAAATATTTTAAAATAATTTTTTTCAGACCACTAAATTTAACTCATTATAGGGTGAAAAGCTCATGCATGTTTTATTTCTAAGTGATGAAAATAGATATGCCAAAAAGTACAGAACTACATGGTTCTAGCAACTCCAAAAATGACAATTCCTAGTATGTACTTTTAAATAATGTAAAAGGGTGAGTTCATGAATAAAGAAGACAGCACTTGTGTTGTATTTTTATAACTCCAACTAGGAGGACAGGTCACTGAAAAATGTATAACCTAGAAAACTAATCGAGAACAAACCAGACTGCCAGAGTAGGGAGCAATACAAAACCCTTTTAATTATAAACAAATCCATTCAGAATTGAGTAATGAAACTGAGGATGGAAACAGAGAGGAAATAAAGGAAAAAATATCCACAAGTTGACTGTTTCCAAGTACACCAGGGACCAGGGACTATTGTTTATACCATACATATACTACACAGCACAGTGGAGCCTGGAAGACCTCAAGGTACTACCATGATCTAAAATGCTAAATAAAAAATAATTTCCTAAGGTGCTTCTATCACACTGACTGGATTTCTACTCTTGGGTCTCAGCTCCCAAACATTTCTGTCACATTAGGGAACTGAGATCCACGAAAAGGAACCCAGTCAATCTGGTATCTTTAGACAATATATAAGATATCTGATCAACTTTGCCCTATAAATCAGGAGTGTCAAACTTGCAGCCTTTGATCAAGCCCACAAAGCCCTATGATTAAGCCTGTGGGTCTTAGACCAATTCTGTGCGCCATATAAGATGTACAGAGCTACTGGTTTGGTGGTCAAGCTAAATCTGGGACTGTGGGCGCTGCACATGGCACAGAGGGCTGGTCCAGGGTACATGTCGCATGCAGCGCCTGCGTCAGACCACCCCTGTGCGTTGCCTACAGGACTGATATGTACTGGGCTGCACTGAAGTCAGAGCACAGGCCAGTCCGGCAGAGTGCTACATGCAGCACATGCAGCCAGTCCAGCCCTACATGCTGCATACATCAGCCCTGCTTCAGGGCTTGCTTTACATGTGGTACATGGGGCTGACACAAGGCAATAAAGAAAATTTATGAAAAGCTAAAACACACCTTTGTACTACTAGGGTGAAATTTAGAATGTAAAGTTGTAGGAATAGCTAGTAATATTACTGCTTAGGTTTTCAAATTCAGCACTGCTGGTAAGCATTTCAGCTTGAGTCGATTCATATAAAACATGCAGAAACAATGAACTAAGCCAAAATGAATCTTGTCTGTTTTCAGAATAGAGTAACCTTTTCTGGACAACAGAAATTATTTCTAGAAGGCAGGGTTAGTTTAAAAAATGTTTTGATTTAACCATGTAATGACTTCCTAAAACCTATGTCAAGGTAAATGTAAATTAGATCCTGGGCAGCTAACATTGTTTTAAAAAAGGTGTTAATGTAAACCTATGTAAATAGTGACAATGTTAGTTCAAATGATCTCCACTGCAATTTCAGATTTCTAACTCAAATTTCTCAGCATTCCATATTTCTCTGATGTCAGCAATAAAATCCAGGTTTCTTTAAAAGGATTGAGAGAGATTTAAAGTAAATATTTCTCCGAGTGCTTGAAAATCCATCACTGTTTAGATATTTTTTGCTAAAAAAAAATCCTTCTAGGAATATATAAAAAAAGAATGTTACTCAAATAATTCAGTTATAAAAAAAAACATGAAGTGTACAAAATGCTATAATGGAGATTTAGAGGAAAAGGAACCCATTTTATTGTAATAAAAACAGAAATGGCATAGAATATCTTCTTCCCTTCCAAACTTAGATTTTTTAAATTATTTTTTCAAGCATGACCATTTATGCCTGTGTATGCCCCATAAAAAGTGCAACTTTAATGGTTTTATGTAATGAAAGTTGTAAAACTTAAATATGTAGCACATGAAAAGCTACTGTGAATTAAGTTTTCAGGAAAACTGCTAATTACTTTCTAGAAGTAAGATTAGATTTATAGGAGCAGGAAGATCTCCAACATTAAGAGCTCTTTTAAAAATAAGTTCTTCTGTCCCTTCTGTTTACTGTAGGTTACACCCTTTGCTGGCACTGTAAAAAAAAAAAAACCTTCCAAACAGGAGTTCAGTAATGCTTCCTGTATACACAGTCTTGCATCAGAGTTATTTTTTCCTCTCCATTTTAAATAAATCCTGATTTGGCTAATTTGTCACCAGTTTCCACTTGAATTCAATTTAGCCATTTATTGTGAGTCAGTTTTCTGAACAAGGTCACCCTGGGCAACTGTCCTTTATACAGTGGCAGCTCTTTCTACTGTGGTGATGCATGTCTTCATGGAGGTGCCTCTCAACTCCCTTCATCTTTCCAACTAATGTCTTGGTGAAACTCTCTTTGAAGCCATTTTCTCTGCATTTTAATTGGTCAAGGGCTGATAGCTGTAAAGCATATTCTCCAACCAAACAGCACAGCACAGTGCCTCTGCACTCATTTCAGCTTCAGATAATTCAGGGGACAGGAAATCAGGGTTACTTTTTTGCACAAAGCATATATTATCCTTTAAAAATTGTGGTGTTTTTAGCATATGCCTTTATTGTTCGTATGCTTTAACTATTAAAATATGACTACAGTTGATCAGATCAGGGAGACAAGAACCTGGATATAAATCAGGACTCATAACAAAAGGCGTGTTGAATGCATCAAGAACATTAAGACACTGCTCAAGTTATTTGCCCAATCTGGTCACCATTACAATTCTGCAGTCCCAAAAGAGGGCTGGCACTCAAATCTACCAGTACAGCTGTTAGCCCTCACAAAGAAAATACAAATTACATATTTCAACCTGCCTGGGGAAAGGAGTACCTTTGAAAGTCTGTAAAAATCTAAGGGACTATTTCAAACATGGTACTGATGACCTGCAGAAGATCTGGGATTCAGTTTCCTCTGTCAGTGACAAGGAAGATTGAGGTGACTGAGGAAAGGGAAAAAAACACTAAATATTCCCAAACATGTATTTACTGCACAGCCAGCCACAGATGCCTACTAGAAAAGGAACACACTCCAAACATCTACATATTAACACTTTTTTCCCCCCCTCAAAAAGGAAAAATACGTACATACACCTCTGTGTCCTGCAATTACTCTAAGAAAAGACATTCAAGAGTTAAAAATAAAACGAACAGGCAACAGCTGTCTTTGAATCGCCCCACTACTAAGTATCAAAGCTATGTAAATAATGCTATTAACATCACATACTGAAGTTAATCCCCTGCCATCCTATCAAAAAACTGCATTAATAAAAGTGTCATCTGAAATTTTCAGCCAAAGTTTCTTGCTTTTACAATTAGACATTTAAAGTTCTTCAAATATCAACCATTCACAAGTTTGCTTTAATCAGTTGCAAGTAACACTGATATTTCACGTTTCTGGAAGAGATGCTTCAAGTAATCAGAAATATACTTATTCAAAGTACAAATTCCCACTGCACATTCTTCTTTTTCTTACAGGGTAAAATATTTAAACTACCAAGGAAAAAAAAAACCCTAAAGAAACTCAATACAGTAGACCTGCACAAGCTGCAGGAACAGTGAAAGAAATTGGCCTCCAGGCAGGAATGTAGGCAGCAGTTACTGTAGAAACCAGGCTCTTCACTGCTTTTCTCTAAGCAAAAGAAAGACACAAAAGAGCTGGAAAACAGCGATCGATGGGAAGCAGCTTATAAAGCTGCTTGTCACATCTGCTGCAGGAAAACCAGACACTAATTCATTAAAACTGCTCATGTAATGCCTCTGGAATTTGAGGCTCCCCAGTCTGTGAATACAAAAGAAACTCCGCCTATAGAAACACTGCATTTTCGGGTATTTAGCATCTCTGTACACAAAAAGCCATGTACATAGTCTGGTTGTGTGGTCTCCATCATTACATTTCATCCTAAACTTCAACAACACAAATTAAAATGTGTCAATGATTGAATGTGCCTGTACTTCTGCTAGAGTTACAGGATACAACAGAACATATCCTACTCCATAATATAATAGTTTAAAAACAAAAAAGCAGAAGTAACACCAATTATTATTCCTTCCTTTTTGTGTAGTTATATTTTAGAATGTTTTCTTGTTATCAAATATGTAAGCCTCAGCTTTCAACAGAACAGGTAAACATTGTTCAGATACCCTGACATAAAAGCTGAAGGACTACCACACTAGCTAATCAGATAACCACTTCAGCAAGTATACCCTCTCCTCCCCCTCCAAGGGTACTGTTTGTCTGCAAAGGATCATGGGGAAACACTGCAACTATGACAATATTATTCACTTCCAAAAATTCCATTAGCAACAGCATTGCTTGCAAAGTCTGTTAAATCCAAAACACACACACACACACACACACACACACACACACACACACACACACACACACACACACACACACACACACACACACGCACACAGAGAGAGAGTATTGTACCTTCTCTACATGAAAAGACAGAAGAGGGAAGCAGGAAGACCCAGCGTGTCATGATGCAAGTAATCACAAAAGGCACTTAAAACTCAGTTTAGTAACAGGTATGCTTATTACCTTGATAGAGACCTGAATCCTACAGCAAAAGTATGTGAAACAGCCACTAACAAAAGAAAAGTTATCCCACAAAAGCAAGGTTGCATATTTGTGACTCTATTCCTGAATAACTAAATGAAGTCAATTTCAGGATGGCTCTTCCGAAATCTAGTCTCCTCTACCTTTAGTAATATTTTCTTCTATTAATTCTCCTTTGAAAAAGTAAGTCAAACTACTCTGTATCTACTCCAATTTTAAGTACACACCAAAAGTTATTTCCCTCCCCAGATCAGCACTCGATGGTCAGAGACTAGATGTGTGTCAGGTTTCTCTCTCAGACCCATCAGCAATAAAGTCAAGTTCACAATCACTTATGCCATTGCCCCACTGGTTGCCTGAAGGGCGCATGCAGCCTTTGAGCTAGCTTGTGGCTCTGGGCTCATGGTCGGGGTACCACTCCCCCTCATCACTCATGTTGCTGACTCTCGAGTTGGGGCAGTGCAACCCATAGGACTGAGAAGCCTGTGGCTGGGGGACTCTGAGGGACCTGGGGACCCTGTGCAGCATGGCAGGAGTGGGGACTGCACGGTGGCAGAGTTGCTGGTATAGTGCAGCTCACATAACCTGCTGTACAAGAGCCACATGGCATGATGAAGAGCAGCATGTGGCCCACACAGCCCTGGTGGGTATGCAACCCAGAGAGTGTGCGGTTGGAAACACGTTGTCTTCAGCAACTCATAAGCTGGACAGCCTTGATCTATACGATGCAAATCTGTCTGGCTAGGAATCTTACAAAATTTCACTTGATTTCAAAGAAGGCACCAGTAACAATCCAAGATTTTTTTTTTAACATGCTGTCCCTCTACTGTGTATATCTGGATCTATCTACCACAGTGGTGCTCAACCTTCTGGGCTGGATGAGTGGCACTGGTTCAGTCCCCAGGTGCCAGATCTAGCTATGGAATGATCCTGTGCCATCAGCCCAACCATGCACTAGCACATAGGGCCATGTCATCTGGCTAGTGAGGCTCCCCACAGGTCTGAAAATTTGGCAGCAGGGGAATGGCAAATAACACTTCCACTGCTCCCCTGCCTTCAAATTCCTGGATCCATGGACAGCCCTGCACGCCAGAGGTTGAGCATCACTGGTCTACACACTTAGATTCTTACTTGGGAGACATGCCTTGAGGAGAGCTGTAAGTAGTTACCACCTTCAGATACGCAGCCAAAATTCATAATTATACTACACAGCAAAAGGCAGCAAAATGCAGCATGAGAAAAAAAACATTTGGAGGGAACGTGGATAAGAATTCTAGAGTCAAGTAAGGATTCCTACCCACATCATCCCAACACCAAGTCAAGTATGATATTTGTGCTATGGGAAATCTTTGTTGAAGAAAAAAAATACGCTATGAACATAAGTCCTAACATCCAAGCATCTCAAAGTGCCTTAATTATCCTCACTTTACAGTTCAGGAAACAGGGAGAGGTTAAATGACTTGTCAGGTGGCATCAAATAACCCAACTAGAGACTCAAAAACAGAGTCTCAGACACCAGCATAGAGCTTACCATATAAATCCCATTCTTTGGGCAATAAGAAAAAAATTAATTTACCATAGTATAAAAGGAAGCAGAGGCTTTACTGCACACCAATTGCTTCATAGTAGTAACTTTCCCATGAGAAGTGGAAGATAATGAGTAGTTGCTTACCTCTTTCACCAAAGGTTAAACTGCTGCAAATTACCTTCCACATTCCAGGCGGTCAGAGGCAGCTAATCTGCAGTAAAACCTTGCTGTTTTTATCCCACAGTAAACTGCTAGTATGTCCATATCTGTGGAGCTCTTTGGTATAATTAGAACCTGACCATCTGCAACTCTTTTTCTCAGCTCTTCATCTACAGAGACTCACTCTCCTTTTAAGTAGACATATCTATGACTAAACATAGTGACAGCTTTGTTTTAAAAAGTCATGTTGCAAGAGCATGCAAGTTTATATAAAAAGGAACTCTTCTAAACATATCCTTGGAAGAGTCAAAACACAGAATCTTGCTCCCTTTATGACTGGCCACTTCTAGGAGGCTGGAGTTCATAAAAATCAAGAAAGTCTTCAACTTGTAAACAAAGGTGCACACAACGCAGCATAAGAAATTCAAGCTTGGTCAATTTAAAAGCATTTGAAAACTGCACGCCCTTGGTCAAAGTCAATGTACAGATGTTAATGGGACATACAGTATTTATTGATATCATCGAAGATAAACAATCCATATAAAAAGTTTGTCATTCAAAATACTCACTAGAAACAGAAAACATACCGAATTTATATTAGATGAAAAACAAAACAAAAAAAAGTATTTTTTATTATAGGCATACATACACTTGTTGACATTATGTAATAAAAAATAAATAGCACTTCATTTCTATACCAACTTTCAGCAGATTTCAAAGCCCTGCAAAGCGATCAATGAAATAATTAAGATTTACAATCTTAGAGTACTTTTACTAGAGTATTTACAATCCTAGAGTACTAAAGGAATTGGCTGAGGTCATTGCAGGACCCCTGGCACGGCTTTATGAGAACTCGTGGTGCTCTGGTGTGGTGCCAGAGGACTGGAAGAGGGCCAGCGTGGTTCCCATCTTCAAAAAGGGGAAGAAGGAGGACCTGGGAAACTATAGGCCAGTTAGTCTTACTTTGATCCTAGGCAAGCTGTTTGAGAAAATTATGCTGGCACACATCCATGAGGGGCCAGCAGGGGATTTCATGCTTAGGGGCAACCAACATGGGTTCATCAGTGGCAGGTCCTGTCAGACCAACCTGGTGGCCTTCTATGATCAGATCACCAAATCATTAGATGCAGGGGTAGCAGTGGACATA
>NW_017728964.1:8984250-8984994 GCF_001723915.1 Gavialis gangeticus
AGCAGTGGACATAGTCTTCCTGGACTTTCAGAAGGCCTTCGACACTGTCTCTCATCCTGTTCTCATTAAGAAACTGGGGGACTGTGGTGTCGACACCCACACACCGTCAACTGTGTTGCCAACAGGCTGGAGGGCCGCACCCAGAGAGTGGTGATGGATGGAGCATTTTCAGCCTGGAGGGATGTGGGCAGTGGGGTCCCACAGGGCTCTGTCCTCAGGCCCGCACTGTTCAACATCTTCATCAGCAACTGAGGGACCTGGGGACCCTTGGATGAGGGGGTAAAAAGCACCCTGTTCAAATTTGCTGATGACACTAAGATGTGGGAGGATGTGGGCACTCTAGAAGGGAGCAATAGGCTACAACTGGACCTAGACAGGTTACAAGGGTGGGTGGATGAGAACAGGATGGGATTCAACACTGACAAGTACAAAGTGATGCACCTGGGGAGGAACAACCGGCACCATACCTACAGGCTGGGGAACTCCCTTCTTGTCAGTACAGAGGCAGAAAAGGATCTTGGAGTCATCACTGACTCCAAGATGAACATGGGCCGGCAATGTGGGGATGCAGTCAGGAAGGCTAACCGTACCTTGCCATGCATCCACAGATGCATCTCGAGGAGGTCCAAGGAGGTGATCCTCCCCCTCTATGTGGCACTGGTCAGGCCGCAGCTGGAGTACTGCGTCCAGTTCTGGGCGCCACACTTCAAGAGGGATGTGGACAACATGGAGAGGGTCCAGAGG
>NW_017728964.1:8985323-8994286 GCF_001723915.1 Gavialis gangeticus
TCTTTCCTGCCATGGCAGGGGGTCAGACTAGATGATCTACTCGGGTTGCTTCCGACCCTAGAAACTATGAAACAATACAGCCCTGACATGGCTACTACTCCACTTTTCAGATTGGTGAAACAAGTACAAGGAGATTAGTGACTTACCAAAGATGCGTTAGGAAGGATGCAGAACTAAGAATGGAATCAGCTTCCCCAATTTCCAATCTTTTATTGAACTCTTAGGACCATTCATCCCCACCGCCAAACCCTTCCCTTCCCTATGTCATCTTGACCTGAAGACCAGAGACCTCTGATCTCTTTCACGTCTACTGTCCAGGTAATTGAAGAAGTCTGACTAAATCCAATTAGAGCATTTCAATCATTAAGAGCTTATTGCATAGAAGCCGTGGAGCCTTTGAAATTGTGGTTCTTAAAATTGTCTCTCTTTAAGGTTTGTTTAATCTTGAAGTATACCAGTCAATGTTTGCATTTCAGACCTAAACATGTACAGGCAACCCTCGCCATTTGCGGGGGATACATTCTCCTATCTCCCGCAAATGGCAAAATCCACGAGTAAGGCACTGGATTCATGAACTCGGTGCCCCTGGTAGCTGCAGGGGGGAGGGCAGGGTGTGGAGAAAGATGGCTGCTCTGGTGACAGCAGGAGCCCAGCAGCAGCAAGCACGCCTTTAAGTGTATTTAAGAAGCGGGTTCAGCATTTGCGAATATTTGAAACCATGAATGCCTAACCCGCAAATAGTGAGGGTTTCCTGTATTTTATTAGATCTGTTCTTGTACTGGCAGAACCCTCTCCTAAACATAACGAAGAGGATTCATTTTTTCCCATCCTTACCCTAGACAAAGTGAGCACGACAGTACATTAGGTACATTCTCTTTCTGACTACATACTGTACATCACAGAGCTGTATGTGTTCATACACACAAGGTACCTGGATGTCACTTCTCTATACATGTTAGATCTTTCACAACACAAATATCAAAGAAATTGGGGAGATCTATACGCTGAATTTTGTCACTGTTTCTGCCTTTTTGAAACAACTGCACTGCTGTGAAAAGAAGGCCATTAGGAAAATCCTGACCATAGTAAATAAAAGCAGACGACCTCACATTGAGAGACAGCCAAACAACATCCATCTTAAAGTAATTGTAATTAAAAATGACCAAAGAAACAGGAATTCATCTTGGCAGTACCTAGTGACAAAAGGAAGTTGCCATCTGCATTTCACTAAAAATACATTTAAGAAGGATTATTTAGCCATACAAGAGTTTCTACAAGCCTTTCTAATAAAAGAAAAGCTTTCCTTAAAATATGGAGTTTTTCACCATTTTCTAAGCATTTATGCCCTTTAGTGTTTTGCTGCTAATTCTATTTGGAGACTGGGCTTTCAGCAAAGAAGTCACAATAAAGGGACAACCTTTGTCACGCTTATTCCAAAAAATGTGCATCTAACACAGTTACAAGTAGCACTGTAGAATACTAAAGTGAAAGTTTTAAAATTTATTTATATTTATTTTTTAGAGTTGACAGTATTTCGTATAGACACTTAAGGATAAAGACTGACCAGACAGTAAATAATTTAAAAGGTTTTTTTTTTAAAATTCCATATATATTATAAAAAGCAGGGGGTGTCAACCGGGGTGGTGGTGGGGTACTTGGGAAGGCCCCAGGGGATATGAGGAAGCAGTGCAGAGAAGTGGGGCTGCCACCCCTTTGTGCTGCTTTTGTTTCCACCAGTGCCGAATGCTGCTGGCACTTCTGCTTTTGCTGCCACGTGCTGAACAGGGGAGACCCCCGCTTGTCAACCAGCTGCCGAGGGACTCCCCATTTCTCCACCAGCCGCCGGGGTACACTGGCCAAAAAAGGTTGAAAACCCAGGATATAAAGGATGCCTATTAGAAATTGATTTATTTGTAAAATAATCTAAAAAGGAAAAAAAAAAAATCAAAATGACAGTACTTCTTTAAATGGAAGCAAAACATAAAATTAGATTTATTCATTATTTTCTATAGAAGATAGTGGGTAGGGGACAACAGGATACTAAAAATACTGTTATATCCTTAAAAATAAAGATGTAAAATATCAGAGGGGAAACAGATAACTGTAGAGTGTTTCAACAGTAAGCCAAAGGAATCCTCTTAAAAATCAAGAATACTTACAGCTATTAGAATAATTTACAATTTCTGTAAATTTTTTCAAAGTTGCATAAGAGATTACTGAGGAACCTTAAAGTTATTCTCTTTGGTGGTGGCAGCAGTATTCAGTATGGATACAACTCTGCCAGTAAATAGGGTAGTCACTGATAAGTCCACAGATGACTGAGGCTGATCAGAGATGTTCTACCACAGATGTGGCAAATAGTTCTGGGAGGAAGGAACAGATCCTGCTGGAGCTAGGTCACAGCTCTTTCTCCTTTGTCTCATTTATCTGCCTCCGTAGAGATGCGAGTTTATTCAAAATGATGGATGCCTTTCACATATACACATCATGGCACCCCTGAGGATGATTCAGTGCTCAAGTCTCCCAGGTATCAATGTTAATATTGCATTTCTTCAGATAGACCTTTCACAGTGTCCTTGAATCTCTTCTTCTGCCCACCTTTAGAGTGGTGACCACTACTGAGTTGGAAATACAAGAACTTTTGGGAGCCAGTTGCCAGGAACACTTATGACATGTCCTGTCCAACAGAGCTGCTGCCATATAAACAAGGTTCCAACAAACTGTTGGAGATGTTGAAAGGTAATTGAGGTCCTTGCCATTTACAGCCATTAAAAAGATTCCAGAACACTTTTCACAAATCTGATAATGGTAAAATCCTTGCCAGGGCTAAACTCCAACTAGTAGACTTAAATTCACCCTTCCTACATTCCCGCAGTACTTGTTTTGTTTAGCAATATTTGTGTGATATGAAATAGGGTTGCAATTAAATTACAACCATTTTGGAGGACCAAAACCCAAAATCCTCAGTTTGCCTTCCACCGGAAGCTGGACACTTAAAAGTGGGAAGTCACATAGTGATGATATCTTAAAAGAAAATTGTTTTTCAATGTCCTGGCTAAATTCATTAAGTACACTATTTAGAATCTGTATTCTTATGAAGTAGATGTATTTCAGTAGGTTAGTAGCAAGGAAATGAATTTAGAGAATGATCCTCTGGGAAAAGAAGAGGGGAAAAAAGTACTCCATGAGGTATTCACAGATCAAGCTGGTCTGTTTGACCTGCTGAATCTCTGCTGAAGAATTGATACAATTCATGCAATCTTTAGAAAAAAGGGTGTGGGGTTTTTGGTTGCATTTGAGGATTTCTAGAAAGATTGATTGTGTTTTTACTACCACTCGGCTTTGCCAGTCCATTACATCCTCTTAAAAGCCAGGATTGAACAGGTTTCTTCAGCTGAGGCAGTTTGGAAGAAGGAGAATCTCTTATTGGTCTGTGCCTTTACTTGGGTTTTAATCTACAGGCTTTAGGATGCCCGTCATTTTTAAATGATCTAGTTTAAACTTCAGTCCCTCCTCAGCAGGTGATGGAACTAATCCAAGATTAAAGCTGCATTACAACAACAGCATTTGAAATTACAGGGTAGATGACGACCAACACTGTATTATTTAAAAGCTTCCACATTAGGAACTAATGCATAGCACAGAGACCTCTCTCTCTCTCCAAGGAAAACAAATTGATATGGCCACTTAAATCTGTAAAATGTTTTGAGATCCGCTGAGACAAGAACCACTGGAGAAATGCAAGCAAAGAAACCAGCAGCAGCAAAGACACCTTAGTTCCACAAGAAATTTCTGCTTGATTGCTCAAACAATTTAGTTTCTCTGGGTGAGCAGAAATGTGTAAAGCTGTTCTGTATGTATTAGATCAGGCAAGGCAGCACATCTTATTTCCTCACAATGAAAGAACAGTGACGTCTGCTCAGTCAAGCTTCCCCAGCATATTAACTGGACTTCATTTTTCACTGAATGGGATGTTAAAATTGACAGGTAAACACTCATTACCTTGAATTATCAGAAAAAAATATCTCACCTTACCTTGAGATATTTTTTCTAACCTTCATCAAAATGAATTTTCTCCATTTATGAAAATCTTTCCATTATGTAAATCGCTGCCATGTAATACTATTAATAAACTGTTACTTTAACTGTTTTTAAAGGGAACAATGAAATCAAAACTAGATTTGCATACTTTCGTGAAGTGTCACCGTTCATATGTTCTTCTGAAAATTTCAGTGGTATTCATCTATACGTCAGAGTAGCAGACTATAATGCAAGATTGCTACTTAAATTTGTTTTAAGAAATCATGCAAGCATTTCACTATCACTTGAACCAGAATGCCGATCATTACTGACAATATGTCCTTCGACACCCATTCTAGTAATGCCCTGTTTAGAATCAGTCATGATGATGGTCATTGTATAATATAATATTTTAAAAGTCTGAGTTTGACTTAATCAAAACACTGTGGTGAAAAGAAAACTTATTCTTTTTTTTATAAAAACTGCCCAAAGCTTCTTGACTTTTGAACACTTGCAAGACGATATACAGAAAGTTTCTGCCATCAAGGAATACTGAGGACATTTCAGGGGAGGAAAGATTTCCACTAGTATTGCATGCACTACTGAAAAGTGGACATTAATCACCATGTTTATGTCAGCACATTTTTAAGTATGGGGAATATCACAAATATACCAGCAAGGACCCAGTTTTAACAGACTTCCCTCTTTTAATTCATACCTAACAATATGTTTATACGGCCACCTGAAATAAACCTTAGTTAACACTGCCACTTGAAACAAATAATATTTTTACTTTAGGATAGGAAAACAGAAATGTGGGAAAAGGTCAAAATATTAAAACAGCAGTATCCACGTTCATGGAGAGCAATTATGTGGCTTTCTAATACTCTGTGATCGCATAGATCCCTTCTAGTACTTTGAAGAAAACTGTAAAGCCAAATGAGAGCTGAAAAGGCAGGCAGACACTCTTGGTATTTAAAATATGGGTCTATGTAAAAATTCTACTGCTTTAACATTGGAAGCAAATGATAAGAGTGGTTAGAGCTAAGGGTAGTCATTAAACTTAAAACATGAAGCTGTTTTTCATTATTAACCATGAGAGATAAAGCTTTAACAGATATTTTTGAACTAGCATTCCCTTAATTATCACTGGGAACCCCCTGACCAAGATCTTAGGACATTAATTAGCTTAGATACAAAATTATATCTTACAATCAATTTGCTCCCTCGAGACAACCTGAACAACTTCAAAAAAAGTCATCAACTTTCACAACACCTGTAGAAAAGACAGTAAGAAAAGAGACCAACTAATACTACAAAAGGCTGATCACAGGGTCTGAAGTCAGTAACCTCTACATCACTCAATCTAAATCCCAGAAGTCTTAGACAGGACCTATTTGGCTAGTATATTTGGTGGCCTATATAAAAATCAGTCAGCTTTGTCACTGATTCTTCATGAATCGGAGTCCACCGTGAACCTACCACCAAATACTCTGGCTGGAACTTTCAGCAAAGAACAACTAATTAACTGTCAAGAAGGACCTCCTGCCAAAGCAGCATTTTGGACAGTAGAACAAGACAGTGCCCTGGTAAGGGAATAGCAGGCATCCTGTCTGGCCTACTCTTCATTTTTTCTTACAATGGGATCCAGCCCAGAAAGCATATGTTTCGCCCAACTTGAACTGCTTCCTACAGAGGGAGTATTCAAAAAAAGCAGGCTCTTGTACCAGGATTGGGGCATCTCCCTCAAGAAAGCACGCTTGCCCACTTCCTCAGATCCCTTGTGCTCTGAACACCAACTAGTTGCTGTCCTGTAGTGAACTAAAAGGAAAAGGCTGGGGACTAAGATCAAGATGCTCTGCTGACCATCCAGAGTGTATTCCATCACTCACCAGCAGGTAAACCACAGAACATGAATATTTAAAAATGCTGCCATACTAATATTAATCATTTGAAATACATATTAAGACTGGAGCTTCCTCATGGAATCCCCTTTCATAAATAATATTCATTCCATACCATAGCTTGGCGATTGACCTGCATGCCTAAAACATTTCTGTGAGACTCCTGTCCTCGTTTCCTCTGCCCCTCGGTGTTCCTTCATCAAATTATCATGGCTCTTCCATAAAAGCTTGGATATTTTACAGAAAAGACAGTGAAAGGAAACTAGTATCCAGTTCTTATTTACAATTAAACCACACTATTTTTGCTGTAGGAAGTGATCTTAAACTGGGTGTAAAAGTAATTAACATTCATTTCATGGCCTGTTGGCACTGCCATTGTGGCATACAGTGACTCTAATGTAGCTGAGAATCAAGGTGCAGACATTTAAGGTATTGTACATAGTATTGAGAGCAAATATTCTCAAGATTGCAACAAAGCATTAATGAAGCTAGACAGGGACTGTGATAAACAGGTGGCCATCTCCCTTTTAATATCTCCTCCTTCCTGAGAGTTGACCACTTCAGTGGTTCCCTGATGGCTAGCCAACATTCATTACAGAATGTGTTGCAAAGAGCCAAGTGTTCAAAAGACGTTAGGGCTGAAAATGTCTGATAAACCTAAAGTCCAAGGAGGCAAAAGCATCATTCATTTAAATTAATATTTTTAAACAGGTTACCTCTTTCTAAACATGTGTTGTGAATTCAAAATATGGCATATAAAACATTTCATAAAAAAAAAGAAATATACTTTTACAGTATACTATATACGCATTTTCTTCTTACTAGTAAAAAGCTTTTTACTAGTGAGAAGTACAGTAGTCTAATGGACTGGCCCCTATCAGACGAAGTATTTCTATTAATTGAACCTTTCTTATTCAGTATACACACAGGCTGTATTACTCTTCAAGTTTATTTCTGTACTATGCAAATCAAACTTCAAAGATAAAGCATAAATTCCATTTAAGACAAACAAAAAGAGGAGAACTCAGGAACAAATGCAGAGCATTTAAACATTTACAGTATGGTTACATAAACAAAGTTATAACAAAGTAAATTACTAGGGCTGTACAAAATTTCAGCAGTCGTTTCATTTCAGAGGTGTTTCGGGCTGTTTTGGTGCCCGAATCCAAATCGAAATGGAAGGCTCAGAAACATCTCCAAAACAAAATGAGGCATCCGAAATGTTTCAGAAATGTTTTGGAAAATTTTGGAGTTTCAGAGCCAGGCTTGCAGGGAAACAACTGCACACTGATGCCCTGCTGCACGAGACTGCTCTGCAGGGAGTAGGGATCCGCACCAGGGGTCTCTTCACCGCTGCTGCCCTGGTAACACACAGTTGCACAGGGCAGGCAGCAGCAGGGAGGAGACCCTGGTGCAGATCTCTGGTCCCCGCAGAGCCAGGTCGTGTGGCAAGGCAATGCTGGTCCCTGCCATGCAATCTGGCTCCACAGGGAGCAGAGATCCAGGGCTGCACAGGGCAAGCAGGGGACCACGGCACGAATTTCTGCTCCCTGTGGAGCCAGGTCACGCGGCAGGGCAGTGCTGGTCCCTGCTGCGTGATCTGGCTCTGCCGGGAGCACAGCTCTCTCTGCCAGGAGCAGAGATCTCTGCCAGGGTCTCCTCACCGCTGCTCTCCGCCCTGTGCAGCCCCACGTTGCCAGGGCAGCATGGGACAGGCAGCAAGGAGACCCTTGGCACAGATCTCTGCTTCCTGCAGAGCCAAGTTGTGTGGCAGGGGCTAGCAGGCTTGCTCACCACTCTGCCCTGCTTCCCTGCCCCGCGACCCAGCATGATAGGGATCAGAGATCCATGCGGGGGTCCCCTCACCTGCACAGAGGGCAGTGGCCCTCCCTTGTATGAGCCACCCACAGCCCTGTCCTGCTCCCCACTGGGGCCCCAAGCCCCGCCTAGCTGGGTAGGGCTGTGCAAAGCTTCCCTTGCAGCATGTTCAAAACAGACTTGGAGATTTGGCCAAAATGAAACAGGGCAGTGACCCAAAACACCAAAATGAATCACTGTCCTCCAAAATGGCCAAATCCAAAACTGAATTGAAACACAGCTATGAACTTGAAGCATATTAGCTATTCTGTGCCCATGTGCACGCTCTCACCCCATAACCAACCTGAGTTAGCTTGACCCTTAATGAAAGTGGAAAAAGCTGAGTTTACAACAGGGCAGGCAATTATTTCAGGTGGAGGGCTGCTTACCCAGTTTTGGCAGGCTGTTGAGGGCCCCATGGGTAGCTCCAACCCTTGACAGGTGCCCCGCCCCTTGGCCACCATCTTGGGACCAATGCCCCAATGTCTTGGGATCAATGTCCCAGGGCCAGCACCGGTGGGGCCCAAAGTGGGGCACAGGCTGGCAGGGGTCTGTGGAGCCAGGCTGAGCTGCACCAGTGGGGTGGGGGGAAAGCTGGCCCAGCTCCACAGAGCCCCTGCTGGCTGGAACCCTGTGCTCCTGCCACCCTGCTCTGGGCCCTGCTGGCACTGGCCTTGGGACACTGGTGCGGGCCCCATGCTCCCGCTGGCTCCCGCACCTGCTCACTCCCAGTGCCCCCGAGCCCCGTGGTACAGGCGGTGGGCAGTGCACAGCCCCAACCCCCAGGGAAGCAGCTGGCACTGAGCACAGGGAAAAGTAGCCCCTCACCCGCCCTGTCGTTGGCACTCCCTGTTGCAGGTGCTCACAGCCCATGCAGGGCTGTCTGGAGCAGGCACAGGCAGCCCCACACTGGCTGCAAGTGGCTACAGTGCGGGGCACCAGCCATGGGACAAGTGAGGGGCTGCTTTTCCCCTGTGCTCAGCACCAGCTCGTAACTCACC
This sequence comes from Gavialis gangeticus, assembly GCF_001723915.1. NCBI lineage: Eukaryota > Metazoa > Chordata > Crocodylia > Gavialidae > Gavialis > Gavialis gangeticus. The sequence continues at coordinate 8,994,106 of NW_017728964.1, forward strand.
CCTGCTGCCAGCCTGGGCTCTGGGCTTGCCCCATCAGGGCTGCGCAGGCAGCAGCTGCAGCCCCCTCCACCCCGCTTGCCGCGGCAGGCAATGTTGGCTGCTGCTGCTGCCCACCCGGAACTCGCGCGCTGGGCAGCCCACAGGCAGCAGTGGCAAACATTGCCTGGCATGGCAAGTGGGG
>NW_017728964.1:8999286-9004613 GCF_001723915.1 Gavialis gangeticus
GGGGGGGTGTTGCAGCAGCTGCTGCACCACAGCCCCAACAGGCGAGCCTAGAGCTGGTGCAAGGCCAGGTTACAACCTGGCGCTGAGCACGGGCGGCAAAAGCGGCCCCTCGCTGACCCTGTGCCAAATGCCCTGCGCTGCAGCCACTCACAGCCCACATGGGGCTGCCTGTGCCTGCTCAAAACAGCCTCGCGTGGCCTGTGAGCGGCTGCAGCAGGGAGCACCAACCACGGGGCAGGGGAGGAGCTGCTTTTCTCCACACCAGGAAGCAGCCTGGGGAAAAGCGGCGGGGGGGGGGGGAAGCAACCCCTCCCCCGCCCCATGGCTGGCACTCCCTGCTGCAGCCACTCACAGCCCTTGTCAGGCTGTCTGGAGCAGGCACAGGCAGGCCCATGCAGGCTGTGTGTGTCAGGCACAGGGCAGGTGTGGGACCACCTTCCCCCAGCCACTTTTCCCCAGGCTCCTTCCCTGCCTGGGGTCCTCCCCTGCCCTTCCCCCGCCCCTTCCCTGCAGTTCAGGCATGGGGCAGCCATGTGGTCCCAGGCCAGAAGCCCCTCCTGGGGCTTCCAACTGAGGAGAGAGCGGGGAGGGTCCTGCTGTTGTGGGAACCCACCGGGCTTCCCCTGGGTCCTACTGCCTTTGGTTCCTGTCATTTTTGACAGGAACCAAGGGCAGATAAATATTAATTTTCTAAATTTTTTAACGGCCCCGCGGGCCGGATAGAATGGCCTTGTGGGCCACATCCAGCCTGCGGGCCATATTTTGCCCACCCCTGGTTTAGAAGCACATAAACAGGCAGTCATCCAAAAACACTTTAAGTTAATACCCATCCTTACCTCATGGTAACTTGCTCATGTAGCCATACCCTTAGTGCAGGGTCGATCAAGATATGGCCTGTGGGCTACATCCAACCCACAAAGCAGTGTCACTGGGCCCACAGAAAACCCAAAAGTTGGATCAGGAGCACAGAGCTACATCATAAAGCTTGCAGGGCTGCCTGCCGGGCTGGAAACTTGGTGGTGAGAGGAGTGGCAGAGGAAACTGCTCGCAATTACAGCTGCTGCTGCCAGATTCCAGCCCTGCAAGCCTTCAGACCAACCCCATGCCCCTCATCAATCCACCAGCGCCTTAGAGGAGTAAGGTGTTAATATACTGAATACCAGGAGTACAAAATAGCCTCAAGGGTTTACCACACAATTCAAGTAACATGCAGTTGATTAATGCAGGTAGCAAGGTTAACAGAATTAGCTGCATTAAAGTAGCACAAGAGACCCCTACGCACATAGGTGTAGAGAAACTTTCAGACAGTCTCCACCGTGAAAAGTTTCCAGGCCAAATAAAGATGACATAGGACTGGAGAAAGCAAACATTCCCATTTCACAAATATCAAACAGTTTGCCCAAAGTCACGTGGAAAACATGTGGCAGAGTTGATAACTGGACCTAAACTAATCCTGAAGAAAGCGATTTAACCATAAGTAAAGATCTACCAAATTCAGGGTGGCAGCCTGCAGATTTCAGACAGAATGCACAATCTGGCACCCACTTCACAAGCAGTGTGTGGCAGCCCTTTCCCAAGTGGCTCGAACTGGCTGGGAGGGCTACCCATCATGTGGCCCTGCCCCATACCAATGATTGGAGGGGTGGGGCCACATGACAGGCAGCCCTTGCAGCCAATCAGCAGTGAGGGGTGGGGCAGCAGCCATCTTGTCAGCAGTCCTTCAAGCAGGCAGACCCCTTCTGCCCCCTTACCTGCTCCAGCGGGCTGCTGGCTCCCTCTGCAGAGCCAGCATTTTATTTTCAGTGAGTTCCCCCTCCCCAACACACACCAAAGACTGTGGGCCTTGCCAGATTTCGTGAAATCTGCAAAACTGCAATTTTGATAGGTCCCCAACTATAAGGTATCCTTTCTTACAGTTTCAGTCTAAGATCAATACTGGCTGATCTAAAACAAAGTAATAACAAGCCTGAGAGATACTAACTTCTGCATCCTAAAAATCAGGACATAAATGTATAAAGCATTGGGTTTTGTTATTCCTTTTTGGAGGGGGAGGGGGACAGAGGAAAGGTATAGTTAAAGTCAGCAGCAACTCAGATAAAACTGAGAGGAAACAAATCATAATATGTTCAGTGCTAAATACTCAAAGAAAAGAACTAAAGAACTAACAAAAATTACCTTTGGAGTTCAATAAAATGTGCAGTTTGTGGAGGGTGCACACGTGATGATCAATATATTAAAGTGCATATTACTGGCCCCATAAAGCCGTGTTTGTCCATATTTTAGCAACTTTCCGTGAAATACACTGCCTTTAGGGATGACGGTCTGGGCAGCCCAAATGAAATACATGATGCATCATTCTGTTTGGCTTGCAGGTAATAACCCTCTACCCCAAACAGTGGCTTTGATTTCCACTGACTCATTTGAAGGACCTCTATCAACTATTATGATTACAGACATTCTTCACCTGAAAATGGTTACAACAGTATCTATGGTTTTCAGAGGCAACTACCTATATACTTCCACAATAGAGATGATGGGTACATGGACTATAACTGAACAGCAACATACTTTAAGCAGACAAGACTCCAGAAAAACCTGCAGCCAAGACTCTTGACAAGAATCCAGCCAAGAACCCTTCAAACAATCCAACCAAGAGCCCTTCAAAAAGTCCAACAAAATCACCTCAAAGAAGTCCTTCCAAATCAATATGATTGCTATATGCAATATAAATACATGAATGTAGCTATATTACTCATCTATACTTGACCGAGTACAACATTCTGGGTTATTTCTGGTGAAAACAGGGTATCGAGCCTTGGTTCAGGAACCAATCCCCCATTTATAACATTGTTTCCTATGGGAAAATCGGTTCCAAGTTACAACGTTTCAACTTTCAGGAACCAATTGTGTCCTAAGTCTGAGGACTGCCTGTACTTCAAAACAGAGAACAAGAGGCATGGATTTTGGTTCCAATGCAGACACTTGTAAAGAGCTGGTTCACTTTTATACCCACAAATTCAATGTCTGATAAGGCTGCCAACAAGGCTCCTGGCTGTTTGGCACTGACAGCTATGCTAACATGCCCCTTATAAAGAGAAAAAGCCCATCAATTCGCCTCTAGGCAGCAACTTCTGATCATTTTGACCTGATCTGCAGTCAGAGGCAATGGGATCCATCACCACATCTCTTCCAAGTCTCTGTACTATAGCATCCGAGTTTCACTTTAATGCAATTTTACTTCTTGTTAAGGTACTTGCCTTTTTTATATATCGTTGCTAACAATTTCATCCAGAGGAAATCAGACTTTGTCTCCATTTACACCATCTTCAATCTGGCTCTTCTGATAAAGTATAACTACTATGATGGCTTATAAGTCATTACAGTATCCAAACTCCTCCCAGGAATGCAAAAATAAACACAATTCTCTCTGAGGAAATCAGCTTAGCAGGCTGACTCCTTGCTCCACATTAGGGTTCTCTACTTTAGCCCCAATCTTGCAACTAATAGTATAGTCAGAATTTTCCTACCAAAAATTTGGTATGAGATCATGTACATTCTCCTCCTTACCACTCCCACAGAAAGTATGAACAGACAGATTCCAAAGACCAATATGTAAGTAGGACAAAACTCCATTAACAAAGAACATCCAAGAGCCAATGCTTCTTTAATCAGAACCTAGGGACCTGTGAGCTGAAACGCAATGTCACTGCAACAGCAGCCCAACCCCCATGGTATTTACCTATATTTACCTGGAAATAATTAACCCTACACTACTTGATCCCTTAATGTATGAAACACAACTGGAACAAGAAGCTGAACCCAATGCCAGAATCCTTATGATATCACCCTAAGCAAACAAACAGAATAAAAATCATAAACCCATTGGAATCTTTCTGCAATAAGGCAGACATAAAACCAATGATAGACTCATTTCTGTATTAGTTACACAGCTGGAACAAGGACAGTAAATCTTACAAAAATTTTAATAAAAAAAAACTGTTGCATTAATTCAAGATTGGAGACTGAAGCAACACATTTCCACTGTTTTTCTTCACTTCCATACATGTCAATTTTGTAAGACTTCAGTAACTGTAGAAAACTCCTAGGTGCATTTCTTCTTCCACTATCAGTTGTGACAAAACTGACAAACACAACTGTGTTAAAACACCTTCTGTAGCCTCCTCCCTGTGTGATATTTTTATAGATGATCACCACCACATTTGCTTATGCCTTTTCTTTGCATTATATGTTACTGTGCTTTGACTGTCAGCATGTTAAGACAGGTATATATTTTGATACAGCAAACTGTGTACACCAACAGTGATCCAATCATCCCAATATAGATTAGCTGACACATTACCCTATCTAAATCCAGTCAATGCTGCCCCTATGTAAGCCAAAAGGACTGCAAGAGATGGTTATCCCATACTCAAAAACAAAGCCACATTAATTTTTTATTGTACTCTTTTATTTACTCTTCCCTTTGGGAGCTGGATCACCTACATTAGCATGTATATTTTTCTGTGAAATAAATTCCTGCAAGAAAACCCATTTTTGTGAAGGTACACTCTCACAGAAGAAATGAAAACAAGAGCCACCAGCATTGACATCTTGTATCAGAAGTGTATAAGGAACTATCTTCTGCTGCTTCTTTTCTTAGAGTTAAGAACATTCATTTCAGTGGTAACTCACAATAACGGGGGTGCACCGATGAAGATTTTTTGGGCAGACACCAATGGCAGATTACAGACCAGCCATATCAGCCAATGCCAATCTGATTGCCGATATGTAGCCTGACAGCTTGGAGAGCAGCATTTGACTGGCAAGTCTGTTGTGGGGAAAGGATGTGGGGGGAGGGGCAGATGAAGGCCCCCGCAGTGAGGGAGGGTGTGGGGCTGGGGCAGGTGCTGCCTAGCCTGGTTGGGGCAGGGGGTGGGACAGAGATGATGGCTCATCCAGGGGAGCAGGAGCTGCTGCTGCAGCTGTATGTACCCGGGGGAGGCATGGAGGGCATGTGCTCCCCTGGATCTGTGCGCAGGGCTAAGGCAGGTTGCCCACTGTATGCTTGGGGCCAGGGCTGTGCGGGCTCTTCCCAGCGTCTGTGCTTGGGCCAGGCAGGGTGGGTGGGGGTGGTGCTGGAAGGAAGGGCTGAAGGGAGGGCTAGAGCCATGCCAAAATTTGCCGTAGCTCCCCTCCCAGAACTGCTGTCACCCACCCCACCCGGCCCGAGAGTAGCTGCTGGGAAGAAGCCAGCACAGCCCTGGCCCGAAGCATGGAGCGGACAGCCTGCCCTCACCCCACGCACAGATCCGAGAAGCATATGCTCC
>NW_017728964.1:9004964-9006477 GCF_001723915.1 Gavialis gangeticus
CCACCCGCCCCCATGGGCCACCAGCGTTGCCTCACACCCCGCCTCACCCCGGCTGGGCAGTGCCTGCCCCAGCCCCACTCCCTTCCTTTTATCGGTGCCAACGTGATATGATATTAATGCACCTCTACACAATAATACTGAATTATCTGAGACAAAACTTATGAGTTGCAGTAGCCAAAACCAAAAGACCAGGTTATTTACAGTTGAGGATCACTTGTCACAAGAACAGAACCGTTCCACATCCTTCTTAATACGAGACCTGGCTTAAGAAAGCCCAGGACCACCAGGAGGAAAAAGGGAGCAGACCTGCAGAACCTACCATTATGACAACTTAGACAAACTGGGCTTTACAGTGAAAAACAACTTGAAATAATTTATTCCGACTTAACTCCTACCAAAACTGTGTTTCTGCCTCTGCTGTGATTTAAGCAGAGATACTGTTCATTGGGAGTTTGGTTCTATTTCTCAGAACAAAAGGATGGAGTATAAGGGGCACCTTTCTCTTCTTTTCTCCAGAAGAAATAGATTTGGTAAAAGCTCCTGTTTCATATTCCAAACTCAGGGTTCAGCAATGAAGACACAATAAACACAATGGGCCACTGTTGCTGGCAATCTTCGGAAACATCTGAACAGAACCTGCTGTGCTACTACCTAGTGCCATCTCTAAAGAGATGATTGAATCATACTGCCAGCTAACCGCACTGTATATAGCAAACATTTTGTTGAAAAGGAAACACATCATGAAGGAAACATGCCTGAAAAATAAGGTTTTAATAATTAATTTCAGTATGATGCATACTGGAAAACAGCTATGTTATTGAAAACTTGCACATTCACAGATACGAATGCACAAACAAAAACTAACAATGAGTATTTCTAGATAGATGTGCCAGGGAATGTTCCTGCTGTTGGCTGTCCCTTCCATCTCATACCAAGCCTATGCTCCACTGCACACAACCTTCCTAGTACTAAACAACAGTGGTTACACTTCTGGTCTCAGAGATATTGTACACACACTACCCAGACGAGAACTGTGCTCCTCAGAGGCTAGCAAAACAGTCATGTGGAAATAATGTGCAGCCAGGCAAAACCAATCACGTGACAAAACAGGTGAGAAATGAAACAGCTTTATATTATTTATGGTACAAAGTTATTTTGCCTTACTAGTGTTCAGTGTGCACTTGAGCATTATGTTACATGACTCTGGAACTTGCTGGTAATACGGATCAGCTGTTTTTCAATCTTATGGACAGACCAGTCCAGCAAAACCTTTTAAATACAGAATTTGAAGCATACACAACTGAAGTTCTACTGTGGTTTTTACCTATTGCTTCTCTTTCCTGTGTTGCTACATGTGCTTGTCATTTGATCATTTCAACCGACAAATATATTGTGGTTTGCAGGTCCAAAACCTGTTTGTTGCAATTATCCATTTCTAGAAACATGAATGACTTCAGTTTTCAGTTCTGTCATGGTAGTAAAGTCCCCCCCCCCCCAAAAAACCAAAAAATAA
>NW_017728964.1:9006624-9020162 GCF_001723915.1 Gavialis gangeticus
CCCCCCCCCCCCATAAAACTCAAACATATACTCATTTCAGAACACATACTTGTACTGAGTGCTAACCATTTTAAACCACAGCACTTAGATAATACAGTTCAGAACTTGCTATAAGGAAAAGGAGTACACTACCACTATTAGAAATCACGTTGTATTACCGTGAACTACATTTATTTACTGAGTATATTATTACTCTTCTTGACTAATTTTAATAAAAATGTCTTCCACAGTTTGCAGTTCAGTCTTGGTTAAAAACATTTTTTCATTTGGATCTGTATAGCACTTAGGACAATGGTGCCACTGTTTAGCTTGTGACACCTGACCCCACCCATAAAGTGATATATATATAATAAGCAGAAAAAGGAGATGCTTTAGCTGTTGATCCTTTCCAGTTCACAAAATGGCATTCTGGACATATGCTTTTTGCTCTCAGTATCTGCTGCAGTGGGTGACTTGGTTCCAAATCAGTCACTTTACAGTTGTGGAAATTGGGAATTCATCCCCTGGAAAACATATGTGGACCTAATCAGCCAGGCCAGAACATTCACATACTATAAGGAAAGGATATGGTTTGTTTCCCTCAGTAAGTATTTGCTCTTGATGAACTTGTACCCGTTCAGGCCTGCTATCAGTGTTATATTAGGCTGACATGTTTAGAGACTTAACAAGAAGCATTTTGACAGACTGGTCCCAATTAATTCCTGGGAAACTAACGCTGACTTCTTTGTGACCCTCAGAGTCCACTGGACACTGGATCTGAAAGATGCTTTCTGGTCCAATGTGAACTAAAAAAAAAATAAAATAAATAAAAATCAAAAGATTTTTTTAAATGCTCCATCCACTTTCCTGCCTAAAAGATACTTCATAGTGAACATGATTCCTCTCTGAAGAGAAAAGCTGTCTGATACCTCCCAGTGAACGCTGTGCAAGAAAGGTTGGGGGAGGGAGAATCCTAGTGAACTGTGTGAGCTTCTTTCAGGCGAGGTCCTTTAAGGAAAAGAACAGGTAAGCTAGCCATATAAGTCTCACTCATGCTAACTGCATGGAAGAAAGAAAGGAGGAAGACTCACTAAAATTTATTTTACTCAAATGCCTGAGTATCAGATAAAGGGTTGAATACCCAATTCACACTTTCTGCAGTCACTTCTAGAATAACTTTTTTTGTTCAATTGAAAACATTTTTCAATTCCCCTCTATCAAGATACTCCCTTCAAAAGCTTTTAGGACTTGCCTTATGTAAGAAAAAAGCAAAGCGACAACATGCCTTCAATGTGCCTTCAACAGTTTCTCCATCTTCCCCTTCACTTCTCTGGTCAGCACTGTGTTACTGGGTTCTCCTCCCGTCTTTCTACTATTGCTCTTGCAGTTGTATTTGCAATCTTTTTACCAGATGAGACTCCAGACTTGCCTAAACGATGCTTCCCCAAATTAAAACAGCAAAATATAAAGCTCATTCATGCTCTTCCAGGCTGACAACTTCAGTCACTCAAGCTCTTTAACCTAAGGTTTCATCTTCATCACCCCTCCTACTCTTTTTATATTCAACCCCTTAGCAAATCCTGTTATTACTCACGTGATATCTTCTAAACCCAACAAAAGTTCTCTTTCCATTTCCAAAGCAAACATTTCAGCCTATTCCATCTAGTGTAACCTCCTCCTATACATTCATTTCTAATCAACATGCATCAAGATGCTAGAAATCCCTCCTGTCTGATGCTCTTACATACTGCCACTTGCTCAAACCTGTCTCATACTTACCAGCTTATTCCCAATCAAGTTTGCACTCACCCTCACATTCAAGCTCTGTATGAAGACATTCATTCTGATCCATTTTTCACTATTTCTCAATTCATACTCCCTGTTCTACCAAATTCTTCTGCCTTCTCTATACCTTGTCCACCCTCCCTCCTGTTACAAGCTTCCTAGATCATGTCCTGCAACTCCTTCCCATAAAATCATTATTAGTTTGCCTTCTAAAATTCCTACTCTTCAGACACAATACAAAACAATTCAGTGTTAGTCAAAACACCTGGAATCAACAAATATGTTGAAAAATACTTAAACTATTTTATGTGATTCATGCACCATATGTTCCTTTTATTTATAAATTGCCTGATTTATATTCAAAGCTTGTTGAGGAAAAGGCTTTGTCTGTAGAGCACCAACCATACCTATATCATCATATAAAATGATAGGTTAAGTTTTGCACATATAACTTTTATACAACACATGCAACCTGCAGTTAAGTTTTTATAAAAAGGTCCATAACTCTGTAAAATAAGCTCTTAAACAAAAGCAGACTACAAGTTTTATCTTCAAAACAGTACAAGACTTTTAGCTTAAGCTAGGTGCAACACATATATAAGACTGAGATCTAAAGATTTAAAATAAATTCCACATAAAAAGTTCTTGCATTAAGACTGGTGCACACATGATTTTTTTCTGTTGTTGTAACAGTTTGGGTCTCTTAATCTAATTAACTAAACCACCTAAATTTTTATTATCAAATACTTGTTTCCAGCCTGCATGAAAAGTTTCAAATACTTTTCTCACATGAACAAGCATAGGAATGAGCAATTCTGAAAATGCAGATGTTATAAATTAAAATACTTAAAATATACATGGCACATCACATATTCAAAGCACTGTATATAGACATTTATTCACAAATCACTTCTGAAATAAGGGAGTATGTAGTTATCACATTTTATAGTTGGGAAAAGGAAAAATGAAGTAAATTACCCACAAATACGCATCAAGTTAATTACCTGAAATAGGATGAGAAGTCAAGACTTCCTGACTTCCAACTCTGTGATTGTTCTTCTAGATCAATCAATCTCTGTGCTTGTTCTTTTGGAAAATCCAAATTTAATCCCAGCTGAATGTGTAAAAAGAAATACATTTTTCTATGTGGCAACCTGACTTGCTATCAACCAGAACTAAAAGAAAATCCTTTGGCTTGCCAGGTGTACGAGAGGTATCTCAAAAGCAAAGATTAGCTTAGAAGTTTTTCCCTCTCTGTTATTCAGCAAGCAATTGATCTTTGACATCTGTTGGTATAATACAAGTAAAAATTTAAGAAAAATTATTTGATAATTTATAGGCTTTTTTGAGCTTCAGACTAGATCAAAGAACTGTGCTTGCAAGTGCCAAACAAGATGTCAGATGCTTCGAGAGTGATACGGAAAAAGAAGTCCAACCTTGATTCCTGCTAAAGCAAATAAAACCTATATTTAAAAATCTTCACTATAATCCAATAGAGATAAACAGGGACACACTCCATATTTTCATACTTGCAGAGAGGTTAAGGCCAAGAGAGGTCATAGAGATTATCTAATCAAGTGGTTCTCAGCCTTCTTAGACTCCAGGCACCCAGCCCCCAGAAAATGCTAGTTCTTTGCTTGTACTTGTTATTTTTTACTACAGAAAAATAATGAAGTAACTGGTCTGTTGTAAAAAACTCAGAAAAACCACAATAGGTCAGAATGTTTCTGATACTGTGCCACAGCGCCCTGGTTGAGAATCACTGATTTATCTGGTCTTGTGTGTTTCAGGCCTGTTTAATTCCACCCTACTACACCTATATTTAGGGCCCAATGACTTTGGTTTGTTTGTGGCTGAAACTCAGCTTCCAAAAAGGTACCCAATATAGATCTGACGTTACCAAGAGATGGAGAATCCATCATTCCCTGGTGGTTTATTTCAACAGTAGTTGAGTAGTTACTCAAACTGTTAAAAACCAATGCCTAATTTCAATGCATCTATTTTCACCTTCCAGCCTTTGGTTTATATTATATGCTTTCCTATTATTAGTAACAAATCCTCGAGTTTCCAATATTTTCTCATGCAAAGGAAAATCATCTTCTACAAAGCATTCACTTCTCAATCTTCTTTTTGATACAGCACAGCAACTGAAGTCCTTAAGTTTCTCACTGTAAGGTTTTCTCTCTAGCACTCAATTTTGCGGCTTTCTTCTACATTCTAACCTTTAACATCCTTTCTAAACTCTTGATATCAAACTACATGGAGCATTCCAGTAAATGTCACAAACACCATATACACAGATAAATTCACCCATTCTTCTAGTCATATGCTCCCTGTTCATCTGTTCAGGGTTGATGTTAGCCTTTTTCTGTTACAGAATCTCATTATGAGCACCCAGTGAATTATTTCACTATACCCCTAAATCCTTTTCAGAATTGCTACTATTGAGGATGAAGACCCCTGTTCTGAAGGAATGTCCAGGAAACTATTTCTAAACATGTAACTTTACATTTTGCTTGAATAAGTCCACTTTACCAAACAATCCCAGGCATTCTGTCCTCACCGTTATTTACTACTCTACTGATCTTTGCATTATTTGTAAATTTTATCAGACGTGATAATGTATTTACTTTTGGCTCACTGATTAAAAAAAATTGAATAATGTCGAGCTTCAAACTGATCGCTGTGGAACTGCATGGAAAATACTTCTACTTACTGCTGATTCTCCACGACAATGCTTTTTAGATGTGTTAGCTAGCTCTTAATTTATTTACTGTTTACTTTAAGATTTTTTTTAATAAGGATAAAAAAATAGGGATATTTTTAATAAGTATATTGCCCAGTAAGTCACATACCCTTTACACTACTTATAAACTATTTTTTATAAGATTACAAGTAATATAATTTGATAAAAACTACTTCCCCAAAAGCCTCATTGGCTATTAATATATTCCTATATTTTAATTGTATCAACAGCATACCACACAAGTCTTCCCAGGCTTGTTGTCAGGCTAACCAGGCTCTAGTGACCTGTACCCTCCAGTTGCAAATATCACCTTTCCAATATAAGATGCTAGTTAGAGAGACAATTATATTTTTAAAACGTATCTTTTAGTAGCATCTTAAAATTAATTCAGTTTTACGCTAATTCTATGTAATTTATTTTTGCCACTTCAGACAGCTTTGACAGAGAAATTACCTTGGTTTGTTTTACTCTGTGGTTCTGACTCTGCAAACACTTAAACGTGCAACTTTACTAACATGAGCTAATGGGAATACTTACGTGCTTAAAATAAAGTAGGTGCCTAACTGTCTGCAAATTAAGACTTAAGTAATTTTAATTTTCTGGTTCTTATGGACCAGCAAAATGGTGATATACATAGCAGCTATACTGGTAATATAAACTGCACAGCTGAAAAAAAAAGTTTGTAAGATAAAATCTATGATGGAACTTAAGACAGCTAGTAAACCTGTCTCTACCATTTTGGAAAAATCAGATGCTACAAAACCAAGGATCAATACTACCCATGGACTATGAGTACATAAAAGCCGGGAGACACCAAACATTCCAGCACTCTCACTTAAGCAATATACTGTAATATTTGCTTCCCATACTAGTCCACAAAGATTTGTGATACAAATAAGTTTTTTCCCCCATGCCTACTGTGAATAGGTCAAAAATCTCAGAGGCAGAAGGTCACAGGAAATAACTGTCACTATGTATTCACTTTTTAGAGTCAAAAGTGAGGCAGCTAATAAAACTATCATCTTAACAGCACAACATGAAGTTTAATGGGAGACACTGGCTAGTTAGTACACTTATATCGCTTTATAAAACTCTTAAAGATGACAGAGGTGACCTCAAACTACACTATGATCTTAAGTGTACAGTTTTTTTTTTCAGAATATACTCCTGGGAATTTTTCCTGTATTTACACAACTTTAGACAAATTAGTTAAATATAGGACTAACAAAACCCTCAAAAAACATTCCTGCATTTTTCAATAAATGTAGCAGTCAGATGCACGAGCTACTTTCCTATTTTGACTATTTTAATATTGGTCTTGCTATGAAAAATTATTCGTACTGAGCAACAGGATACCACCTCCCCAAAATACAAGATATACTCAAAAAGCTGGTATTCTTTCAGAAGCAAAGACTATTTTCTAAGATACACATACTTTGATCCATGCCTAGAACTTGCAAGGCAACATCCTTATTACCTGGATATCTCTGGGCACTGATATGAAATACACAACTACTATTAAACAGTCCCAATTATTTTGAAAGGTTGAAAAGATACTATTGTGTTATTTTTCCTGTTTTCATCTTAAATTCAATTTATTAACCTTACTAGCAGCAAAAATAAAGTTAAAGACAATTTAAATATCTTATTCTAAAAACCACCTATCATTACTTAACTCCTTAAAAAAAGTTGTAGAAACGGATCATACTTAATTTAGGCATGAATAAGCCCATGCATACAATTGTATAACGGGGATCTCAGAAGTCATCTTATGTTTCTATTGCACATAAGGAAATTCTGAAGTGGAATAAATATTTTTCAGGTTTTATAAAAACAGACAAAATATTTTCTCGTGTTAGAATATATTCCGCTTTTAAAGCAGATCATCAATCCTTCTCTTTCACATTTAGAGTTGCAAAAAAGAGAGCCTACTGATATTTTTAGATGATTTCCTGGTTTCCCTCAATTCATTTAGCTATATGGGGAATATATTTGCTTTTACAGTCAACTGACATGCATGATCATTCATACGATTATTAAACAGACATAAAATTCTGTTAAATAAATGTTAGGAGAAGCCACCTCAATCCCTTTCACATCATGGACACAAAACACCTTGAAGCAAAATTACTAACAAAATAAACTGGTCTAAGTGCAACATCTTGAGGGTTCACCTGCAAAGACCAGTATTTGAAGATATGTATTATGGTAACATTTTTAAAATATTCAAACTGTGTTCAACTGTTAATGGAATAAATAAGGATTTTTTTCCTTTTGTATACTGCAAAAAAAGCCAAAACCTGTTAACCAAAAAATGACTATATATAAACTTAATCCTTCTTCTTGCAGTCTCATTTTAAACAGCATGGTTCTATCCAGTTTACAACACATCTGATAATGATCGATGAGCTGCTACTGATCAGTGAAATGTAGCTAAACTCCTCCTGATGTTTAAGATATTTAATTTAAAGCAGCCAAAAACTTAAACTTAAATCTAACTATTAAAACGTATTGTTATGTCAATGGACAAACATAAGCCATTTCAAAAAGTAAACTAAAAATTCTGAGGTTTGATTGGTAGGCCACATGCAGAACTTGTATATTTTAGTTTCACGTTTAAAATCACAAGTCAATACAAATTACTCCAAGGAACACCTCCCCCTATCCCCTACCCAAATTTCTCCCCCACAAACCTCAACTACAAGGTTCAACATTTCAGCTATGCCTAGTTCAAATTGTTATATTTATGGCAGTGGGGTCTAAAAAACAAACCCACACAACAAATCCATCTTGTTTGAAGTTTTTACCTAGTTCCAATGGCAGCTTCATGTTCAAGGGAAAGTAGATACGCACCATGTAGACTAACTACAGAAGCATAAATTATCATGAACTTCATGAGATGCTGTGAACGGACAGCATAAAGGGGGGTGAGCGGTCTGAATACAAAAGTTTGGACAAAAGGAGAGAGAGCAAAAGAGAGCTTCAGACTGTTCAAACATGCTTTCAGAAGTTACAGAAGTATCCAGCTCTTAGATTCATAGATGGTTAGGGGCTGGAAGGGACCCCGGAAGATCATCAGGTCCAGCCTCCTGCACCAGGCAGAAAAGACAACTGGTGTCAGGTGACCCCAGCAAGGTCACTGTCCAGTCTCCTCTTGAAAATTTCCAGGGTAGGTGACTGCACCACCTCTGGAGGGAGTGTATTTCATACTCTGGACACCCTAACTGTGAAGAAGCTTTTCCTAATGTTGAGCTTGAAATGGTCTTCCAGGAGTTTGTGGCCATTACTCCTGGTTTTTCCCAAGGGTGCCCTGGTGAACAGTTGTTCACCAAGCCCTTGATGTATTCCCCTGATGTAGCAATAAGCTGCTACCAAGTCTCCTCTTAGCCTTCTCTCTTTCAGGCTGAAGTGTCCCAGATCTCTCAATCTTTCTTTGCATGGCTTGCTGTGCAAGTCTCTGATCGTATGGGTGGCCCTTCTCTGGACTCTCTCAAGCTTTACCACATCCTTGTTAAAGTGCAGCGCCCAGAACTGGATGCAGAACTCCAGCTGTGGTCTCACCAATGCTGAGTAAAGTGGAAGAATCACTTTCTTGGTTTTGCTTGAGATGCATTGGTTGATTCATACCAGAGTATTATTTGCCCTACTGGCTACATCATCACACTGCCGGCTCATATTTATACTGTGGTCAATTATTACCCCCAGGTTGCTTTCATTCGCGGTGCTGGCCAGTTTGCCAAAGTTTCTCTTATATTCAGGGAGAAAACATTTAAAATGTGAATGGAAAATAAGCCAATACAAGACTACAAATATCACCCGAATCAGCTAGCAACCACTCTAGAAGAGCTGTTAGGTCCCATTCATCTCAATTGTTAACTCAATCCTAATGACACTTTGAGTATCAGATGCACACACAGAACACATGCAATCACGGTCCTAATTCATACAGTAACTGCACCTGTGCACACAATTCAAATAACTGCAATTACAAGTGCACACAGGGTGCCGAAATAGTTGTGGTTCTGTAGAGCCCCTAGACATCACTCCCTTCACCCAAGTGATGTTGAAAGACACCATAATTTCACTAAGCAGAAGTTTAATTAGCACAGAGTTATCATCTTCATAACTTAGTTTTAATGAGTGGGACAGCTACTGTGATTTAAGGGCAGTGAAATGCCCACTGAGTCAGTGGTCTGGTCCACAAATCAAAATTAAAAATGAAACATGGTCCTCTCCACAGAACAAGTGGGAAAATCTAGTATATAGATATTTAACATTTGTAGTCTTCAAAGAGTGATGAGTTGACTAGGGATGCTATTTAAATCAGTTGCAACAGGACACCTTGAGCTAAGGTCACTATGCACTTATCTAGACAGCTAAACTATTCAATACACTCAATATACTGTATGTACTGCAATACTATTTAAATTTAAATGGCATATCATTTAATTAAAAATGTAAATGGTATATCATTTCCTAATGATAAATTAATTTTTACAAAGCAAAAATCATCAGTAACATAGGAAGCGTGGAGTTTCATTACAATACTCACTGCCAGACTTGCTGCCTAAAGACATACAAGGCCAGCATTTCAAGGACCTTCAAGCTTTCAAGTGTGTATTATTGAACAAAAATACTTCCAATCTATTGAGAACAATGGGAAATTATATATCAGGAGCGGGCAATTATTTTGGGTGGAGGGCCACTTACCGAGTTTGGCAAGCCATCGAAGGCTGCATGACAGGCAGTCAGGGGCAGATAAAAACTACTTTTCTAAATTTTTTTTAGGAGCCCCGCAGGCTGGATAAAATGGAATGGTCTGGTGGGCCGCATCTGGCCTGTGGGCTGCATTAAATGTTATATATCTTAGGCACAACACCACTTTCACCAACTGCGGTGGCCCCCTTCTTTTCTCTCCCTGCTCATGTAAGATACAACATACTTCATGCTTGCCAACTGGACTACTGAAATGCTACTGTATTTCTCAATTCCTATTAACCAGATAAGAGAATAATTGAATTTATAACCTTCAATATCACCACTAATAAACTTTCATGCGATCTATTAGCTCATCACTTTGACTTTACTTGCATAGCATATGAAGTAACTATCACATCACACATTTCAACGTTTTCCTAGATGCTCCATGTTGCTTTCTTAAATTTAACCCACAGTAACTACACACAGTACATTTCCCTTTATCAAGTGGACGACATTTTTATTGTTTTAGGTTTAGTATCCATTTCATGGCATCGTAGAATAAAAAAATAAAATACATGATGTACTTTAAAATTTCAGGCTCAAAATGCCACTATTTACTGAACCAACCATGCTTCCATGGAAGCCGGCAAGAGCTCTGACGGACTTCAACCTGAAACCAATTCAATAACTATAGTTATAAAATAAACATTATCTTATAATGGGTCTTAGGAAGGTTCACTTTCTAAGGGGGTTACTTAAATCCATGCAAACCGGTAAAGTTTAGCAGAGATTTCAAAACATTTCGTCGTCATGCTTCAGTTTTCATATTGAAAGAGGAGCTACTTACTGAACGTAAACAGAAAATTGCTACAACTTCCTCCCTACCCAGTACACACGTCTTGTTAAACACAATAAAACCTACACCATTTCCATATAGCGTAATTTCTGAATTATGAGCAAAACCTTCAGAAGTGTTATCCAAAGGAATTTCCAATGACTGAGGAAGTTAGCTAATCAACAGCAACAAAACATGTAACATTAGCTGGCATTTATCTTTGTAATATTCTTTATTATAGCAACAAATGTAGCTTTACATTTATTCAACTGTCAAGGATTCCTTCTCCCCAGATCTTTAGGTTACACACTCTGCAAGAGATTGCAACAATAGATGTCAACTTCTCTTTTCCAGAAACAGGAAAAAACAGCAGTAACATCATAAAATTGTGTTCAAATATTAATTATACTTAAGCCATTTCAGCTGTGCATATCTAAAAATTCAATTTTTAGAAGATGCTGGGCTTGCGACAGTTTTTATTTTATTCTGCTTTAAGCTTCACTGGCTTCAGTGCTTCTGAGACATTTGGAAAGATTTTTATTCCTTATCAACTATGGCCCACAGGCTGGATCTGGCCCATAAAGTGATTTCATCTTACCCACAGAGATGAACAGCAAGCACATTTGTGGCAATCTGACATAAGGGGGAAGCAACAGCAAACTGAGCTGTGTTATTTAAGTCCGCTGCTCCTAAAAGGTTGCCAACCCTGAACTTTATCCTTTCCCATTATGAAATAAGAGAGAGGTAGTTGGCCATCTTAGTCTAAAATCAAGCAGAAGGCAGGACACACTAGCACATTAGAGACTATCTGGTTCAGAAAGGCATAAGCTTCAGAAGATGACAGCCTACTTCATCATCTGGAATGTACAGTGGCAGCTTTCTGGTTTTGTGAAGGTCTGTTTCATGTGATGAAATAGGCTGTCGACTTGGAAAACTTATGTCTCCCTAAGCCATTTACTCTCTTAGGTGCCACCCTGTGCCATCTTTTGCTATTAGAAAAATAGTTGGAAAGACTGCTCTTTACTGTTATTGGAGTTTCAAACTGCCCTGGATTTTTGTTTACCTACTTACTACTGCATCAGCATTGAGATTAACACTGTTCTGGGAATAAGGCTGCCAAAACAAGTACTGTAATAGGCTGAACACACACACCACAGTATGCGGATTCTATGAAAATAATAGCTATTGAAGGAAACAAAAGCCAAGAGATATTACACGACATCCTAAAAATTAATTCCTTTTAATCTCTAGCTCCTTAGTCAGTTTTGAAAACTACTTCAAAAGCTAAAATTTAAAAGGATGGAGCAAGCAGAGTTTATATTTGCTTCTAAATGGCCTTTGCTGTTATGGGATTTTTAAAATTACAGTTTGATCACAAGATATGCTGCTGGAAGCTTAACAGAATTTCTGAAGTATGCATTATCATCAGGTTCATAAGTAGTAAAATATGAACACTGTATCGTTCAAAAATTAAAATATGAGTTTAAATTAAAATTCATCTTACTAAATAGATCTACCTCACTTGGATTCATCTAAATAACCTGATTTTTATTTAAATCTTTGCAGATAAGCTTCAATTTGTCAGTTTAAATCCATGATGAAACTTGAGAATGGGACTTCAAACATTAGTCATCATCAACACTTCAGAGTAATGACTTGCTATAAGCAAACTAATGATGACTGCTTTGAATTTGCCCAAGCACCCTTTTACCATATAAAGAACTTCACAAAGCCAGAAAGCTGCTACTCCACCAAACATTAATTTTAAAAAGTTTACCTTTTACATAAATGGTCTTTTTTATGTTGCAAAAATGGCATACACAAGCTGTGCAACAGCATTTAGGAGTAAGTAGATCTCATTCAACAACCCACTGGTGGCACTGTCAATCTTGTCTGTCCTTACAGTAAGTTATTCATGCATCACTTAACTAAAGAAATGGATCTATTTAGTGTTAGAATTCTATGAATTTCTAACAACCTTTGTAGGTGTGCTACCTTCTTCATACAGCTTGATTTACCACCACACCTACATTCTACAATCTGTACATACTACTTTAAACAACTTGCATGGTAGTAACCCTCACTCTTGAGATGTGCATTCCAAGAAATGGTGCAATCATTTAACACAATCAGTTTCAAGCACACACCAGTTTCCTTACTGCAGCCTCCACTGCCAAGACAATGCAACTTTGCATTAAAAATGGTTTGTTGATAAAACAGAAACAAGAAACTAAAGAACAGGGGCGTGTATAACATTCTCCTGACCACAGTTAGCATCAGAACATGGAAAAAAAAATAGATTTAAAAGAAAGGTACCACAAAATACAATTCAAGATTCACATCAAGTGCCTAACAAAAGCAGGATGCAGTAAAAGTGCTGCGCTTGTGACAATTTAGGTATTTCATAAAAATTTGCTAGCAGATTAAATCATTCAAATTAGCTTTAGTCTGTTTAGAGTAGGTTACAGACAATGCTCAGACTTGTTAGAAATCGTCTTTATTAATACTCAATGTGTGTTTTTAGGTTTAAAAAAGCAGTGCATTTTCCCCACTTATTTTAAAAATATGATCAGATAAAAATATTTAAAAAGAAATCAGCTACAACACACAGAAAAAAACAAACCCAGACTGGCTATATTACAAAGCGATTAAGATTAAAAAGCAAAAATAGAAGTTACAGTTGTTAGAGGTCAAACATGTCATCCAACAGTATTTATGATTATACAGCACTATGCACACAGCCACTTAAACCCTTTCAAAATTAGCATTTCCTAGAAAGCATGGGTTTGAGATGGTATGATTTTTTTTTTTTATGGCTGCACCTCTTGAAGAGAAACTACATAAAATATGGAAAGGGTTGAGGGGTTTTGTTGTAATTTTTTTTTATAGAAAAAAAAAAAGCAGAGCTACCAAGCTCTGGCCCTGGTTTTCTAAATAGAGTTTAAAAAAGCAGTGGTAAACAAGCCTGTGCTATTGCCAGCATGAAACAAGCCACTCAAGCATTTTCAGCTGATTTTTGAGGAGTTACAGCAAGCTTTTAGACAGATCTGTCTGCCTGACGATATCTTGACATGTTGCAAAGATCTCTGTTCCTACAGTCTCACACAGGTGACAACACCTCAGGCGAGGACTGGGACACACTGGCGTGTCTTGAAGCGCATCAAGCTGCAGGTTTCTTCAGCAAAGCCCTGCGCCGAGACAGGCAACATCCACGGAAGCTGCAGCAACGCGCTCCCCTCCCGTCCCCTCCACCCCGCCTCAGGAGCAAGCCCCCGCGCCCCGGCGGAAAGTGAACCCGGCGGGTGCTCTTCATCGGGGCAGCAGAGGGGCAGAAAAATATCCCCCAGAGGAGGTCCGCGCGGGGGGACGATGCCTTGCCGCCGTGAGGCCCGCGGGGCCACGCGTGTCCCCGACCCCCGGCTGTCGCGCAGCACGCGGCGGAGCGGGGCAGCGCCCCCCGCCTCCAGCAGGGGTCCCCGGGGAGCGGGGGGA